>NC_064001.1:10323333-10639166 GCF_932276165.1 Plutella xylostella
AGTGCGATAACGAACAGCCCGTGTGTGCCCATGCGTGCGAGAATGTCGTCGGGAGCTATATCTGCAAGTGTCCTGAAGGTTGGTACTCGATACTTTAGGTGATACTATATTTTAGTTCTCTCTCTCAGCCTTCTGTAGTCCACTGTTGGACATAGGCCTCTCCTAACGATCGCCACCCCAAACGGTCACCCGCCATCTGCATCCAGCGGCTTCCCGCTACCTTCCGCAGATCATCAGACCAACGGGTTGGGGGGCGACCGACACGCCGTTTGCCGACACGGGGTCTCCACTCCAGAACCTTTCTACTCCAGCGGTCGTCGGCTCTGCGGGCTACGTGGCCAGCCCATTGCCACTTCAGCGTGCTAATCCTTTTGGCTATGTCGGTAACTTTAGTTCTCCTGCGGATTTCTTCATTACGAATTCTATCTCGCAGGGACACGCCTAACATAGCCCTTTCCATAGCACGCTGAGCAACTCTGAGCTTGTGGATAAGCCCTTTGGTGAAGCACCACGTCTCGGCTCCGTAAGTCATCACTGGCAACACGCACTGATTGAAAACTTTTGTTTTCAGACACTGAGGTATGTTTTCAGTGAAGATGTGTTGTAATTTCCCGAACGCTGCCCATCCGAGTTGGATTCTACGAGCTACCTCTTTATCGAAGTTGGATTTACCTAATCGGATCACTTGTCCTAGGTAGGGATACTGATCGACAACTTCGATGGTGACACCTCCTACAGTTACGGGCGATGATGAAACATGTTCGTTCGACATGACCTTTGTCTTGTCCATGTTCATTTTCAGCCCAACTTGTTTAGAGGGCATCATTGAGGTCTGTGAGCATTTCGCCTAACTCCTCCAGCGTTTCCGCCATAATCACTATGTCATCAGCAAATCGTAGATGAGAGATATATTCGCCATTGACGTTAATGCCCAGTCTTTTCCACTCTACAAGCTTAAAAACATCTTCCAGTGCACAGGTGAACAGTTTCGGAGAAATAACATCTCCCTGTCTCACGCCCCTTTGCAACTGGATCGGTTTTGTGCTATGTTCGTGTAATCGAACTGACATTGTGGCAGCATTGTACATACATCTCAACACCTCGATATAGCGATAGTCTATATGGCACCGCTGAAGGGATTGAAGCATCGCCCAGAGCTCAATAGAATCAAAGGCTTTCTCATAGTCCACAAACGCTAGACATAAAGGTAGATTATACTCCTCGGTCTTCTGTATAACCTGCCGAAGCGTGTGTATATGATCTATGGTACTATAGCCTTTTCGGAACCCGGCTTGTTCGGGTGGCTGGAAGTCGTCGAGTCTTTGCTCGAGACGATTCGTAATAACCCTCGAAAACAGCTTGTACACATGGCTCAGAAGTGCAATGGGTCTATAATTCTTCAATAGGGCTTTGTTGCCTTTCTTGAAGAACAAAGTCACTACACTTCTGCTCCATGCCTCCGGGCTTGTGACTTCGAGTATGACGGAATTAAACAGCCTCCGAAGTGCTATTAAAATCGGTCTACCGCCGGCTTTCAGAAGTTCTGTCGTTATTCCATCATCTCCCGGAGCTTTGTTGTTTTTTAGCTGTTTGAGAGCTATACTAATCTCGTCTAGACTGACGTCCGGAATATCTTCGGTATAGTGTCGGGTGAGTGGCGCTCGGCTGTCGTGAGCACCGCTGGTAATAGGGTTTTGTGTTGTGGTGTATAACTGTCCGTAGAATCTCTCAATTTCTCCCAGAATTTCGGGCACTGATGAAACGGTGTTGCCAGTGTCGGTCTTCAGTTGGGTCAACAGAGTCTGCCGAACAGGTCGATCTCTAGCAAAGACTTTGGAGCCCTTGTTTTGCTCTATTGCGTCTTGAATGCGCTTGCAATTGTAGCGTCTCATATCGCAACGTCTTGCTTTGGCGATCTGTCTGTTTAGACGTCTGTATTCGACCATATCAACTGAAGACTGCAACCTCATTTCTCTCCGTTCTCTTATGAGACTCAGAGTCCCATCTGAGAGTTTTTGAGGTCCTCGGTTGGTTCGGGACGAAAAATATTTCGATCCTACCTCTCGGACAGTTTCCACAAACCTATTATTTAAATCGTCAACTGTAACGCAATTCTCTAAACATATCAGGCGGTCGCAAAGCTCAGACTGAAAGCTTTCGGGATCCTGGATTTGAGCAGGAGTAGGACGGAGCGTGGACTTCATTAGACGGGAGCGTTCTATTTTGCAGTTTATATTCAAAGTGCCTCTTACGAGTCGGTGATCGCTGCCGGTCTTAACCCTACTGATCACTGAGACATCATTGAATATGTGCTTCTTATCCGTCAATATGAAGTCGATCTCGTTTTTAGTCTTCCCATCGGGGCTAATCCACGTCCACTTCCTTTGTGGCTTCTTCTTGTAGAAGGAGTTCATCATATAGAGGCCCTCCTTCTCCAAGAAGTCAGCCAGCATTTGCCCACGATGGTTCCGGACTCCAAATCCATGTGATCCCACTTTCGTCTCGCCGCCTTCTTGTTTTCCGAGTTTCGCGTTAAAGTCTCCCATCACCACCGTGAAATGAGTAGTGAACTTACGCAGGGCAGACGATACGTCTTCATACGCAAGTTCGACCTCATCATCGGTGTGCTTAGATGTGGGTGCGTAAACCTGTATGACCTTCATTGAGTATCGTTTAGATATTCTCAGGATGAGGTACGCAACCCGTGTCGACACACTACCGATTTCAACGATGTTGTTGACGAGGGACTTGTTGACGATGAACCCGACACCCCCTTGGGACAGTTGGTCGCCCTCCCGGTGGTACAGCAAGTTTCCGGACTGGAGAATTTCCGTATCCTCTCCCTCTCGTCGGACTTCGGATAACCCTATAATGTCCCATTTTAACTTGCTGATTTCCTCTTCCAGCTCCTCTATCTTCACGTCTTCCCTCAGTGTCCGTGCGTTATATGTTGCCAGGTGCAAGGGTCGGTTGGGCTGGTAGCCGACTCTCTGCCGGAGATTCTTCGCACCCCCTGCCCCGCCGTTACCGTGACCGCTACCGGAGTCCGGGATAGCGGGGCTGCCGGGGACTGGGGGCCGGGGCTTTGTTTTTTCCATCAGGAGGTGTATTTGCCATAATCACCGCGCTTGGCAGGCGTGTTGGTGATTCTCCTTTTTTACGGCGGGAGATCGCCGCCTCTGCTAGGAGAGGAGGTCGGGTCGATTTACCGCCGCCCGACATTCGGCGTTGTCACTCGTTAGCACCACCCAGGGGACACGTGTAGGGTAACTAGGGTTTGTACCTACGGACGTGAGCGACAAGCCCCCCATATTTTAGTTACAATTGTAATATTTGGACCAAACCGTATTTTGACAAAACAACGAAATGGTAGCCGTATGCGCGTGTTGCTTTTATGAACGAATGATAACAGAACTTTCTGAGCTCGTCCTTGCCACTTGCCACAATAGACGAAGAGCTTCGCTTGATTTTGACACATTCCAACCGAGCCTAAACCTGCATCTCCAAGGGGACCTGAAAAGTATCTTCTGCATTACGAGCAGTCACTAGATCTATTTTATATTTTTACCGATACAAAAGGGTCCCTCCTTATTATGTTGTTCAACATGACGAATTGCGAATATGATTTCATATAACTATATTTTTTCCATATACAACCAAACTTCACAACCCAACCTTTTTCCAGGCTACAGAAAGACGCTAGCTCCGCAAGAGTCCCCGGACGCTTGTGAAGACGTCGACGAGTGCTCCGAACAGCCGGACCGCTGTTCGCCCGGCGTGTGCATCAACACTGAGGGCGGGTACGCCTGCGACTGTGACGCCGGCTGGGAGCCCAGTGAGGATGGGAAGAGTTGTATAGGTGAGTGGATTATCTCATTATCATCAGCATCATCTTCATTGCAAGCCATCACGTCCCTATGCTGGGTCTTCTTCCAATGAAGGAAAGGTTGTAGCATCGACGAGTGTTAGGAACAGCCGGACCGATGCTCGCCCGGCGTGTGCATCAACACCGAGGGCGGGTACGCATGCGACTGTGACGCCGGCTGGGAGCCCAGTGAGGACGGGAAGAGTTATATAGGTGAGTGTTGACTATCTCATTATAATAGGGAATATGCAAGAGGTTCAAATAAAGGTCAAATATTATTTATAATAAACTTTGTTATTTCATAACTACGCCTCCATCAATATTTTTGATTATAATTTATTTTTGAGCAAGTAAATGAAGTTGAAAAGTACAAAAAAACTTCGGTAAATTCTAACTTCAGAGAAACGTCACCCATTTTCTTAGGGCGGATGTGACGTCAAAATTCTTTATATATCAATCTCAGAATAATAACTTCTTTGCGTTTACGGCGGAAATAAATAAATGTCCAGTGTAAACAAATAAATGTTAATGTCACCGAGTGTTTGTGATGCTCGTTGTGATCAGATACGATGGATCACATAAAAATTCTTCCAATAGATCCTAGCCTCCTATAACCTCTCCACTTCTTGTTTGATATGCTTGTTTGTTTGCAAAGTTTAGGACTTTTTATATTTTTTGTTGGTAGTGTATGGGCTGCCACTAGTTGTTCTTTTGTAATGAGGCCTAAACAGCCATTCGCTAGTCAACGAGCCACTCAAATAAATGCTCCATATACACATCACTCACGCCTTGTACCAATGTACTCCCGTGCGGGGTAGGCAGAGGTGCATTGCTGCACCCACTTTTCGCCAGAGTGTTATGTTGGTCCCAATGTAATAGGGGGCGGGCCTATTGCCATTTTACGGGCACATCCAAGACCCGAGAACAAATATCTGCCCCAGCCGGGAATCGAACCCGGGACCTTCGGCTCAGTAGTCAGGGTCACTAACCACTACGCCATTCGGTCGTCCATGCTCCATATTGCAACACAATAAAATTAAATTAGTATTGTAAGTATTATGCCATGAACATGACACATACTTTTAGGTTATAATGGCAGTCGTTAGTATATTTCAAAAGTTGATATTTTTTTCTAAATTAAGTTAAGGAAGAATTCTCGTAATCAGAACAACTGGACACATTAAATTTATTACGCAGTATGAACGAGTAAACTGTGGCCAGCTGCGGAAAAGTTTTTATTATAAATAAAAGATAGTATGTATGTTATACGTTATTATTTTTGTAGAATTAAATTCGGGGATAATCATGTAGCATGTGTAAGAAAACATCGTGAGGAAACCTCAATATTTAGATTAAGCATATTTAGATATGTGAACCCACCAATCCGCAGTGGACCAGCGTGGTGGGATATGGTCCAAGCTTAGGAAGGGGGTTTAGACCTTTGAGATATGCACAATGGTTCCATTCAAGAGAGCCAGGTGCAGGTTCTTACACCCCCACAGATAATAGAATAGAATGACCCACTAAACCTAGCCTCTCTTACTGAGAACCAAAGTTACAGTAAGTACTTACATACAATACAAATATTACTTTATATTCATATTGCCATAATAGCTTAATATTGTGTACAAAGGTCCTCTGGTTTGCGCGCTCCCATTTCAAAAGAGCTACTAGTAGCTATTTACGAGCTCCCATTATAAAACAGCCACTGGTCACACTTTACTACCATTACAAAACAGCCACTGATCACACTTTATACACTTCCTTTTTCGTTTGTTACCATGACAACATTGGTTTGTTGAAAATACAAAAGTACTCTGTGATTACGTGATTAGGTAAAAAATCTATGCCGACTGACGGGACTCATTATTCTGAGCCGTGAAATTAAAAGATTATGACGTCACACCAGCCCGCCATCCTGACGGGAATTTCAAAGTGGTCGTGATGGTTGTAATTTTTTAACTTTCTTTAATATACCTTAAATTACTTATTTTGGCGTTGAATTTTTTTTAACTATAATAAAGTGATATAAAACTATCCAATAAAAGTATAAAAAAAAATTATGCATATTCCCTATTATCTTCATTGTAAGCCATCACGTCCCAATGCTGGGTCTCCTTCCAATGAAGGAAAGGTTGTAGCATTGACGAGTGTTAGGAACAGCCGGACCGCTGCTCGCCCGGCGTGTGCATCAACACTGAGGGCGGGTACGCCTGCGACTGTGACGCCGGCTGGGAGCCCAGTGAGGACGGGAAGAGTTGTATAGGTGAGTTGGTAGATTGCTGAAACATAAACACACAGTCGGTAAATAGTCCACTATAGGAGGTTTCAAGGGCTTCTCTAATGAGAAATGTAATAATAATTTAAGGTTATTGTCATAATCTTCACGGGTTAGAGATATATCACACACAAGCATAATTTAATTCCCCTCTCGTAACCATACTTTGGAAGATTATTAAATTGCTAATAAAGTTCTTGAATTTTTGCGAAAATATATTCTGAAAAGGTACGTATGTAAAAATATTCATCAAATAGCCTGCACTCACTGTCAAGAAACGCATAAACAAGAATCATTGTACACACGGCAACGTTAAATGGTTGGCAGGGCACACTAACGTAGGTAGTGTATGTGTGTGTCGGCGACGTCGACGTAATTATTTAGTTCTGGGCAACCCACACACAGATATTGTAAGCATGTAGTTGTGCCAGTGACAATGATTCATTGTTTTTATTATATGAAGCAAAATTTTGCAAGGCATTGTAATTGATAGAATGGCTCAGTTGGTATGATACAAGACTTACATTAATCAGTATGGTGGTTCAAATCCCACTGAACTTGCAATAATTCCTTTTTTGTTTTTTTTATAGATTTAATTTATTTTTTTAAGATGGTTAATAATAGTATTGTAGTATATACGAATAAAAGCAACACAGAAAGTAAATGAAACAAGTTATTAAGTGTTAAAATTACCAAATTTATTCTTGCCGTAACATAAACATTAAGGATGTTACGTTTTTGTTGTTTTTCGTTTTAAAACATAGTTTTTGTTTATATTAATAAGGAAAATTTTCAATTAGCAGTTTAAAATCATAATAAACATCAGAAAAGGATGGACTGGCTGTTTTACTAAAGTAAATAGGCAAGTCATTAGTTATATGAATCAACATGTTAATTAGCTAGAAATAAGATAACTTATTCTAACCTCAGTAACAATAACATCATTAACACATTGGCTTACCCATAATTGTAAATAATGATAAGTATTTAACAAAATAACTAAAATTTTATACAAATGGAAAAATAAAAATTACTGAGCTAACTATAATTTTCACCACTTTTTCGCCATAATATCTTACGTCCATCCTTGTCTGACTTAAAGAACTTTTCATCACTAAATATCACCACATTGTTGCACCAATCAAAGTTTAAAATAGTCAGTCGCAAAACGCACTCTGTTTCGACGATGCTGATCGGTTAGAGCAATTTCCTTCGCCGGCCTCCGACACCGCAACCCAGCAGCACGCAAGTGAACCCGTACGGTTTGTATAGATTATGTGTTGTGGCCGTAGAACGGGTGCTGCAGAACGGATCAGCGCTATGTGCAGCTACGATTTCTCGATGGTGTGGTGATGCATCCGTATAGACGACTACTGTCTGCATGTCCCGAATCTGCGTATCGGTGAACCCATAATTGAACAGTTCTCCTCTGCAAACAAAAAAAACAAATACTTAGCTTATACAAATACAAATATTCTAACAGTCAAATAAAATATTTGCAATTCTATGTTACTTACCGTTAAACGTCTTGCGATTTCACTAATTGTAATGTTTTGTTCATATAAATACGATTATCTCCGCCTTTTTGAACATGGTTAAGTGACTTTCCATAGTAACTGCGAAGAGTAATTAATTAAATTGACAAATCACAAAGTGAATCACTTTGCAGACGCAGAGGTGAATTGTCACTAAAACTAAAAACAAATTTCGTTTATTCATATTGTATGAGGGTAGAATGGTTTTAATTCTCAAATGAAGAACGAATCATATATTTTTGGCGAAGAGAAATAGTCGACAGCTATGCAGCTTGTAGTCATTTGTCAGTTTCAAATATATTAATTTTATACTCAACAGCGTTTAAATTAACGCAAATTTGAAATTAAGTTAAAAAAAAAATAACCATCCGTGGACTCGAACTCACGACCTATGTTTCATTAGTCTAACATTCTACCAATGAGCTACGAAGTGTATAGACACAGGCGGTGAAATTTTGCTTCACATCAATTTTATAACTATTTCACTAACACTACCGGTTCATATTTTTATGTCACAGCTGGTATACGGGCGTTTGTCTACGCGCAAACTCGTTTGTGCTGTTGTGTGTGTGTGTATGTGTGGTTTGTTACTGGTGTGTAAACCGATTTCTGCGTTTATGCACACATAGACAACGTTAGTGTGCACACATACACTACGTTAGTGTGCCCTGCCAACCATTCGACGTTGCCGTGTGTACAGTAACACAGGGTTACATTAGTAAGCCGAAAGGGAGTAAAACAAGAATGACCCTCCGAGTCAACCCCTTTCGGCTTACTATACTTACCACATTTGCAACATCCTGTATATGTAACTTAGTAATATTTTTCCCCAGACCGTCGCACCGGCAGCTGCCACCGCTCGCTGGTGTCGGGGCGCTGCGTGCCCGAGCCCCGCGCCCGCGCCTCCACGCCCGCCGCGCCCGCGAACGTCACCAAGTGAGTTTCCACTAGCAATCCATGTGCCAAATTTGGTCATTCTAGAACCAGCGGTTTGGCCTGTGCATTGATTTCGACGTCAGTGATTCAGAACTAAATTTGATGATATAGTTATAGATATTTTGATCGCGCACATTGTCATGGGCTGGAAAGTACCACTCGATCGGAAGTTTTTATTATATTTGTTACAAACTTCTATTTGTCACTGTGAAATGTTTCGGTATTCTGATGATAGTCGGATTGCTAACTATCCAGGATATCAAATCGCTTTAAAAAAAAGGCATCTGTTTAAATTTTGTATTAAAAAATGCTAATATACTATAAGTAATTATCTTTACCAATCGTATTCCAACCTTAACCCACTTGTTTAATCCCACCGTATAACTTTCTCACTCTACCATTTCCCCCCAGGGCGCAATGTTGCTGCACCCTCGGCGCAGCCTGGGGCCCCGAGTGCGAGATCTGCCCGGCGCCCGGCACCCAGGACCGCATGGACCTCTGTTCCCCCACCAGCATCATGCATACCGGCGGTGGTAGTAGCCCCGACGGCGGTATCACCGGGGGATTCGATCTAGGCGGTGCTATCGATGTGTTTGGGGATATAGATGAGTGCGCCGCCATGCCGGGCCTTTGCGCGCCCGGACGATGTGTTAATACTATTGGCAGGTTAGTGGCGTTTGTTTAATGTTTTCAGAGCTACTTCTGACGACTGTCTATCTTATCTATTTAGTTTTTATGTTAAATACAAACAAGGATTACAGTTACTTTGTGGATCCTTATGTGATGATCTCTTATAATGCAACATGTGCTACTTGGGCACTCCGTCATCTTTTTTGAAAAATTATCTAGTTATACACACTCAATTCACAACACTAACTTCTTTGTGTTCAAAATGTGTTAAGTTAATGCTTGCAAAATTTTATAATGAGTTCTACCAAGATACCTGTACCTGTACCATTTATTACCACCTAAGACATTGCAATAGTTACTCTAATGTATCTCAATAAACAAATAACCTAATACTCTACAGTTTCCGCTGCGTCTGCGGTAGCGGCTACAAGCCAGCCGGTGAGATATGCGCGGATATAGACGAGTGCGCGGCGCGGCCCTCGCCTTGTGGCCATCTCTGCAAGAACACCGAGGGCTCGTATGAGTGTCTGTGCCGGCCTGGTTATGAGGTAAGGATGAGATCTTCATTAGATGTAGAAACTCTTCTTCAATGTAGCGTCCACATTCTTTCGTGTATATAAGATCATTTATGTTCCCAAGATAAAATGTTTATCACGTGCTTCTTGCGTATAAGATTAGCATTTGATTAGATCATTTCCTCTTGCCGAACCGTTATTGGCAAATTGGTGACCCCGACGTGATACCAGCGTATGATTTATCTATCTATGTATGTATCTACATAATCATGTATAGTCCAGGCCCTTTATAGTTAGGGTTTCTGTGTATGAGGTCATCATTACATTGGAGGTGTTATTCTAAAACTCTTAACCCCCTCAGGTGGACGAGGACGGCGCGGAATGCCGCGACATCGACGAGTGCGCCCGAGGGAAGCACACCTGCCAACAGAACTGCAGCAACACGGACGGCTCCTACTCGTGCTCCTGCCAGGAGGGCTACGAGACCAGGGGGGACGCGTGTGTCGGTGAGTAGCGCCCAGTACTAACATCCCCCCACACCACAGTAGACGAGTGTGCGAGAGAGACAACAGAACTGCAGCAACACGGACGGCTCCTACTCGTGCTCCTGCCAGGAGGGCTACGAGACCAGGGGGGACGCGTGTGTCGGTGAGTATACCCCCCTCTCCTCAGAGCTCAGAGCCTCTCCTCACTGAATTAGTTAGGTTACAAAATAATCCGTGAACATCATCACTGGTCACTGCATCTTGACAGATGATAGTTACAGCGGCTGCGGGTTTTGAGAGTCACATTTTCTGTTATGACTGAAGAGACCTATTACGGGCCTTAAACTGCTTGCCACATCGGTCACAGGCGTTGGATTTGGCGATGTTTCCAGATGTTGATTAAACTTCTTTATTTTTAACCTTAATCCATGAAAAACGCCCTAAAAACACCTTTCCATCCCACAGACATAAACGAGTGCCTAGAAGAAGGCATCTGCCCCGCCCCCGGTAAATGCGTGAACCTGCTCGGCGCCTACCGCTGCGTGTGCCCGCGCGGGTACCGGCTGGACGCGGGGGGGGCGTGCGTGGACCGCGACGAGTGCGAGCTGGGCCGCTGCCAGGCCTGCCGGAACTACGCCGGCGGCTTCCGCTGCGACTGTCCCCCAGGTAACTACAGGGCCACGGGGGTCACTGTCCCCCAGGTAACTACAGGGCCACGTGGGGCCACGGGGGGACCGCCTGGACGCGGCCTTCTTTCCTTAGAAATTGGTGACCCCGCCGTGATAAAAACACGCTGATCTTATGATTGGGTATTCTGAAGTGCTTTTGCAATTATAATTCAGATACTATGTAGTGTAGTTAGTTTTGACAAATCATGTTGCTACAGAGTCATTTTTGCATGGAATTGTAAATATACGGTCAGCTGCATAAGTAGCAGTACACTTGTCAAACTCACAAACTGCCTATTAAAACATTGTCAGTTTGTTATGTACCGAGTTTGACAAGAAACATAAGTGTATAGCTACTTATGCAGCTCACCGTACCTACGTAATAGAATGAGATGATTGTGATAATCTAACTGTACTGTATCTACTAACTAGTACCACCTCCTTCCAGGCACAATCCGCTCAGCCGGCACGTGCGTCCCGCGCGACATGTGCGCGGACGCCCCGTGCGGGGGCGCGGCGTGCTTCGCGCTCGGCGGCGCCTACCGCTGCGGGTGCCCCGCCGGGTACGCCTGGGATAATGCTCATGGGGTGTGCTTGCAGGTATGTACAAGCTCCTTCTAGCTAGGGACTGCAGACGGTATGTACTTAGTGCTTCCTTTAGCTAGACACACAGTCTTCAGATATCGTCACCATTCTTGGCCAGCTACCGCACGTTTACTTACGTCGATATCGAACCCGTGTAGCGGTCGCAGTAATCGGCCACTGTTAGACTTAAGAAGGCTCCTAGGGAGAGCCTTGAAACTCTGCCTCCGGCCTTCTTTATCCAGTCACGATCAGATAGTTGTGTGAGGTCGTACAAGACACAATACAAAGAAGTGTCAAAACGGCGTCATTAAATTTGACAAAATCGAGCGAGACCGTTCGGTCGCTATTAGTCTGTTGAGGCAAGGAAGAATCCTCTCTCATAATTTTATCATAAATAGAACATGAGCTCGCGGATGGCAACTTTTTCTTTCTAACCTATAATCTACCTATCTGTATCTCTAAGATGTACAACAAATCCCCAGATGGCGGGCGGGTGCGCGGCGTCCAGCTGCCTGTTCGGCTGTTCGGCGCTGGGCGACAGCTACCAGTGCGGCTGCCCCGCGGGCTACGAGCTGGTCGGCGCGGGCCACTGTCTACAGGTATTTATAGTTTTTTTATGTTTAAAAAATATATTTTTTTGTTTAATGAGTAAAGACGGTAGATTGTGCAACTGAAGTAATTCTTTAAATATATAGTCTATACTATATAGTATAGACATGTCCGCATCCACAAGGCATCGAATCATTCTCTCAAGCACGCACCCATAGATAGATATTGGTACCGATTCTGAAGGGCGCACTTCCTAATTTTAAAATGAGCTAAAATCTCTAAATTTAACTGACAGCGCTAATTTTTGCTATTCTGAAGGCAACGATTTTAACGGCCAACTAAATTAAGAAGGCTCATTTGACGTCTTTAAAATGAGTGTGGCCATGCACTTCAGGATATTACAATCGAAAATATCGATTAACTTTTTTAACCTTAAAGTACTCCAAATAAATTTAATTATCCTAAATAGTAGTTGAAAATAATTAAAAGAATTAAATACCCTGCATTTATATTGGTTTTCGTGATAATTTCAAATATTTGTGTAACATATTCATAATTCATTATTGCAACTGGTAACTCTGGCTAGAAAATGCTTCTATGGTACTCTATGGACATTTCCGAGTGATTTAAAAAAATATCATAGAGTAGAGATGGGGTAAGTTGATAAAATAGTGAGAATAATCGAATATAATCGATTATTTCACTAGAATATTTTAAACAATAGTTTTTCAGTAAAGTATGTAAGTAGGTAAGTACTAAGTTCTACATCTATGTGTTATCCACGATATTTAATGTAAGTATTTACTTAGTTACTTACTTAAATGTTTAATAGTTGATGATGATGTTACGTTATATACTTAAGTAGATGACTGTGTAATCGATGATATTCATGTAAGAATATGAAAATTATCGAATACTTACAAAAGCACAAATACCTTATCAGTAGGTACTTACTTAAGTATTTCCGATGTGTACGTATTTATATTTACCAAAAACGCATATGATTATAATAAAAGTACCTACCCAGGAATCGATCCAGCATCGATTATTTTTTAATTCTAGCATAGTTCGGAAGCAAGTAACATTACACTACGTACATCTCTATGGCGCATGCGCGCTGGACAGCAAGAGAGGCGCGCCGCCGGCCGCGCCGGCGCGGCGCCATCACCGTGATCACCGCCATATTGAATTTTCCGCCGAAGATTTTGCCGCTATTTTTTAAAGTATTTTTGTTAAGTCTTTACAATACAAAACAAACATCTATTATAAATTATTATGTTTGTGTTTGCAATATGCAATTGTAAAATCGATAAGGTGCTTGTGTGCAAGTTTACGATTTATTTTAGGAAGTTACCTATACGTAAAATCTAAGGAAATATTTTTATCAGTTGGGCATCTGGTTACTTATGTTTGTGTTCTAGCGTTTTCGTTTCTAATATTTAAAGTTTTGTGTAAATAGGTACCTATAAGGATAAGCTTATTCTGTCAACTATCCATACAACATACCTATACTTACTTTATTTTTCAGTGACAACAACGAAGAAAATGAAAAATCAACCACACCCATAAACTAAACATGAAACGCTGGATACAAGATATTAATTCCTCTCCGGGACAACAATACTAAAACGACCATCAGACCACCTAGTTACCTACCTACTAACTAGAAGGATAATGGAAATAAGATACAGAAATGAAATCAAGCAATTGTGTATATTGGTGTCAGAAAAATTACTCAACCAGTGTGTGTTGTGTGTGTTATTCACCCAAATAAAGTTTTACGTCCATAAAATGTATTTCTTCTTTCATAAAAAGTAATAGTATAGTAGTAAGTACCTATATCGTTTCTTAAAGTTAGGCATATGTTTCAGATAAAAGGTAACCTAGGTAGGTATAACTTGTTTTTTCCTGTAACAAAATAGGTAGTTAAATATTTGAGCTATGTAGAGACCACTTTGAGTAAAATATTCTTACAAGTAGAAAGGGGTAAGAAGAGAGTTAGATAGGTACACAGGTAGGTGAGTTAAGGTTATGGTGTTCCTCATGTATGTAGAGCCGGTCCGTTTGGAAGAGGTGTTAGGGCTAGTGTAATCCTGAAAAAGATCGGTAGGTGTGTTGATTAATTTTTAGACCTAGAACTATAACTTAAGTGGTTTTAAGCAACCCGGTTCATGCATACCTTGTCAGTAACACGTTTTTCAGTCATTCGGTCCAAAGATCAGAAATAATAATATGACAAAACAGAGTCACTTTCACATCGTAGTTTCGCAAAAAATAATAAGTTAGCGTCGTTGCAATTAGCTTTACATGCTTAAACAACACATCAGCTCTAAGTTAAATCCACATTTATGCACCTACAACAACAATTTCCCATATATTTCACGGTTTTACTTTTAGAAATTTTAGTATAATTTTAACAGGCACCTGTTTAGACCCCTTTTAAATTTAGGAAGAAAGTTGCTAATTTTAAGTTGACAGCGCTAAAAATGGTACCTTCAGAATACCAATTCGACCATCTAACCTAAGTTGAATAGTTTTAACGCTGTCAGATTCAAAATTTAAAGTGACGTCTCTAATTTTGGAGATAAACGGTGCCTTCAGAATGCCAAATAAATTTAGAGAGAATGTAAGCGTTTTTTGACAGCGTTAAAATTAGAATGTGCCCTTCAGAATCGATACCATTAGCAGTTTATTTGAATTCCATCCTCTCTTAGAAGGTCAATGGTATCGATTCTGAAGGGCACATTCTAATTTTAACGCTGTCAAAAAACGCTTACAATCTCTCTAAATTTATTTGGCATTCTGAAGGCACCGTTTATCTCCAAAATTAGAGACGTCACTTTAAATTTTGAATCTGACAGCGTTAAAACTATTCAACTTAGGTTAGATGGTCGAATTGGTATTCTGAAGGTGCCATTTTTAGCGCTGTCAACTTAAAATTAGCAACTTTCTTCCTAAATTTAAAAGGGGTCTAAACAGGTGCCTGTTAAAATTATACTAAAATTTCTAAAAGTAAAACCGTGAAATATATGGGAAATTGTTGTTGTAGGTGCATAAATGTGGATTTAACTTAGAGCTGATGTGTTGTTTAAGCATGTAAATCTAATTGCAACGACGCTAACTTATTATTTTTTGCGAAACTACGATGTGAAAGTGACTCTGTTTTGTCATATTATTATTTCTGATCTTTGGACTGAATGACTGAAAAACGTGTTACTGACAAGGTAGGCATGAACCGGGTTGCTTAAAAACAACTTAAGTTATTGTTCTAGATCTAATAATGAATCAACACACCTACCGATCTACTTCAGGAATTACACTAGCCCTAACACCTCGGCTTTCCTCTTCCAAACGGACCGGCTCTACATACATGAGGAACACCTTAACCTTAACTCACCTACCTGTGTACCTATCTAACTCTCTACTTACCCCTTCCAACTTGTAAGAATATTTTACACAAAGTGGTCTCTACATAGCTCAAATATTTAACTAAGTACTTATTTTTTTACAGGAAAAGTAGGTTACCTTTTATCTGAAAAATATGCCTGACTTTAAGAAACTATATACTACTATACTATTACTTTTTATGAAAGAAGAAAGATTTTTTTGGGACGTAAAACTTTATTTGGGTAAATAACAATCACAACACACACTGGTTGAGTAATTTTTCTGACACCAATATACACAATTGCTTGATTTCATTTCTGTATCTTATTTCCATTATCCTTCTAGTTAGTAGGTTGGTAACTAGGTGGTCTGATGGTAGTTTTAGTATTGTTGTCCCAGAAAGGAATTAATATTTTGTATCCAGCGTTTCATGTTTAGGTTATGGGTGTGGTTGACTTTTCATTTTCTTTGTTGTTGTCACTGAAAAATAAAGTAAGTATAGGTAAGTTGTATGGATAGTGGACAGAATAAGCTTATCCTTAAAGGTAGATACCTATTTACACAAAACTTTATATATTAGAAACGAAAACGCTAGAACACAAACATAAGTAACCAGATGGCCAACTGATAAACATATTTACTTTGATTTTACGTAGGTAACTTCCTAAAATAACTCGTAAACTTGGACACAAGCACCTTATCGATATTACAATTGCATATTGCAAACACAAACATAATAATTTATAATAGATGTTTGTTTTGTATTGTAAAGACTTAACAAAATAACAAAAATCCTTTAAAAAAATAGCGGCAAACTTTTCGACGGAAAATTCAATATGGCGGTGATGGCACCGCGCCGGCGGCGGCGGCGCGCCTCTCTTGCAGTCCCGCGCATGCGCCATAGAGATGTACCTAGTGCAATGTTACTTGCTTCCGAACTATGCTTGAATGAAAAAATAATCGATGCTGCATCGATTCCTGGGTAGGTACTTTTATTATAATCATATGCGTTTTTGGTAAATATAAATACGTACTCATCGGAAATAAGTAAGTACTGATAAGGTATAAATTTGTGCTTTTGTAAGTATTCGATACTTTTCATATTCTTATATGAATATCATCCCTTACACAGTCATCTACCTAAGTATATAACGTAATATCATCATTAACTATTAAACATTTAAGTAAGTAAGTACTTAAATTAAATATCGTGGATAACATTTTGATGTAGAACTTAGTACCTGCATACTTTACTGAAAAACTTGTTTAAAATATTCTAGTGCAATAATCGATTATATTCGATTATTCTCACTATTTAAGAACTTACCCCATCTCTACTCTATTATATATTTTTAAATCACTCGGAAATGTCCATAGACCACCATAGAAGCAATTTCTAGCCAGAGTTACCAGTTGCAATAATGAATTATGAATATGTTACATAAATAATTAAAATTATCACGAAAACCAATATAAATGCAGGGTATTTAATTCTTATAATTATTTTCAACTACTATTTAGGATAATTAAATTTATTTGGAGTACTTTAAGGTTAAAAAAGTTAATCGATATTTTCGATTGTAATATCCTTAAGTACATGGCCACACTCATTTTAAAGACGTCAAATGAGCCTTCTAAATTTAGTTGGCCGTTAAAATCGTTGCCTTCAGAATAGCAAAAATTAGCGCTGTCAGTTAAATTTAGAGATTTTAGCTAGTTTTAAAATTAGGAAGTGCGCCCTTCAGAATCGGTACCATTGTAAGTTTTAAGGAGATCATCTTGACCAGTGATCAGGCTCTGTAGCACAGGGCGCTAATAAGACATGACAAAAGTTCTCCGTCGCGCTCACCCTTGATGCTGCGATGTGAGTGAGGGAAATGCACAACTTTTGTCACCTCTTACATACGCCTCGTATTAGCCCTTCTAAACTCATCTTTAAGTCCTTTTAGATGGGACGAGAGGGTGGATAGTACCTCAACAGCTTTGGATCCTCTTCATAAACACATGATGCACAGATATCCGCCGCCATTTTATTCTCCTATCACTTATTAAACCTTCCATCCCTCAGGCGTTGGACAGCGGTCTCCCGCCGGACGACATCGGCGACGTGCCCGTGTTCCCCGTGCGGGACCAGTACCGCACCGGACATAACGACCTCATCTCTACTGAGGGCTGCTTCAGTTGCAAGGTATGTTGGAGGTTTAATTATGTAAAACCGTAAACATTTCATGCATTCATTATCTACTAATTGCTACACTTTAAATTTTCGGATTATTTTCAATGTTCAATGAAGATCTGAATCAACAATGTGTCCATTATACCAGATTTCGATCAATTTGGGCCCTTTCCAAATGTCGAGTAGTTTAATTTTGTTTTTCTAACACCCTCTTTAATAAAGTTGCGAACACTAAACGTCCTCAGCTTTCGGGCCCTTTCCGAATATGGAGTAGTTTAATTTTTAACGATCTATCTATGTATCTGTGTAGATTTATCCGTTGTCCGATACCTATATTACAGGTTCTGCCCAACATGGGGTCAGATGGCCGTCTGTGCGATGTCTAACATATTATTTTCCTATCTAATCACCGTGTATACTCTACACAGATGAACGCGCGCCACCGCCGCGCGCCGGACGAGGGCATCGTGTTCGCCAACGGCACCACCGTGCTGCGCCGGCGCAGGCGGCGACGCACTAGACGTAAGTTGTTTCACCTGTAAACAAAAAAACTGTATCACGAAAAAAAAATTACACCTTATCGATAGGGTAATTCGATAAGCGGTTCACCGACCTATCGTACTATTTTTAAAAAAAACATTGTAATGTTGTTATTAATCCCCACACCTTGAATCTCAAATAAAACCTTGATTGCACGTAAGGAACGTTCATGAGTTTCATATGGTTTCATGATACATAATCTGACTGGCTAATCCTCTCACCACGACGGTGACTAAAACTACTCCAGCTCTAGTGTTTGTAATTTTATTTATTATAATAAATCAACATTATAAAAACTATTTTAATTATAATTATTTACCGCAGGTCGCCGCGCCCTCTCCGAGCCGGAAGCGGAACTGCTAATAGTAACCGCCACGCCGCAGCAGACGTGGGCGCGGGCGCCGCTGCTGCGCCTGCTGCCGGCCGAGGGCGGGGCGCGCCCACACTACCGCCTCGCCTATGGAGACCCCGACAACGACTTCCTACTCAGCAAGCGAGACGGTGCCTGGGCGTTGAGGCTGCGACGACACATCAAACCCAACGCCATCTACGAGCGACAACTAGAACTAGAGGCGAGGTTCGTCACCGATCCGTTTAAGAAACGCTGGCGGCGCCACATAGACTCCACGCCCGCCCCGCTCAGGCTGTATGTGTCGGTGAAGATCGCGCCGCCCAAGCGCTGAAGTGGTTATGTTTACTGGTTAGTTTGTTAGTTTAGCCCGCGAGGGAGTGACTGTTGTTCCGTCGGCGATGCCGGCGGCAGTATTAGTGTTTGTGACGGTGATTTCATTATGTTTTTTAACCCGAAAAGCTCCGAGCTTTAGTTAGCCGGAGTAGGCACCCCTGTAAGGTTGGTTGTTTATGTTATGTCATGGATTCGTAAACGTCCGATAGGGTTTGTAGACTTTGTAGGTCCATATTGTATGAACGAACGAGCTAAATGTGTAATTTGAAACTGCCTTAAAGTATAAGTAGGTAACCGATTTTATTCGACATTTTGAATCGATAAACAGTCGATGTTTTGTACCGAATGCCAGTGAATAGTCACCAGTGTATGATAACGATAATGTGTAAGAATAATAAGTACATAATAAGACTATTTATTTTAATTATATCTTTGCACCGGGAACGCTAGAGTTTCTATTAATAAATATACTTATTAATAAATATCTAGGTACAAACCGCCATAATATTTTTCTATGTATTTTTTAAAGAACTGACCTGTTATTGAGACAAATAATAACGAAATGTCAGGTTTTATTGTTACGAAGCAATGCAATAATTTAAGTACAAAATGATTGCAATATTTTTTGATTTGTTAGAATTTTGTAAATATGTGTATACAGATAAAAGTAATATAAATAAACTTATTGTTAGACATCTAAAGATATTTTTAGTAAGTTTTAACTGAATAAAACCGATTATAATACAGTATTCTACTTTTTATTCTGTATTGTACTGATATCACAAGAATCATAAATAATTGCAACTACCATATATATGCCGATGATTTACAATTGTATTTATCGTGTTCTCCGGATAACTTTCAATCTGTTATAGAGAAAATAAATGACGACTTAGACCGCGTGGCAGACTGGTCGACAAGGAACTCCCTTGTGCTTAATCCATTGAAATCTAAATATCTAATTATAGGAAGTAAAAAACAGATACAAAATATTGAAAACCTTCAGCCAGACATAAGGATTCAGGGAAATAGTATAGAACGTGTGCGAGAAGCACGAAATCTAGGAGTTAAGTTTGATCAACATCTTCGTTTTGAGTCCCATTTGTTAGATATCATAAGAAATTGTTTTTATAAGATAAAAATACTGTACAATATTCGTCCTTACCTTAACACAGACTTAAGAATAAAAGTTTGTGAAACATTAATTCTTTCAAAACTAAACTATGCAGACACAGTATACGGCCCATGTCTACTGGCGCGATCGCAAAAACTGATTCAAAGGGTGCAAAATGCATGCGCTCGTTTTTGCTTCAACATTGCTCCACGCGCGCATGTTACCCCTTATCTTAATAATTCTAATCTGTTAAAATTACAGGCAAGAAGACAACTTCATTTTGCAACCTTATTATTTAAAATTATTAAAACAGGTTCCCCTAGTTACCTCTATAGCAAATTGGATTGGTCCCGTACTCACAACAGGCACAACACGCGAGCTTCTTCTTATTTGCTGGTGACGCCAAGCTTCAAATCAGCAGCATTCCGGGGTACTTTTAAGTATTCTGCCAGTAAATGTTGGAATAATTTACCCCCACCTATACGTGCCCTGAAATCAGTAAAAACTTTTAGTTTAAGACTTAAAATACACCTTATTATGTTACAAAAGTTAAATAAATTGTTATACTAACTTAAAGCATATCACGATAAGCCAGAAGGTAAAGCTGTCCCAAGCGAGTGTCTCCAACCAAAGCCTTGCAAAGTAGCCACGGTCCATGCATAGGTTTTTATTGAGTAGGTATAAACCCGTTTTCACATAATGCAGCCGTGTACATAATTATATTATTATGATAGTCAGCCAACCATACTACAGCATAGGTATTTATGGTAAATAAAAGCATCATGGCATAACACCTGAAAAAAAAACAAAAATTTTAAATAATGCTTAACTAATACATTAACTCGATTAGGTAACTAAGTAAATACTTATTATAATTCTACATATATTGTAATTTTTTTATTAAATTTCTGTAATTATATTGAACAAATGAAAGATTAAATTTAATAGGTATCTAGTTTATATATTTAAGAATAATAATGTAAATAGTTAATAACTCACCATGGTTTATAGTTTTGTTGTAGGAACAATAATTTAATTCCTCAGCGTATGTAACCAGCCGGTTTGATATTCCAACACGCAAAACCATCGTAGTACTACGTTACTTTACTATGTGCTATGTGTGCGTGTGAAACAGGTTGCGCGGGCGCCGCGAGCGCTCCGGGGCGCCGCGGGGAGCGGGGCGTGAGCTGCACGGACGTGCTCCAGCCGTGGGCGACTTTTTCAGACTGAAATGGCTCGACGCGCCGCCGCAGGCTGAGGCACGCCGCCGGCTCCCTTCCCCCCGCCCGTCCGCGTTCCCCTGTGACCCACTTTTTTATGCCCGCGCTCTCGACGCTTCATAAGTTTATACTTTATAATTTATCATAATCTATAACTATAGTTCTTATTTGTTTACTTTTTTGAATAATATTTTATGTCAAGTCAGTCCGTGACTTCACCCAGGGTTCTAGCTGAAAACCAGCGCTATGGTTTATCATAGCACCAAGCTGAGCTAGAACCCGTTTCTGCACCGGGAAGCAACACCCTTGCTCATTTTCCTTTGGCTTTTTTTTTATTATTTGTTTTTATTATTTATTTTTTGTGTTGTTTCCGTGTGTGTGTGAAATAAATGTATTTTCTTTCTTTCTTCTTTCTTCTTGTATATCTTACATGTTTTGTTGTATGGAGTCCTATCCTATCAATCCGTCTACATTTGTAATGCATTCAAAGCAACTTCTGAGAAATTAATGGATTCCATGTATTCTGTGGTTATTTCGGCCTGTTACCCTACAAAATTCACCCTGGGCGTGTTCCGGAAAATTTATGTCCGGGAATTTACCTGTAAAGTAACAGATCCGATTAGCTACTTTTGGGAAGATTTCAATTGAAATCGTAAAATACACCACTAGTCTCCCACTAGAGTAAAGGATTCAGTTTTCTCGCTACATCTGCAGAAGATGCTAAAAAAGGTAAGTATCGTGAGTGATCGTTAGCCAAGGACTTTGTTCGTTAGCCAACTGTGGCCTGTCTACCGCCATGGATTAAAAATAACCATAAAACTAAGAATAATAACTACGTTGCGCTTATTGCCATAAATTAATTCCTTCCAAGTGACATCTAATTTCTTATGTGACATCATGAAAACATCACATTTTAGAGAAGTTGCATAGAAGTAAATAAACTAATCGCCCCACATAGTTTTTGCTAGAAGAATAATGTTCCTTGGTTTCCCTAAACAATAACTTTTGGATTGAAACATTAACATCATTAGCATACGTTACCAAAATGGGAGACGAGAAGCCTAAGAAGGAGGAGTTCTCCACAGAGCTCTATACCCCCAAGTTCTTCGCTCTTTGCTTCGTGGGGGGCACCCTGGCGTGCGGGCTCACGCACACGCTGGTGACCCCGCTAGACCTCGTGAAGTGCCGCCTGCAGGTGGATAAGGCCAGATACCAGTCCATTTTCAAAGGTAATAGTACGGTTAAAACCATCTTACACTTAGTACAGTAGGTATTATAAACGCGAAAGTTTGTAAGTATGGATGTATGTACCTAACTCTCATGGAAAAACGGCTGAATCAATTTTTATGAAATGTATGTAATATATATGTATGTATGTATGCACTAACACTACGCTTTTTATACCGAAATTCCCACGGGAAAAGCTTATAAGGCGAAGCGAAGCTCTCGGGAAGCAAGTAGATACTATGGCCCTCTTTTACTTCGGCAACTCGTGACCAGAGACAATTTTGGTTGTTTACCTTTATTTATTATAGCGTTTGTACCTGTTTACGTAAAATAATGTTATCTATAGGTGCCAGAGTATCTTACTGCGAGGGCGGCTTCAGGAACCTGGTGAAGGGCTGGGCGCCCACGCTCGTGGGCTACAGCATGCAGGGCGCCTTCAAGTTCGCCGGCTACGAGTACTTCAAGTGGAAGTACTCCGGGCTCACCGACCCCGTCACGGCTTATGAGAACCGAACGTTTATTTTCCTCGCTGCGTCGGCTAGTGCTGAGTTTATAGCGGATATGTTCCTGGCGCCGTGGGAGGCGGTGAAGGTCCGCATGCAGACGACTCCAGGCTACAGCAGCCGGATGCGAGACGCCATGCCGCACATGTACCGGACTGAAGGACTGGGAGTCTTCTTCAAGGGCCTGCCTCCGCTCTGGGGCCGACAGATCCCCTACACCATGATGAAGTTCGCCTCCTTCGAAAAGACTGTCGAGTATATTTATGCCAACTTGGTTCCGAAGCCGCGGGAGCAGTGCACTAAAGCGGAGCAGCTAGTGGTGACGTTCTCTGCGGGATATATCGCGGGGGTGCTGTGTGCCATCGTGTCCCACCCGGCTGATACAGTGGTGTCTAAGCTGAACAAGGACCCCAGCGCCAGTATAGGCGGCATACTGAAGGAGGCGGGGTTTCTGGGCGTGTGGCGCGGGCTGGCGGCGCGTATCATCATGATCGGCACGCTCACGGGCCTGCAGTGGTTCATCTACGACGCCTTCAAGGTCTACACGCGGATGCCAAGACCTGTCGCCGGTCCACCCCCCAAGACCGAAGAAAAAAAATGACTCGCGATAAAATTGATGCTGTGTCTTCACATTTTGTCTGTACATAAGTTTGAGGAGCCATTTTATTGTAGATTATGCTGAACGTCGTGGCTTTAGTCCTGTTTGTGTTTCTGATCCGGCTTGAGCTGGGTTTATAAGACGTAGCGGGCCAGGGTCCAGGTCCATTTGCAATAGGTCACTTAGAGCGGATCGGCGCTCGTAAGTGCCGCACGGAGCGGAGATAAATCCCCATATTATTGTTATTGCCCTCCCAAAGGATATTCCCCTTTTCAAACTTGTATAAGATGGGACGCTTACTCCATTATATATTTTTATACGTATCTCCGATCATTGTTAATGCATTAGAATTCTTCCAATAAAAGTCTGTTAAGTTGGTGATATTGAGTTTCGATTTGGCTGAGTAAAGTAAGAAGGAATATAGAAATACGATACGAACATCGGAAAACCTTGGAGAGGAAAAAACACACTTACTATTAATGTAACAGCCCCAGATAATTTTCATGAAAAAATAAGCTAAGGCGACATTAATCCTTATTGCAAATAAACGTTTAGCAAAAGCATGTACTTATACCTTGTTTCACGGGGAAAGACATCTGACAGGACCCTTATTACATTCGAATAAGGGAAGTTTTTGCTTGTATCAGCTGTCTTTCCTCGTGGAAAAAGGTATAGTTGGGCACCTAATTATAATCTAGAATGACACTTGGTTAGTACCTAATATCAACAACAACACTCGATCCTTACCTTACTCCAAAATAGCTAGAGTTATTTTATTTAAGTAGGTTTACTTTGTTATGTTGCAAAATATAATTTACTTTACGACACGATGTATGAATTAAGGACGGTTCTAAGAGCAAAGTGCGAGTCCCTTGCTACAAGTAAGTCGCAAAGTATTCATTGGAAGGTTCCAGCAATAAGAAACAGGGATGGGGGAAGCAATCAGGGCCCTGGAGTATTTCTCATCAAACGGGAGATGTCGATGCGACAACGAGCCATTCAAAAGACAAAGTTGGTTTTAGGGATCCTTTGGAGTATACCTACGTTTATGGAGCAGATTAAAAGTAGGTACAGACGGAACTCTGTGAAGTAGAGCTAGGTACTTATATTAGTTTTTGTTGTTTTATTATTTAACTAGCCAGCAATAAGCTAGGTCAGCTATTTTCTAATTAGTAAACCTTCTATTCTGATGGTCTTTGCAGAAAATAGTCAGAGATTTTTTTCTTTCAAAATGCGTTGTTGAATTATAAGTACGGTATTATGTCAACAAGAAAAATACAGAAAGATTAGTGTATGCGTACGAAGCGAAACCCTCTACAATTTCCAAGACAGCTGGTTTCTCTGCATTCTTATTTATCGCGAGCTTATTGCAGCTGCTGCTCGCCCGCTGACAATCTGTTATCGCGACTCGGGATTGCACCAGCGCTCCACACAATAGGACCAGCTTAAAAAGAGAGCTTTTCTAAGTTTGCCGTGTGTGTATCTGTGTCTGTCTATTGATCGTGTAGCTCAGAGTCGACTGCATCCATAATATATGTTCTTTGTGTACTTAAAGACAGTCGTGAGTGTTATTTAGTAACTTAGGTTAACACATCGGTCTGTGACAAAAGTGCTAAGTATGTAGGTACTAACAAAATTAATGCTCTATTGAATTTCCCACTGAACTCGTTAACTGACAAGTTAGTACTTCCACAAGCAATCCGCAAGGTATTAAAGCAACACGTACACTTAAATCATCAATTTGGCAGGATGTAGCATGTTACGCGTAACAGCCTACCGAAACATTAAAAAAAATACACACTCGTCATTAAACGTGACGTAAAGTAAAGCGTTTAACCCTTTCGGAGACAAAGGGCCGAGCAGTCGGAGACGGCACAAGGAGCTCAGATAACGCAATAAGGCAGCCCCCGCACGCTGCCAAATGTGGCAATAAACAGACGAAACTAGTTTAAAATCGTTAAGGCGCTACACGTCTTAACTGACGGGTTGGGCCCTAGGGATCGCCATTTGACCTAATTAAGGCAAGTGGCGTGGAAAATTACGGGGGTCCACTGGACCCTAATTGCTGAAGGGTTTGGACTCCCCTGGTGGTGAATCATTCGATAGTTTGCGAAGGTGAGGGTTGAGGATCTACGTCGGAGCGCGCTCCTCTCTTGATTAACACTAACGTACGGGCTCGTTAGTTCAACTCGTAATCTGTTAAATTGAGTTCAAAGGAGGTTGCGTAAGTTATTGGTCTAGCGTATCAAGTGTGCACTCGAGACAGCTTATTTCAGATCTACGCTGATAACTTCATTTGAGTAAAGAATCTCGAGCTTTATTCCTAAACGAATTTGGACTGGGTCTTATTTTCAAATAATAGCATTAAGACATATTTATTGTATCTAAGTAATTGGACGTCTTTTAAAAGCTCAACTGAAATCTAGATTAGGATCCCAAATTACATTTTCTCATCCATTTTCCATAATTATAATGATCGAACATAAACCACACTTATGTCGTAATCACACTCGGAACATAAAACTGTGTTTAACGTCAGGCCCGCCAATCTCCTTCCATTCACTTCTACTTAACCGAAGAATAAATCTTATCATACGTCAAGTGTTTAGCTTAAGTCCTCCCTCGCTAGGGGGCGGTGGAAGCGGCCACGGTCGTGGGAAAAAATTGGAAATCAATCTATTTCTATTTCTCGTCCGCGTCGCCCGCCGCCATTATCATAATGCGATGGCAACCCAATCCTATAATCAGATATCAGCGCCTCCAAGCACGCATACTTATTATTATATTATGGGAAAATGGAAAATGTTTCGCTAAAACCGTGAGATAAGTTTGTTTGGGTTTCTTTGTGCGGCAGTTTTTCGTTGTTTGATGTTTGTGTTTTGACTGTGGGAGCGGAGGTCTAAGTTTTTCACTTTATTATGTGCTTCTTGTTTGTCTGGTATCCTAGTTTGTCAGTTTAATAGGTTTCCATTTAGCATTACTATTTTACTACAGAGTACGAGGTCAACCCAGAAATAAAAGGTTGTCATAAAGTAAAAACGAGTGTCCCGAATTTCCTTCGCGGCTTATATTGAAATTCAAATGAAAACTTGTTCAGTGAAAACTAGAATCTAATTCTAGATGAAATGATGGCAAGTGTAGCGTCGCGCAAATATGTAAATAAGCAATGGAAGTGTATGAACAAAGCCTAGATCTGTGAAGCTGGAGCGAAGTCGTTAGCCGAGATTCTAATTCGTGTGATAAATAACACATTTCGGCCTTATTTGCATTTGTCGTAAGACTGAAATTGCCTGCAAAATCTCCTCCTGGAACTAGAAATACGGATTTGGATAAGTTAACATGGATTAGATTAGTAAGTTATGAGAGATTATATTATATTATAGTTAACTTAGGTTACACCCAGTGGGACAAATTAACATGGCGACGACGAGATCGGTAGAGATCTAGGCGCAGAAATAGCAGGACGCACGATCTCTTCAACTATACCCATAAAACGAGGCTAGTCACTTGGCTGTTAATAGAGAAAGCTTATTTTATTACTCTACATCCTTCCTGAACTGCATTACGTTAACGTCTTCATTTTATTTACTGTACATTAAGTAAATTTATGAAAACTATACCAATTAGCTTGAAACAACAGCGATGATCCAGTCGAGGCGCTTCGCAGCTCGGCGTGCCTATTCTGTTGCACTGAGCATTGTCGCATCGGCAATGAGATGCAAATGCGACGCGGCAAGTCTCACTGTAGCCGCCCCGCGCCCCGCGCCCCGCCCGCCCCGCGTCCCACCGGCTACAGGAGAGTGAGCTCCTGTTGCCTGAATAATTAGCTATTGTCAAAACTAATACAGACGCAGATAACGGCTCCGCAAATAGCGCCGCTGTTTGTCTGCTTCTTGACGAAGTCAGTCGTGACTTACTTACGGCAGTATTGTTGAAATATATTCGCGGTTTCTGCTCTGCCGCACCGCCGCTTCGCTTCGATTCGTGTGCAATTCAAAGTGGAATACTTAACTTGTATGAATTTTCGACTACAAAATATTTAGTTACTCAAATAATATTGGACGAATTTAACTTTTCTTTCACATTAGCATTCGTTGGAAAAGTAATTACTCTCAGGTTGCTACGACCAGTATACATCGTCTATATCATCATCATCATCAGCCCGTAGTCATCCACACATGCACACGTCTATGTATATAAGTACTAAGTAAGAAACCTATTTTGTCAGTTTCCAACCTCCAGATCTCACTGTTCACCTCTTCGCTCGACCAGCAACACTGCCAGGCAGGACACTACCACCTCTACTAGTAGTGTCTTTACAATTAACAACATGGTGTAAGCACACATGAGGAGCCCATAGTACCTAACAGTGAGCGATAAGTAACGGTTTACCATAGGTCTAACAGACTAGCAAAGGTAGGTAAGCTTTAAAAATACGAACGTTTGTAAGCGCTGGCTAATACCCCTACACTTTTACCCAGATATAAGTATAAAAGATTAGGTCACTTTAGTACAAGAGGCTGGGGCTAAGTAGGTTAGCCCCGACCAGCGGCGGCGGCGGCGGCGGCGGCGGCGGCGGCGGGTTTCATTTGGGCAATTAGAGGGCTCAGTAATTGGGCGCCATCTTAGAAACGACGCTGGCCGAAAGAAATTGTTTTTAATGAAAACTCCGCTCCATAATGAGGTTTTTCGGGTTTCGTATTAAAATAAAATTAATATGGTGATCCGGCTTAATTGTTACCGCCACGGAGCGTTTGTAATTTGATTCTCATTCTTTTATTGCCTTCGTTTTAATATCGGGCTCCGGAGAATTGTTTGTGTTATCTAATTAAGGTTATAATTTGTTTGACAGCGCAGAACTTACCGAGTTGATTAACTTGTTAAAACTTTGATCTATTTCTGTCGAGAATTGCTTGTTCAGGAATTATTCCATCTCGGCGCTGAAATTCAGCGGCCCTTGACCGACTCTTCTCTCTTTTGTTGCCTTCTACATACCAAATATTTTGTTTTACATTTACTTACATATTATTTTCTTTTATAAATTCAGTACATTTATGGTTTGATTTTACTTTCACTGATAAAATTTGTATGCATTTGCTATTCATATCAAGATATACCTGAATACAATCAGTGCAATGCAATGCGAACGCAATGTAAGGGTTCGTGTACACCTGTATGCAGTATGTAACGTGCCACAAGCCGCGGGCGGGCGGCACGCTGTCGCAGCGGCGAGGGCGGGCGGGCAGCCAGGGCGGGCGGGCGGCGCGAGCGGCATGTCGCCACATTTCGACGCGTCCGAGATGCACACAGTTCCACTAAATATTTAAAACCGCTTTCTGTCTGACCAAAGTGGTTTGTTGGAAGATAAGTAGTAGGAATTATTTGCAGCGTCCTCCGCGAAGCTTGGAAGAGATGAAATTACTTTTGTAGAGTACCTACTTTCGTATTTCCTTTGTTTCTACAGCTACTTATTCTTTCCTACGTAAGTATTTATAAATGCTTGGTACTTAACATATAAAATTTATAATTTCTTAGAATCATTACTCATCATTTTACTATAGCATACTTGCTGAAAATACATACTTAGGATTTTACTTAAATGACTAAGTACTAACCTCGAGCATTTATTATAACAAAATTGATGGTCGCTGAGATGACGGCCCTAAACTCGAGGAAAGAAGGCACTTAGCTACATCACGCTGGATCCCGCTGGACATGGCATGGAGCTGCAGCTGCTCTGAGCTAAACACCGAAAGATACTCCGAGTTCCCGCAGGAAAAGTAACCTCCATTACTTACGGAGGTGAAAGAGCGTGTGAATAAGTGAGCAGAAACGTGGTCGTCGACACGGAGCTACGGGATATTTCGACGTCACTTATTTATTGCGAGATGGTCGATAAATCTCTAGCCGGCGCGGGCGGCGCGCTGCTGATATTAAATATTTCACATAACTTGTGGCAGTGGCCGGTGTCGTAGAATCGCCCCGCTATTGCCATTATTCATATTTGTGTGTATGCGCCGTGTGGTTCCTTGACCCGGTCAGTGGCCCACAATCCCACAAATCCGAGTAACTCCGGGTTACTATTTCCGAAATCGCATTACAAAGCTTCGGAATTTTGGCTGTGCATCTCATTTCCATAATACGTGGTGTTGTTTATCCCATTTTTGGGAGTCCTACTTAGTAACGGAGCTCGTAAGTAGTTAATGGTGTACTCGTAAGCACTCCGTTCTAGACTGGAGTACTGAATACCGGCGCGTGCTTACGGGATAATCTCCCGGCCGGAATTCGAACGTGAAGTATTCTGCTCAGGACTATGTATGTTGCCTTCGAGTAAGATTTGAGATTGTATTAACTATATATGATGAGTATAGTGATGACACTATTTTGATGTTTACAGATTTTATATAGGTTAGTATCCTATTTAAAATTTTCTGATCCATATTTTTACAGGAAAACATTTAGCCAATTCTCAAAAACTAAAATTAACATTAAGCGAGAAAGTCAGTGTAAGATGCTCTATGTAAACAAAAGTTGTGAGTGTAGGCACTCTTCAGATGTAAATGGCATTCTCTGTGGAGCTCCTCTGTTTGCTAATGTAAGATGGAGAGCTCGTTACTGCACTGCTTTAGAACCTGAACATTTCACAAGCCTTATTCCATAATAAAATAGTCGAGAAGACTGTTGACTCGCCGAGTGAAAGTTTCGCCGGTCTGCCTTGACTTGAATACACCGCGGGGTAAGGCGATAGACGTACATACTCCACTATTGCGTTAAATAATCATAAAAAACGACAAATACTGAAGTTAGCATACCAATTTAAGATATTGTAGGTTTTCATGTCATTCACAACATTGATAAGATGGCTTTGAAATATCAACTTGAAGAAATACGATAAATAATGACACAGACATTGTGGAACAAGGCCTAAATTTGATTAACATATTTTAAATTTATTTTGGTAATATTCAGATGCGCTTGTGAAATTACTTCGATATTGCAGACACCGCGTCGTCACTAAACTAGTCCTTTCCGTTTGTAATTGGGTCAAAATTTAGGAAATCTAAAACACTGTTTTGTCAAGAAAAGGCTTTCTTTTAAACCTTTGTTCCCAGCCAGTCACACCTCAACCAGTCACACTGTTACTCGTTGGGAATTTTATGTTCAAAATTCCCATCAGTCCACACTCTGTTACTCGTTGAAACACCTTTTTCCTTCATTCCCAACGTGTCACATACAACTGTAACACTGTAACTAGTTGGGATTATAAAAATGAAAATTCCCAACAAGTCACAGTAACTTGTTGGGATTTTCCACCATAGACAAAACCGATTATAGAATAGAATAGAATACACTTTATTTGTACACCCGAAAAGATTAATAAAATACACAAGTTGTAACTTAATTTGGATGCGGAAAGCTAAATATCGCATCTAGTGGCGTGCTTTGGGAGAGGCCTACGTCCAGCAGTGGACTGCTATAGGCTAATGATGATGAACTTAATTAGGGTACTAAAGGCGGTCTTATCACTAAAAGCGATCTCTGCCAGGCAACCTTTGGATGGAGGGAATAAGAGATTAAGGTAGATGGCGATAGTGAAAACTCAAGTCTTTTGAGCCAATACAAGAGTCCAATGGATCTGTATTCCACCATATGCGATAACTTATAACTACTACATGGCTGTTATGCAAAATAGTAATATTAAGTGTTTTGTAACTAGTTTCAGTTTTCCGAATCGGTGTTGGTCCCCAATTTTTTTGCCATTATTTTAAGATCATCTGCATCTTCCGTCTATGTCCGAGGCGCGCCCGCGGTGTAAGCGCCAGGATCATCATTAATCTGAGGTACTTCGGAAGTACCATGGACGTACCTAATTATTTCTTCATGGTGGAGCAGAGCAGATATGAGTCGATAATATCAAACTGCCATAATGTCACCTCCACGCAAAATTTGGGAAATGAAAGTTTTCATTTTCTCTATTATTTTATGGCTACTGCTGTTCTACCCACCCAGTATCAATCATTCATAGAAATGTGAAAAAGAAAAGAAAGTTTTGATTTTATAATTCGGTTTTGATTTTATAATTTTATTGTTAACTAGTTTAATAAAACTTATTTGATTGTTCGGAATAATTATTTCTATTTTCATACTTTTTCAAGAAACGAAATAAAAAATACGTATCAATAAATACTAATATAAGTCACAGTACCTATCACGTTAGGCATCATCAAAATTCATCATCACTGAACAAATCTTAACGAGTAAAGGGAGAACAGTTGGGAATTTTCTAGTTCATTTTCCCATCCAGTTACAGAGGCTGGTTTGGAATTCAGAAATAAAGCATTCCCAACGAGTAACACTCCCATCGAGTAACACTGTGACTAGATGGCACACTTTTCATGAAGAATTCCCAACCGTATACAGTGTGACAGGTTTGATGTGTGACTCGATGGGAACAAAGGCTTTTAAATAGCTGTGATTGATGATTGATTAAGTGTTTCCTCTAACTCCACAAGGAGCATAGGGTCTCTACGGTTCTTCTCCAGACGTTTTAAATAGCTGTAGGTACCTATCATAAAAAAAAAACTATTTGGCCTATCGAGATGAAATTAGCCTCATTTAAATGAAAATTACGGTCTTATTCATAAAAAGTTACGGGAGACCTATAGGCCTGCTATAAGCAAATGTCAAAAAAACTTTATTCATAAACGATCAATAGCGCTAAAGAACTCTCCAACTGATTCGTAAAACCTTGATATGCTAAAGTTGTCTGGACCCTACTATACACCTTCCGTAAACCTCCTATTGTACAAAAACATGGCGGCCGGTCAACAGCTGTTCTGCCCCCGTATTTTGTAACTTTTTGAGAGTTAGCAACCGGTGATAATTGGTATCAACTTAGAGACTTATTAACCGAAAACACCAAAAATCTTAGTGAAAGAAATATGCAAGAAGCCTACCAATATATCCTTACATTCAACATAAACATTTGTGAAATCAGATAAGTCAGTAAAAAGTTATTAATTAATAATGCTCTAAGTTGTCAGCCATTTTATACCAACCAACCCCACTCGGAGTTACATAATACGGGGGCTGCTTTATTGACGATTTGACATTTGTTGTGAGTTAATATTTGCTGAAAATAAGTTGCCATGGTAACGTATTTAATTTTTTTTTTGTGGGTTTTGGCTTAGCCACTGCGCCTTTAAGCCAACGTAAACTTTTTTAAGTGCCGCGCCGTGGCTAACATAGATAATAGAGATTGATAAATGAATGAAAGTTTTCGCTATTTTTGTTTATGGTTTCGTCAGACCGGCAACTTAATAGGGTAAATGTCAAAATGTTTGGTCTGTGAAATCTATTAGCATCACTATAGTTATTGAAGGTTTACGGAACGATTATGAATAGAGATTTTTATGAAACCTCAAATAGGCTTAAAGTGTTCCGTAGCTACTGAGCTCAGTAAACCTACTTTAAGGTTTTTTTATGAATAAGACCGGTCTATATATGTTGTACTTATAACTATTGTTAGTACTTATAACTTTTGCCGTAAAACAGACACTTTTGTTGGCCAAAATTTTTTACTCTTTTGAATTTTTTTACAATGATTTTTTATTCAGAGAACTTTTGAGATGCAAAAATTTCATTTAGCATAACCATAATAATCATCACTACCAAGCGCATACCAAAAAAAAGTTATCTGTATACCTTAAGGCGAGGCAAAAGAACTTTTTTAGACTTGCCCATCACCTATTTTGAGGTCTGGATCCGCGCCTGAATAATGGCTTAAGTATGTTAAATGAATTAGAACCTATAATCTACAACGATTTTCATAAAATATATTTGATGAGTACTTAGGTTCAGGAGTAGACAAACAACAGTTACTACTTAGCTTGAGTTCCATTTCCAGTGACTATAATATGGAACGTGCTCAGGTGAGAGTCGAGTGTGAAACGTGCAACATTGACTTCACTCGCGGCGGTCCCAGGGCATCGCGTGACCGAAATTTTTCCCAACAACTTCGCCTCGCGAGGCCCAACTATGCGCGTAGCATGGGATAGTTGCCGCAACTAATTTTTTTAGATAAAAGTAGTTTTTCTGCAAGTTTTGTAATTATATTTTTCATGTCATAATTTAAATTTATACTAAATATTATCTAAACTAGCGATTTGTTATATTCCAAGTACTATAGCTATCTAGTTATATTTAAGATTCAATTAACCAAAACGGGCCGGGACTCCAATCTGTCGATCATTGTATGTAACTATGCGGTCAGATTTGAAATTCGGAGTTTACAAATTGTAAAACCCCACATCCACTACAACAACATTTGAGAACTTTATTATTATTTATAAGTACCTACCATAAACTTATATGATAACCACTATAAACAGTCTTCTTCTATCGTGTAAAATGCACTAAGCTAGCTTCCTCCAGTGTTTTGCTACTCTTATTGCGAGATCATTGGCCTTCATCAGGTCTCCTTGACTGCATTTTGGGGCATTAGGACACTCTATAAGGTGTGACGTTGTCTGGAGGCTTCCGCAACTGCATAGAGTGCTGGCATTGGCTGGGAGCATATCCCATCGCCTTAAATTGTCCTTCGTCCGGGCAACGCCAGCCCGGAGGCGGTTAAGAGTTTTCCATACAGACCACTCTTCACCCCCTCCAGCAGGCAGTTCCTCGGCTGGCTGGACAAACTGACGCAAGTGGGAAGTATCGGCTCTCCAGCGGCTCAACCTGAACTCCTGCGCTATAAACAGTTGCAGGTATAATTTGGTTTTATACTTACTTACATTATTAAGCACATTTTCGATCAACGTGATTGAGGTATCATTAAATGGAACGCTTTAATTAAATGAAATACAGAATAATGCACCGTCACGGCCAACGATCAGCATCGGATCAGCGTAAGTGTAGCCCCACCCTTACATGTCCATTCAATCCTCTTATTTCGCATTTTTACAAGTTGAGACAAAGGTACGGTTAGATATTTCACTCACAGATAGAACGACGCACTCGATCGACTGTTCGCAATATTCAGAACTTTCTGTTCCGTTCCTGGAAATATCGTTGGATAGTATTTTAATAATGTCTCGTCGGAACACAGTCGGCGCTTCAAACGATGTAAGTACTTAAGGTGTAAATTGGTAGCGGGCGACAAGAGGTTGCAGTGAACGACATGTCGCAACGTCACTATTTTCTAATTATGTGATTCATTAGGCAGTGAGTAGTGAGAGAGATATGTCGTTCGGCGACACGTCCATAAATATACATAGAAAACCGGTCGAGACTACAATTTACCCCTTTGTTCGCTTATTCTGCGGTATTTGAGCATTGTGCGTTGGAGCTTTTAGTACCTTAAACTGTGTGCATGGTTTCAAGGGGTAACTATGGTTTGGATTGAGATTTGATCTACCCACTTAGTTACCGGTCAGTAGCCGGTAGGGTTGGATGAGGAAGGCCGAGGACCGAGCGTTGTGGCGCTCGTTGGGAGAGGCCTATGTCCAGCATGATGATTATTGGCTGATGATGATGATGATGACTTAGTTTCCAACGGGGAACCCATGCTTGCCCGATGTCCCCATGCGCTACTCGTGAGTCGTACGAGCGTGTCTGTTTGTTGTCAACGGGGATGGGAAGGCTTTCAGGCGGTTCAGAGCTTTGAGGAGTACTTACCTACCTACTTATGATTTAGTTTTAATATGAAAAATACATGTTCTTTTTAAATTCAATTATTATTATTATTATTAATACAAATCAAACACAATATCTAGGTAAACGACGACGATTACTTAAGTATAAATTATTTATGACCTAAAGACAATAATTAAATGAAAAACAAAACCAAAAGTGTCATAAATTAAGAACTGCTAAACTTTTCATAATAATATTAAGAAACTTCCCCTCCATTACTGAGCTAGGACGACACCGCTGGCAATACTCAGTGCCTTCAAATTATAATTTAAATTAAATAGACAAACACAGGTAAAATCACCAAAAAAGTTCCCAATGAGAAGGCAGGGATTTATTGTGCTACCCATTTTTTTCCATGTTAGTAAGGGTAGGTGTAATCACAAAATAATAACTAGGTACTTAGTAAATAGTATAACTACTGTCATATGTAGGCTGTATGTGTATACATATTTTATTTATTTATATTTTATGTAATTATCTTAATTGTTTGCCAGATATAGGGTGGTAGGTACATATAAATATTTTTTCAAAGAATGTACACGATACTCGCAGCAAGATAAAACTAGCTACAAGATGGGAACGGTTCTTTGAGCGTCATTAATAACATTTCTGTTTCGAGCAAACTATTTTTCGTCCTGTACTTTTTTTACACCATTAATTTGTGTTCGCGGGCATTTTCTTACAAAAGGCTCATGTTTAATTTTATAACGGAGAGACTGTAGCTCACTATATCAGCAAGGTACCCAGCTATGTGTTATTGTATATTTTTGAAAAACAAAGTAATCTCTGTGTAATTTTTAGGTAATTCAAATTATTCCCACAGGTTTATGGAAAGGTAGGTACCTATTTATTCAGACTTTACAATGTAATTTGTGAATATAGTTTTACTCACGACTACGTACCTATCTGTTGAATAATCCCAGGATTTGGGATATTTTCCTTGTGCAAAAATAGTAAACAAAATTAGTATAATAATTTAGGCAAGTGTACAAGGCCGGATGTCCGGATATCATATTCAGGAGCACACAACAAATCAGACCAGTCGACCCTCGGCCTTCCCGATCCAGGATCCACTAAAATACAGAAACCGTGTCGACGAAGATTTCACCATGCAAACAAAAGGCTCTCTGGAAGAGATCCAGCTATAAGACCCCTATTGTACTGTGACTAAATTGTAGTACAAAAAATATTGGTGAACCAGTAAAGAATAGTATAAGTTCAGTATTCTTTTGGGATTTATTTTGAAATGGACAGGTAACAACAGAAAGGTATATTTACCTACTTAGTTTAGTAATTTTATTAGTTAGTAGTGCATATTTAATTTTATCTAGTTATTTATATAAGTTTAGTATTAAATTTTATTTAGATTCTTATGTTTATACGCATTATCTGTTAGCGAATTAACAGAAATCTATATTACTTATCTAAATGTACCTCATCATCAACTCGTAGCAGTAGTAGAAAATATCCTGCTTGCAGCTATGATTTTGCAAGATAGTCGGGCATGGTCGCAATTCAGCCAGGAGGACATCTATGTATTATTAATTTGCAACACATGTACTGCACTGGATCGGGAAGCAGTTGTTGTATTTCGGGTCCAATCTCAGACACACGTCGTCGCGGATCTGTGTATTGCGTTACGTTTTACTAAATTAGTTTTGCTGACACAATACCTGCCTGACTTGTACAGAATTTGAATCAAACCCCTGAGAGGAATTTATGTAGTTATTGCTTTAGAGTTCATTTCATTTTAAGTAGGTACTTAAACATATAGCTTCATGTGCTTAATCATTTGTATCATGCTGTTAAATACAATTTAAAAATATAATTTGGATACCTACACAAAATAGTGCCTTTAACGTAAATAACACGATTCCACCGTGATCCCCTTAGCTGGCTAAGTATACCCTTTTCCCCTTTAAGTGAGGCATCATATGAAAGATAAACAGAACCCCTCTTGTCGGCTCTCGAGACCTCTCCTGCTAAACCACCATCTCATCTCCTCACATCCCTGCGCGCCTGGTAGGCAGATCATCGCGATTTCTTATAATTTAATTATGTTTAGGACCAATTGACAACATTTCAAATAAAATGCTCACCGATTTTATTTTATTTTCGAGTAGATATCACAAATTTAGATGACCCGTATTTTTTTATTTCTTAATATTTCTTTGTTTTATTATATTTTTTTAACTCCAAAGTTCAAAATATTTATAAGTTGAGTGACGTCACGTTGCGGCTCTAAATAAAAATTATTTCGTTGCCTGCCTAAGCTAAAAAAAAAAGTTGGATGACATCAACTCTCTGACCAACAAGCATCAACTTGACATTGACAATGACATACAAGACGACCGAATGGCGTAGTGGTTAGTGACCTGACTACTGAGCCGATGGTCCCGGGTTCGATTCCCGGCTGGGGCAGATATTTGTTTAAAGACAGATATTTGTACTCGGGTCTTGGGTGTTGATATTTATATTTAGTATCTATCTATCTATGTATTTGTGTAGATATATCAGCTGTCCGACACCCATAACACAGGTTCTGCCTAGCTTGGGGTCGGATGGCCGTGTGTGAGATGTCCCCACATATTTATTTTATTTATTTATTTATAAAAAAAATGTACTGTTGTATCCCTGATAACTTACAGTACGCGCATATTACTTCGAAAATCACCGTTTTTCTTGCTATTTTCCCGTCTATTTTCAGTTTTCCACTTTCCTTTCGTCTTCCTGCTTTATTTTCTATATAGTCATGAAGACTTCTGAAGGATTTGTTCGAGCGGACAGCCGGAATCTACCTAAGGTAGATCTTCCAATGCTGTTGGAGTTTATGCATCAGAATGATGTGTACAATGCCTCAGAAATAAGAGGTGCGAAAGTTCTTATGTCCTCTCGGGACGGCTACGTGGACACCGCTGTTGGATATGTAGAAATCAAAAGAGATAATAATATTTGTTCATTAAAAGCGAGAATAACGCCGGAGCATAAAGTGCGAACAAAAATGTACACTGTCGGAATAGTAATCGATGAAAACACTGAAGCCATCAAACAAGTGACCTGCGATGACTGCGCCGCATCTGCAGGTGGTTGCAAACATGGAATCTGCTTTGTGCATTGGTTGATGAAAAGAACCGAGGAGCCATCTGTGACTTCAGTCTCTTGTTATTGGAAGAAACCAACACTTAGCGAGGTAATTTCGGCAGGAACTGTATTGCCTGCTGCAGATCTAGCTAAAAAAAGAGTGTTTCATAAAGTTCAAACAAGCATTACATTACAAATTGTATTAGAGGAGTGTAAGAAGAGGAAGATGATAGATTCATTATTATGTAATTACTCCATGCACAAAGAAAGGTGTTTGAGAGATTACAGCCTTTATAATATGATGTTGAATTGCTACCAGGAAAACTCAAACATGACTTATGATACATTTAAATTATATGGAGAGCAAATTTTCAATACTGACATCAGAAATGAAATCGAACGAGAAACCAGAAGTCAAGCTGATAGCATCCTGTGGCATTCTCTAAGACAGGGACGAGTAACAGCATCCAATATTTACGATGCAACCAGATGCACCACAGCTAATGGAGTATTGGTAAAGTCAATAATGGGTGGATATAAAGTACCAGAAACGAAAGCCATTCAAAGAGGCAAACGTTTAGAAAAAATGGTTATACAACAACTCATGACAGAAATGAATGTAGTTATAGAGAACTGTGGTCTTATGCTGATTACACCTATTATTGGCGCTTCCCCAGATGGACTTACGGAGGAGTTTGTGATTGAGATAAAGTGTCCTTTTAAAGAAAGGACAATCAAAAATTATATAACAGAAAACAACTTGGTTAAAGACAAATTCAAAAGCCAAATAATGTTACAAATGCATGCAACACAACGTATAAAAGGGCTTTTTTGTGTAGCAGATCCTAACTATGAACACAACAAGAAAATTATAAAGATCTGGGTAGACTATGAAAAAGACTACTTAGAGAAATTGCTACAAGAAGCTGAAATATTTTGGTCTCAATTCTTAATTTATATTAATCAATATTTTAGAATGTGTAAAATAAAGGGAATAACAAAAACATTTTATTTTTGTGTTATTTTTTAATATGTCTATTAAAGATCATTATTGTACAAATACAAAAAAAGATGTAGGATAGAAACAAGGATATTAAAATATTTATATAACTGGAGGTGGTAGCTCAACGGGTAACGCCGCTTCTCAAGACATAAAGAGACATGGGTAAGTATCATCTGTATGTATAATAAAGCTATATTCTATTCTATTCTTAAGGGGATCCTATTCTATTCTGTGTGGGGGTGCAGGTACCTGCACCTGGCTCTCTCGAGTGGAACCTTTGTGCATATCCCCAAGGTCTAAACTGCCTTCCAAAGCTTGGACCATTTCCCACCACGCTGGTCCACTGCGGGTTGGTGGGTTCACATATCTAGATGTGCTAGATCTAGATATGCAGGTTTCCTCACGATTTTTTCCTTCACCGTAAGAGCGATGGTATACATTGTACTTAAGTTAAAAGAACGCATTGGTACATGTCAGCGCCGGGAATCGAACCCGCATCTCTTGCGTGAAAAGCTGTCACCGGAACAGATAAGTTTGTGGCACTGTAAATCTATTTATTCTTTATTATGGGTGATTGTAGGTTGATTAAACCACAAGCTACTGTAGCTGCATCATCTATACAGTTAACAAGTTTGTTGTTTATTGTGGAATGGGGTTTTAAAAAAGTGAAGAGCCGAACTCTTCTTATGACTCTTTCAATATGGATACGAAGACTAGCAATGGTTTTAGCTTCAATGGCTTCAGCTTTAGTCATTTTTTTGTTACTAAAGACAGATGGCGGTCGTAGAAGTTTAATAGACTTGGTTTGAAGCACAGCATCTAAGTGCTTAAAACCTCTATCTGCCAGAACTGTTGTATTGGGTTTAACTATGTTGATAAATCCACTCTCTTCAACAAGTTTCATGTCCGAAATACGTCCACCATAACCTTTAGATATAAAGTTTATAAACCCATCCGGTGTTGCACTAATTAAAAATTTCACAGTATTACAACTTTTGTACTGTGACCAAGTAGAAGCCTGTTTTATAGGGTCACTAGGTTTTTCAATCTGAATCTCAAAACAGTCTATTATACTCTCTGTATTAGAATACTCTTTATTACATCGAAACGACAGTGGTAAATTCTTTTTAATGTCTTTCTTTGATGGCCAATAAATAAACAGTGCACAGATGGTAGATATCACATCTAAAGTTCTTGAAAAAATTCTCCACAATGTTGTCTCCGATATGCTTAAGAGATCTGATATTTTGTAAAATGGGTCTCCATGTTTTAATTTATATAACACTGCTATTATGTGCAGTTTTGGCAGTTTTGTATCCTTACTAATTAAATCCACCAACCAGAGAAAATTTTTAGGTATTCCTATATATTGGGAAGGTTTATTTTCAATAATTGCCATCATGTTAGTGACTTTTACGGGTGTAATACCACATTGAACTGCTGTAGAGTCTGTGTCAGTTTCTCTTTCTGTTATTTCAGCAGTACTTCCTTGTGTTGAAGGCAAATTGTCTTCCTCTGTTGATATCTAATACAGATTGGGACATCATTGCTCTTAGTGAATGTTGGCTTCCGCATACGTCTTTCATTCCCGCCATAAATGGTTACCACTATGTTAAAACGGAGAAGAACCTATCGCAAAACGAAGGAGTTGTAGTTTACTTTAAAAATCATATGCATTTGTCAATATCAGAGCCTAACATACAGGATGCTAACTGCCTAACCTTGGAAATAGACAACAACACACTAGTTATTGCCTTATATAGACCTTCAAGATATAAAAACGCTGATCCATTTTTACAATCACTAAACGATTTTTTAACAGGCATAAATTATCATAACATTATTGTGGTGGGTGACATTAATATTGACATATTGCCTGGAACAAACGACCCACACTCACTAACTTATTTAAACCTATTAGCATATCAGACCATCTTACCTGCACATACAATTGTCACTCATGGAAAAACGTGCCTCGACCACTTCATGCTCAAAAGTAAACGGCCTGCTCATTGTTATGTTGCAAAAACCTCAATTACAGATCATGACTCTATAATCCTCATACTAGAGGAACATACCCGCTATCCTTTTAAATCAACTATTGTAAAAAAAATCGACTATGTTGGTCTAGATAACGCTATGAAAAACCTAAATTTACACTCAATTTATAAAACGTCCGATACAAATGCAGCGATGTCTATATTTGTCGGAGAGTTGAACAATATAATAAATTCTAATACAAAAGTAATAAAAATCTCAAATCGTCAGAAGATAAAAAAACCATGGATAACTAAAGGACTATTAAAATGCATGAAAAATCGTGATAGACTTCACCAAAAAAGTAGCAAAAATCCAGATGATGAAATTATAAAAATTACATAGGTACAAAAGGTACAGGAATTTCTGTAACTCGTTACTAAAAAAGATTAAAAGAGACTATGAAAAAAATACATTACAAAAAGCTGCAACAACAAACAACAAGGTACTTTGGGACACAATAAAAGATATAACGCATTCAAAAAGAATTCATAGTTCTGCTTCCGATTTAATATCTAAATTGAACCCTACCTCAGCTGTTAATGATGTAAATAACTACTTTGCTTCAATCGGTAGGAACCTAGCCGAAAAGATCTTGAAAGACACCGACAACAAAAAATCTACTTTACCTCCCTGCCCATACTCATTTGTTTTGAATCCTACTGATGAAGAAGAAGTTAGTAGCTGCATACTCAACCTTAAAAAGCTCCATTCCACAGGACGTGACAGTATTTCTGCTGGTTTCCTTGTAAGATATATTCATATTTTGGCTTCTCCTCTTACATACTTAATTAACTTAATGTTCTCCACAGGTATCTTTCCCTCAGAACTAAAGCTTGCAGAGGTGATTCCCATTCATAAGGGTGGGGCCAGAGACTGTGTCAATAATTATAGGCCAATTTCAATGCTTCCTACTCTATCAAAAGTTGCAGAAAAATTGATAAACAAAAGATTAGTAAACTATTTAGACAGTAAAACGCTGTTATCGAAGTCACAGTTTGGTTTTAGAGCTGGTGTTTCAACAAGTGATGCTGTTCATGAGCTCGTGGATCATATTGTGACTAAACTTGACAACGGTAAGAAAGTTATAGGAATATTTCTAGATCTAGCCAAGGCATTTGACACAGTCTCTGCCCCACTTCTAATGGATAAACTAGAAAAACTTGGAATCCGGGGGATACAACATAACTTGTTTCAAGATTATCTCTCGAATAGACAACAAAGAGTTAAAATAGATGAGAACGTAAGTGAGGACTTACCAATAACTTATGGTGTGCCTCAAGGAAGTGTACTCGGACCTACCCTATTTTTAACTTACATCAATGATTTGTGCAACCTCCAATTACCAAATGGCAAAGTTATAACTTATGCTGATGACACCGCTTTGATTTTTCATGGAGATACTTGGGAACAAGCTTACGATTTTGCGCAGTCAGGTTTTAATACTGTCACTTCTTGGCTTACTGATAATGTTCTCACGCTGAACGTTGATAAAACAAAATTTATACCTTTTTCAATACGAAGGTCGGCGGTGTCAGTACAAAATAAATACTCCATTAAAGCTCATTTTTGTAAATCTAACCAAGTTTGTCAATGTGACGATTTAACTCTAGCATTCAATATAAAGTATCTGGGTGTAATGATTGATAGTACTCTAAGTTTTAATCGTCACATTGACCTACTGTCATCTAGGACTCGTAAACTTATATTTATCTTCAAAACCCTGCGGCATGTATCTGATAAAAACATCATCAACATGGTGTACTTAGCACTATGTCAATCAATCCTGTGTTACTGCATTACTGTTTGGGGGGGTTCATGCAAATCTAGAATAATAAAATTAGAAAGGGCGCAAAGAGCCGTCCTAAAAGTCAGTCACTCTTTACCATTTTTCTTCCCCACGAAAGATCTCTACTCTTTGTCGAATGTTCTCTCTATCCGTAAACTATTCGTTCTTAATACCATACTAAAGCAACACTCTAGCCTCAAATATGACCCATCTATTATGCAAAATAGACGCGTGAAACATATGATCTGCCGCTCAAATACAGTTATGAATACAGTGTTCTCGAATAGATTCTTTGAATTCTTGGGAGGTTACCTTTATAATAAGGCAAATAAAATGCTTCAAATATACTCGTTAACCAAAGCAAACGTCAAAAAAGTTGTATCGGAATGGCTTAGATCACTTGATTATGAAGAAACCGAAAATCTTTTACACATCGTCTCATAATACCTATTATTTCATATTATTACCTAAATATGTCAACTATACTTATTCGTCGCCACAAAAGTATTTATTTCTTTCACTGTCACACACACACACACACACACACACACACACACACACACACACACACACACACACACACACATACGCATACATATACCCTCACACCCTTATGTAAAAGTAATTGTTTAATGTTCATTGTTATCAGTTAAGACGCATTGTATCCATTGTCCACATGGTTCAGAGTAGGAGAGGCTGGTAATCCGTCATACAGGTATCCTAGTACGGACACCAGTCTCTCACATAGATCAAAACTAATGTACAATCTAATCTTAGTATAACAACCTATACATTTTCTGTAAACATCTGTGTGAGAGAAAAATAAAGATTTTTATTATTTATTATTTTTTATTATATATCTGATGAGCAAAGCATGTTGTAGCATGGCAAATTGTGTTTAACAGATGTGTTGACTGCACAATGTACTGTTGTAACTACAGCTTGAACACTTGAATTCTTCATGTCAGGTACACAAAGAGTGGCTTGGTCTTCTCGGAATGTTCTCGCAGGTCCAAGCACAGTTGCATTTGGTTCCGTGGAAGATGTGGATGGTAAAACTGTCTCAACTTCAAACAACTTCAAAGCCAGTAACTTCGCAGGCACTTTGCTCTTTAATATTGGGCGAGCCTTAACCAGTTTCCACTTCAAATAATTTTCCATGTCATGTTCTAGCTGAAATAAAGATAAATGTATTTATTGTACAGAAAGAGCCCCCCCTTATCCGAACGGAGAGTAATTTGTAAAAATTGACGTTCAACAGAAAATTTTATATTTGTACGATGAATAAAAAATTTTGACTTTGACTTTGACTTTGTACCAGTGTGTTTCTATCACAAACATTCATTTTCATTACTTATAACATCAATCAAAATCAGTCACGAAAACGAATCCTGTCTAGCAATATATTACTTACATCCAGATGATCCTCACAAATATCGATACTTGTAGTTGGCAAATCTGAGCGGCCTGCAGCTCTGCTCCAAGCTTTTCGATTAGGAAACGGAACCTTGAAAAACAGTTTATCCGGATTCTTTGTAGAACTGTTTTTACACGTTGAAACAAAACAATAGTTTAGTTTCATAGGTTTCCATTTTATCTCGTCCATTATTCGTTACGTCTTTTTATTAAATTAATAGTAAAAGCTATCGAAATACGAATTTATTTAACGCGTAACTACAACACATGTTAGGTTAGGTTAGATACTTTGAGTGTTGACTGTTGAATTGAATTGAATTGAAATTTTATTTATGGCAATCTGTCGGGTGTGCCAACAATTTCTGCCAGTATCATGTCATGACACTGCATGTGTATTTATTTGAATTGTAATTTATTGAAGGTAGATCTTGAAAACTTTACGAATGTATATAAATAAATAAACATAATAGATAAATACATATTATATATAGATAGATCTATACTACTATTTGAGGAATGGAGTCATAACTTGATTTTGTTGTTAACAATGAATTTACTAATAGCGATGATAAAATTAGGGTCATGAAAATTTAATAACAACTGATGAAAGTTTATTGGAAGAGGAACTTTGATTTTATATAGGTATGGATATAATGAGTCTAAACCAAAAATGGGGCAATTCAGGAAAACATGATCTAGAGTCCCCTCGTCCTGTCCATACTCACACATGGGCGAATCCCGTTGTTTTATTTTATTGAGAAAAGCAGGGGAAAACAATGACCCAAACGAATTCTGCACAAGATGGAAACAATTAATTTAGGAAGATTTTTAAATTTAAAAAACCACGGTCTATGAGGAACCTTCGGTTGAATGGAGAAGTACAATCGGCCCTTGAGCCGGCTTGATTTCTCCCATTCATGTTGCCAGATAGTCAAACTATCCTTAGCTGGGAGGCTAAGGAGGTCATAAGTGGGGATTTGGAAATATTTTCGGTCACTGCTGGCATCTGAAGAAGCTCTTTTTGCTAGCTGGTCTGCGTATTCGTTGCCTGGTATACCAGAATGACCTGGGATCCATACCAGAACAACTCTAAGACTTTTATCGTTACACCTTCTAAGACAGTCTTTAATGTGCAATGTGTAACTACAGTGGGTTTTACTTTTAAAAGGACATTGTGTTAGAGTTTGTAAGCAACTCAAGGAATCGGTAAAAACTACAGCCCTATCAATGTTATGGGCTTCGATAAAAGTACAAGCTTCCAGAACAGCTACACACTCCCCCGTGTAAACGGAGATTTCTGGGGGGCAAACAAACATTAATTCTATTTTTGAGTTTTGATAGTAGACTGCTGCACCACAACAGGATGAATCGGTTAGTTTTGATGCATCAGTGAAGAACAAATGCCAGTCACTATACTTAGAGTTAATCTCAGAGTTAAATACTGAATTAGCGGCCGGAGTTTGTTTGTCTATACCTATGGATAGTATTATGTTGGGAGTGTATTGTATACTACAGTAGGGGAATTCAAAAAGTGGGATATATTTAAATCTTAAAATGGGACATGTTTCTTCAATTTCCTGAATTTTTTTGAAGCTGTTTAGTATTAGCGGTGGATTTTTATGTGACCAGTATTTACTTTTATTGCAGTGACTGTATAATATTTTTAATTTTTCAAATAATGGGTGGGATAATCTAATATATGTTCTGAATAAAAAGCGATCCGATAGATATTGTCTTCTGATGTTAAGGGGAGGCTCAGCGCATTCAACCTGTAAAGCATTGACAGGGGAGGACTTCATGCATCCAGTTATTATTCTTAAAGCCTTGAATTGAATAGATTCTAGTTTTTTTAAAGCTAATTTGCTACATGGTTCTAAGAGGAAAGAACCATAATCTAAAACGCTACGGATAAGGGCATTATATAAAAGTTTTAAAGTAAAAGGGTGGGCTCCCCACCAGACGCCGGATAGGACTCTGAGGATATTTAAAGACTTTTCGCATTTTTTTGTAATGTAATTTAGATGGACTACACCCGTTAGCTTAGTATCGAGAAACACGCCAAGAAATTTGACCTTGTCATTAACTGGAACACTTTTGTTACATATCTTTATGTTAACTTCGGGGATATTACGTTTTCTGGAAAATACTATTGCACTGCTTTTAGGTGCTGATAGATGGAGCCCGTGCAGGTTAAGCCATTCACTGAGAGAATCTAATGACAATTGAATCGATTCATTGGCATCTTCTATTGAATCACAGAGTATATATAGAGCCAAATCATCAGCATATTGCAATACTTTACAGTCTGCGTTAAGGGAAGTGTGAAGTTTAGCTGTGTAGATATCATAAAGCAGGGGGCTAAGCACTGAGCCTTGAGGAAGACCCTTCCATACAGTTCTAGTTTCAAAGTCCTCCCCAGGAACCCGAAGAGAAACGGTACGAGACATAAGTAGATTACTTATGAGCTTTACTAACTTATCAGGAATGCTCAGCTGGCGTAATTTATACCTGAGCATTGAAAGCAGCACATTATCATAAGCAGAGGAAATATCTAAAAATACAGCTAATACGGAGGCGTTACTACTGAAAGCGATGCGAATATCTGAGACCAGAAGGCTAATGCTGTCCATGGTACTATACCCTTTACGGAAGCCAAACTGTGAATCTGCTAATAAACCTTGGCTTTCGACATACCACTCTAGTCTATTTTTAATTAGATGTTCCATGATTTTAGAGAGGGCTGAAGAGAGAGCAATAGGGCGGTAATGGTCGGGGTTGTCAGGTGCCTTTCCGGGCTTAAGTATAGGAAGGATGACTTGGCACTTCCAAGTGTTTGGAACATAACCCAGATTGAGGCATAAATTGATAAGGTTTAAGAAGTATTGTTGACATTTGAGGCTAGCTTCGGAAATAAACGAGTAAGGAAAACCATCTATACCTGGGGCGGAATCGTGAACGTATAAAAGAACGGAAGAAAGTTCATTCATGGTAAAAGGGGAATCTAGGATATTGTCAGATGGACCACTTTCTGAATAATATGGTAGATCGTCTTCAAGTGGAACAAAAGGGGGAGCAAGTTTATCAAAGAAGGCTTCTGCAATGGGTCTCGGAATTGGGGGGGAGTTATTAGGGGAACATCCACGTCTATATCTATTAATAGATTTCCATACCAGGGAAGGGGGCGTAAAGGGAGATAGTGAGGAACAGAATCTTTTCCAGCTATCCGTTTTCTTTTTACGGAAAGCTCGTCTAGATTTTGCAAGGAGTTTTTTATATAATACTAGGTTTTCAATGGTCATATTTTGGTTATATACTAGTTCAGCTTTGTTCCGTTCTTTTATTAAATCAGAGCACTCACTATCCCACCACGGGGGGGAGGATAATTTGCCTGAATGAGAATTTTTAAGAGGGAAAGAAACATCCGCCGCCGAAGAAAGAGAAGAAGAGAAGTTTTCAAAGCACGAAGTTATATTTGAAGGGTTTGCATCAGGGAGATGCTCTATAAACGAATCAAGAGAATCCCGATATGTCTCCCAGTTGGCGTTTGATAGATTATACTTAAGGAGGGGATTAGACTCCTTATGAGGAACTGTTTTATTAAAAAAGGTTGTTTTGATTGGGAAATGGTCACTTCCATGTGTACTATTAAGCCGGTTCCATTGCAAACTGGAAGCTATATCAGCACTGCACACTGTCAAGTCAACACAACTTTTACTCTCACCCGGGCGGGTCAGACGAGTGGGGGATCCATCATTTAAAATGCACATATTAAGGTCATCAAAAAGATCTGAAAGGGCGGTGCCAAATACGTCACAATGGGAAGAGCCCCAGGAGTAATGGTGTCCATTAAAGTCACCAAGGAGTATTAATGGGGGGGAAACGGAAAGAATTAAACTACGGATATAGGGGATAATTCTAATATTTGGATCAGCTATATAAATAGAAATAAAATTTATACCTTCGGCTTGAATACCGATGACATTTACGTCATCGTCAAAGGGAGGGAGAGGAATGGGAGACGAAGGAATGCGGTTGCTCGTTAAGATTGCCGTGCCACCATGGCCATCGGGTCTGTCATCTCTGAAGGAGATAAACCCTGGGATATTAAAGCTACAGTTTGGCTGTAGCCAGGACTCACTGATGGCAAATAAAGATGGAGAATGTTTGTTAATCAAGAAAGAAATTTCATGTTTTTTAGGAGCTACGCTCCTGGCGTTCCACTGGAGGAATGTCAGAGGGGCCATTGTTAAATAATTTTACAAGCTGAAATATTTGGGTTGCAACGTGGTCAGGTAGAGATGAATTATTTTTTGAAATAATCTGAGACAAAAGTGTTAGTAGAAGTTCAATTATCTGTGAAGTGGAGTTATTAGATGATGAAGGTTGAGACGAGTTTTGGAGAGCGCAACCATTTGGGGAAGATGGGAAAGAATAGCTATTAACGATGGATTGATGAGCATGTTTATCATAGCCAGAGGGAAGCGGGGCATGAGATTTTCGATTTTTTGTGATGGTTTTTCTGTAAGAAAAAGAAGTAGAAGCGGGTTGAGATTGACTAGGTTGTGACAAGAATATAGGCGGACTCTGAAGGGTCTGTGGGATAGAGTTGGTTATGTCCGCATAAGAGCGAGAGACAGACGGGAATTTTTTGGACGCTTCCTCGAAAGAAATATTTTGTTCAGCCATGACTACTTTTATGTTTTTTTGTCTTTGGTATTCGGGGCAAGATTTACTTGTAGCGTAATGTTTACCATCACAGTACATACAGCACGCATCTGATTCTGCAGTGGAGCAACTATCACTGGAGTGATTGTCTCCACAGCGGAAGCATTTTGGTTTGGAGCGACATTTGGTTTTGGTATGACCATATCGGCAACAATTGAAGCATATTATGGTGGGGAAGTGGTATAGCTCTACTGTGAGGGAGGAATAGCAAGCGAATACTCTTTGAGGTAAGATTTGTCCGTCGAACGTCAGGACTACCGATTGTGAGGGACGCCACTCTGTGGAACCCTCTGCATTCCTAAATCTGTAGTTTATGCGCCTAGCTTTGAGAATTTTACCACAACCCGCGGGGACAGTTAAATTTGATATAATATCCTCTTCTGACCATTCTGAAGGGACTTCCTTGACCATGCCCATACGTGTAATATTGTAGGTTGGGATGCTGGTCAAATAGCCCTTCAGCGTTAGTTCTGGGTGAACAATAAAGGCGTTGGCAGATTCTGGGGACTTAAATTCAACGGCTACACGGTTGCGACCAACTCTTTTAATTCCATCCTGCATTATATTTGTTATTTTCAGTCTCATAAGGAGCTGTCCAAATTTGATCGGGTGCATTGTTGATCCTGAGTTTGATTCCTGCTCGTAGCGGGAGACGTGGACTAGGTAAGGGGGTCTGTCCATAGCCGAGTATCGAGCTCGACCAATGGAAGTCTTTACAGATTTTACGGTAGGGGTTTCATCCTCACTATCATTGGAAATGGGACGCTTTCTCCTATTTTGTTCTAATTCGTCATCGCCATTTGATAATGGGGAATAAGGAGGAGGTAGAGGGGAAAGAGGGTCAGAGGCGTCAGGATCAGGGGGGGCTGGGGGCGGTCTATCCCTGTCACCCTCCATGGTCCTCAAACATAAAAAAAAACTATTTAAAAAAAATTACCAGACTCCAAGGCAAGATAAACACATAAATATATAAACACAGCACTAATAAGACGTTAAGTATTCAAGGAAAGCAAGAAAGCAAGCAGAAAGTAAGTTTTTTTAGCAAGAAATGAATATTTTTTTGCAAAGCACATGCACCGCCATAAACACTTCCCAGCGAAAAACCTGTTGACTGTTGTTTGGTTATTTTGTCATTGTCACTGTCAAAGTCACATATGTTTTTTTTTTCATGTTCGTAGAAGCAAAAGCGCGTTTAATTATTATGCCGCATCGTGATGTCACGCATGATAATTTCGAATTTTATGTTTTTCTCTGAAATTATTCAATAGAAAAATCGGGAACATTTTTTTTTGTGAATATTAGAGTCATATCTCCAAATGGTTTTCGAATTACAACTACATAAAATTATGAAATGTTGTCAATTAACATTATTTAAGTTATGTATTAAGTACATATTTAATAAATAGTAATGATTTGAAATATACATAAAATATCGCGATTTATAATCGTTTTAAAAACTTCAAATAGCCATAGTATTATAGTAGGTACCTATCCAACAAAACCGTAAAATTATTACCCCAACAAAGTATGGCGTATAACAAAACACGCCTAAAACAATGAACAAAGGTAACAAAACCCGGTGCCTCAAAGGGGCAACAGCATCAACGCGATATTAAAATCCCTCGCAGTGGCACCTGCATTATTCATGTCGGGAGGAGGCTGCAGGAAGTACGCGTCATCTCTTGTGAGGTTATGGTAGCCTAGCACTTGTGCGGTATTGTCTAAGTGCCTTGTAGGCTTTGATTTTGATCGATTCAGCCATCAAAGGTGTTATTTTTTGTAACGATAGGTACATGATATATTAGGTAGTTACAGTTACAAAAAACTCATCACGCTGTCGTTTCGGTACGATGAAGTATCTACCTAATATCATTACTTATGCTATGCTAGCAATGTAGGTAACCCGATGATCCTACGCCTTAGTTTTAGGCTTCCCCAATAGATAGTGATGCTGCACTTCCGATGGTAAAAAAATGCTCCAACCCAAGAATCGAAGTTGGACTCGTTAACGTCCCAGCGGTTCAGCAACTGCTCCAAACAACACGAAACTTCTAGAGATGAAATTAAAAAGCAGCATTTTACGCTCATCAAGTTAAAAAGTCTGTTCCGAGGCCGAGTATTAAAGTCGGGCGAAGTTCACTCTTTGACTTGCGAACAAATAGTTAATTACCTTGAGAGCTCGTTAGTCGCGGATTGTAGCTAACTTCACGGGTATCCCGCTTTTGGGGGTGCGCCTGGAGCGCAGTGACGTTCGCGCGGGCTGGTGGAGGCGTCTGCAAGTCTACTGTGTTGATAATCAAACAGAGCTATATCAGAAATTAGGTACCTACCGGCTGTTTAAAAAAAAGCTAAGCCGAAAGGGGGTGACTCAAGGGGTCATTCCGAATAATTTTAGTTTTACGATTGGTGAAAATTTGCGTTAACATTGATTGGGATTGTCCATGGGTTCGTGTCGCTAATTCACAAACACTTTAAAATAGTTTGAAAACTTTATTAATTAGGTTATAAAGACAATAAGAATAACTTAATAAACTCTGTGGTAATCCATATAGCCGTGTAGGTATGAACAAAGAGGGGAATCCCCCGCCGCAAATATCTGCTCACTTCACTCAACAATATATTTTTTCAACGTTTTTCGCAACGAAAGAAAGTAAAGGCTTGGAGTTCTGAGATTGAAATTCAGGCGAAGAACTATTTAGTTGTTGCTTTTTACTTGTTCTTGTCTTAAATGCAAAAGTTTTGTCCCGAAGCAGTTGTTTTAAATGTATACGTTGCAGGAAACGCGCGGGTCCGGGAGGCCTCTGTTTTTCAGGAGTTTCAGGGCGAATTATGGTATAAATTTATTTAAGTAGCATAAAAATATATTTAGACAGGCAGTCAGGCAATGTGTATTTCATGAACGTAGGAGCATCAAGAATGGTTGGAACACGATAAAGAAAATACAAACACTGAAAATAGACATAGACTGAAGAGCCGACAACGTATTCGTCTGTAAAAATATCTGCTTGGCCGAGATTTGAACACCTAACCCTCGGTAGGTATTAGGGACAGAGTGCACTATAATACTGCCTTGCCGGGCCGCTTCCGCTGGTCTCTGTTCTATAACCAATCTGCAATATCTAAGATCACTTTACTTGAAAATGAACCAGGTAATCAGTCAGTTTGCAGGAACCGGTCAGGCCACAGTTTGTCCAAACCTCTGCCCTGCCCGCAACGTGTACACTTCGCGAGCGATTTTGCAAAAAGTTCCCCCTTTGTTCTTAATTAAAGTAGAAACTTAATTCGTAACACCGAATGACGGAAGTTGAATAATTAGTTTTAATGGCGGGTGTTGCGGTGCTTTATGTGCGATTCCGAACTCCGCCATTGTGTTTTTATTGGCTCAGAGTGGTTTTAAACTGAAAACGTGATGAAGTGGCTTCGGGGGGCTTGTGACAAGCCACAACAAATAAAATTACTATGGAGACTACGCATCTAAACAAATAAAAGAAGACACTAAGTTAGACAATTTGAGTTTACTTTATCAAACATTACTTAGGCTCAGAAGGGGAAAGTAGTGAATAATTGAATTGAATTCAACACGTACATAAACGTAGCTCATAAACAAGTATTCATTAATCTAATAGAGATGCAACAAAGTATCGCAAGGACCGTATTTTTCTGAAAGTCCAAATGAATAAAGTAAAATCAAGGCAATGCCGCAGCGATGTACCTACCGAGTCAAATAGAACACTCACGGGGTGAGGACTCCACAGACCCTCGCAGTGATCCCATATTAATCTTGTGTTGACTAATGTAAGACAAAATACATTGTTATATATACGTAGGAGTTCATTTCGAATAGCTTGCTAGGAACTTAGTACCTGGTTGTAATTACTAATTTAAGCGGATTTAACAAATCAAATATCGTATGCCACATTAAAATAAATGGTCCTACCATAAATTAATCTGACAACATTTGATCCGTATTAAGTATTCCGATTAAACCCTATGTATATGGCAAACCCGTCCCGATGAACCGTCTTCAGATAGGCATTCAATTACAATAAATCAGCAACAATTACAGTTGCGTGGATAATCCTCGAGGATTGATTCTACACGTTCAGCGATCTTGAACTTGAGGCAAACAGCACTTGTGTTTGTGTTGCTGGCTCATGCCGGGAGGGTCACTCCACCTTACGAAGTACTACGACTCTAGCTCGTACCGATAGCATGCAATCTCTCGTTTGATCAATTGTCAGCCTAAAGTAACCACCCAGTGCGTTACTTCTTAAGTCTATAGCGTCCGTGACTCGGGTGGTAAAAGTGGGGCGAGCTGTCTTCATTTTATCCTCATTTAAATAAATTATTTACTCCCGTCGCCCTCGCCGCGGCTTCAGTGGATTTCATTGTAAAGCCTATTAATTGCTGGTCTATTTTTAGACGTGACTTACTTAATTGTCCGTGACTTTATTATGAATTAATAGGTATGGTAAGTAGGTAGGTATATTCTTATTTGATAAATATGATAAGTTGTATTTTTAACCGACTTCAAAAAAAGGAGGAGGTTCTCAATTCGTCGGGATCTTTTTTTTTTTTTTTATATTTTTTTTTATGTATGTTCACCGATTACTCCGCCGTTTATGAACCGATTTTGAAAATTCTTTTTTTGTTGTATTGGGTTGAGCTTCCAGGTGGTCCCATTTTTTTTTCAGAATTTTATCTCACCCCCAAGGTTGGGTAAAGGGGTAAAAACAGGGTATGAATTTCAATTTTGGGCACATATTAACCGATTCTAATGAAATTAAGAACGTAAATATAGTTCTTATAACAAAAAAATATGATGGTGACCTTGAGCTGATCTGATGATGGAAACGGAAGGCAGTCAGGGGAACTCCTCAACGGTATACAGCAACTACTTCGTGTTTAGGCTTGAATGATTCGTATTGATTAGTAGGACATTTTGGTATCATTTGCACCTTACTTTTGATTGAAAATTATTACAAATAAACTAAAAACTATTAAATAAAATAATAATTTAAAAAAATGAAAAAACCGACTTCAAAAAACCACTAAAATGTAAGAAATAATTTAAGGTTTACACAAATTCTACTCGTATGAGACAGTACAAATATACCTAAGCAGGAACTGTTCTTTTTTGAAGTTGGTGCCATATTTCTTCAGATTACTTTGTCACCGCACCAACATCAAAAAAGAACAGTTCCTGCTTAGGTATATTTGTACTGTCTCATACGAGTAGAATTTGTGTAAACCTTAAATTATTTCTTACATTTTAGTGGTTTTTTGAAGTCGGTTTTTTCATTTTTTTAAATTATTATTTTATTGTAAGGATTATAACTGAGGCAGTGATGCAGTTACTGTTGGAATGATGCCTTCTTTCTTTAAACGGGTAAAAGATACGAATCTTTAAGACCTGATAACAATAATACTTCTATCTATCTATCTATCATGGCGAGCTGATTTTCCGCATTTAGCCTCCAAGGTGGGCCATTATGCGTGAATAATACTTAAGTATCTACGTGAATGTTACCGACAGATTTTGTTGGTGAACAGTAATAAATATATCAGTTTTATATGAAGAAAGAATGGAAATAAATTGAAGTGCAAAAAAATAGATACATCTTCACCTCGGTGGGTGGGTTGTCGCAGCCGGCAGGATGGCGGGCCGGGCGCCCGGGCCGACGGGGCTCGCACCAGAGCAGAGGGAAGTCTGGAAATAAACGCATTTACAAAAGCAATAAAAAGCGAATCCTGGCCGGAATTCCAGCTAAAACCAGGCGTGCGTTGAGCTACCATGAATAATATATAGCGCATTATATTATATACTTTATACGTAACTGACATACGTCTTACTTCTGGTAGGTATATTCTTATAATGGTCTTGACGGGGCGTGCTGTGCGAGACATCTTTCTGAGTGAATTATTTTTCTTTTACGGTAATAAGTTGTGTGAGGCTTACTCTCGACGATTAGCTCAGATGTTACAGCTCTTTTGTGTTTTATGGATATACCTACGTAGAATGCGTAGGTAAGTACACTCCAAGCCCTAATAGCACCCTTACCTATTCCGATGCTGTCCTCCGTCAACGGCGACACCGCACTAGCTCCGCGCGTGTGCTCGGCAATGTCTGGCGAACCCGGACTTCGTCTTGAATACTCATAAAACATTAAAAAAACCCAAATGTATGCCTTATCTACCGTATTTAATGATAAAGACCAGCAAAATAGATCAATAAAGATTATAAATACCGCAAAATGCTCAAATTCTACATTTCACACGGAGCATATGCTAATCCCAGATTCCTCAGCTCACAGTCTTCCTTGAGAAAATCAGCCAAGAGCATTTTCTTCAACGCTGTTCTACGCACGGCCAATGTTTGCTGCGTGGCGTGTCGCAACTCCGACCTGATGGCCATCACCTCCGCGCGCAGCGGGCGGCGCGCCTGCGGGTCTCTGGTGGGCACCAGCCCCGGAGCCACGCTGGCCAACTGTCGGTCCAAGTATGCGCCAACGTCTGCCTCCAGCTTGCCTGACGCTTGGTGGGTTTCCCCGACGGAGGTTGCCTCTGGATGTTCGTTGGACATGTCGTTTACTTACTCTTTTGTAATCGTTTTAACTGCGTTGTGCTTTTGATTTTAAAAATACCTAATACAGGTAGTTTTTCCCGTGTTTATTTAATATCGTATGTTGCTTTGTCCCACAGTGTTTCTTGACATGTGACAGTAATCAGAAATGTTAGAATAAGGAGTCAGACATGAGTCACAGAGTAATCCTGAAAAATCAAAGCCTGAAGCCATTATTATTCTGGGTAAAATATATAGGCACTAACATGGAGTATCATAAACGCGATAAACGCGGACCTTAAATACTTATTCTGAGAAATTTCGATATTTCTGAGTGAAATAGTAAAGTCCATAGAACATTTTACCAACTCGCGGAAAAGCTCGAATACTGTATGAAGAAAATGCAACCGGAAAGCCAGCTTGAAAAATCGATATTTCATTTTAATTAAATCAAGCCGCTATATTGTGGTTCGGTTCTGCAGCCTCGTTGTTCATGTAAAATTCAATAACTACCCTTTTTCTGAAACAATGGTAACAGATTCACCCTGCATGTCATATAAAAAGGGTAAAATCTGATTAAACAACATTGAGCCCAATAATTTTATTATGTATAACTCAACGCATTGTTTATCAACAACAACATCAACAATTTGTGAGGAGAGCAGCTTTTTTTTTAGTACAAAAGATTGGAAAGTTTACTCCAAATAATTATTATCATGAAAACATTGGGCATGATTCTTTTTCGGACATTACCTCAATATTTCCATATACTGCACCAATTTTAAATTGGGTATTTGGTCCTTTCCTTTAGGTACAAGAAACAGAAATCTGTGTAAATTCTCGTCTTCACACAGCGCAGGCAGCGCCATCTATTAGACTGATGTTGTAATTGTTTGTTGCAGCTCCAGGCTCGGACTAATCAATATTAATGGGCGAGATTCGAACCCGAAGCGTCTTTACGTTGTGGTCACCGCCACGACGCAGCCGGTTTACTCCGAAAATGGAAATAACGATGTATCTTCTTAATCCTAACGTTTACAACACAACTGGCAAACAAATCGTAGCTTCTTCTGCTTCATCGTCGTTCATCGGTAGGCTTCTCCAATAAAAGTCACCCCTCTTTTGTTCTTAGGTAAGGTATATTTATTTACTTTTTATGAAGTGGTTCCATCAGGCCACTAAAGTAAATGATTGACAGTTCGTGAAGGTTAATTCTCACAAACCGAGTCCGCGGTGTTCTATATGCTCTCAAAGTTCGAAATTGTGCACATTTTGTGGAGGTCGCTGAACACAAGTATTCAATAAGTCGGAGTAGCCCCGCAGCCTCCTCTTAGATTCCTCGTTGTTTAGACTGAATTGATCACATGTCGTGGCCATCGGTTGTGGCCTGAGCAATGCGAACGGCATCCTTTGCATCTCCCAGCCTGATTCTGCTAATGAAAATTAAATGGTCAGACGGTGGGTACAACCAGGATATCTTTCAGAGTCTGTTCTCACACTGCACCGCATCACGTTTCATGTTGCCTGAATATAATAAACGCAAACAGTAGATACGTTTTCTATGCGTGTTTTCTATACACATGCTGGATAAATTCAGTATGAATCTTCATTGCTCAATCAGTGGAGGACTTATTTCAGTAATTCATCAGATTAAATTTTGGTTAAGCTTCGAAAAAATACCAGGCAACCGGAAATAGGAGCTAAGTAAACACTTAACGAAAATTGGCCGATCCGAGGAATCGGGACCAGCGGCAATTGCTCACACTTGCCTCGCGAAACACAATAAAAGTTAAATAAAAGACCACTCTTCCACTTCCGGTGGACGCTCCCCGGAAATCCATTCGCCTCGCAGCCTCCAGGCCCTAATTTCCGGTGGGAGGGAAAGTCCGGAGCGGGCTTAAGAAAACGCCGAAGAATCACATTTGTATTCAAGGTGTTCGTGTCAAGATCACTATTTGGGATGCGTACGTACCTACATTGATAGGGATAGACAGACATAATCTATAATTAAGTATAAAAAATATTAGGTCACCAAGCCACTGCCATTTTGAAATATGTAGGTTCATTGGGATGACTTTAAAACACGAAAAATAAGTCGTTCGAGAATATTCTATTATTTTGAAATGAATTTTCTGTAAAGAAAATAAATTGTGTGACAGCCCCGTAATATACTTTAAGAATAAAATACTTAAAAAATATTGTTTAACAAAATTAAACTTTTCAAACGATGAAGTTTGTCCATTTTTTATGTCTGAGATAAAAACGTTTCAAAAACTATTACATTATACATTCAAACTGGAATATAACAGTTTGAGAGTCGCTGGAAACAGGAAATTAGGCCCTTCGGCCGTTTTCTTTGAGGCGATCCTGTTGTGCACGGCCAGGAAAAGCCACGGGATGCCGTAGCGTAGATAAACTATTATACAAATAAATAGGATTATGAATAGTATTTCTCTAAGGAATACTTATTTAAACCAATTATGTTGCAAAAAGACATCGCGATATTGCCTACTAACGTAATCGTAAGATTCGTAAGATGTAGAATTGATGGCGCACAGCTGAAGGCCATCCCATGCTACGTTTTTGAGCATGCTACCTACCCTACCCTATAACCTGTCAAAAAAAATTCCTGGTAAAAACTTAATGGCAGTCAAAACACAAAAAAATATTTATATTAAAATTTATCTGGTGAAATCTGGCTGCTAAACAATTTCACCATAACAAGTAGTATGGCCGCCATCTTGTCCAAACTGACATGTTTGCCGCCATTTCGCACAAGACTCCATTACCTCTTTGCTTAAAATGCTGAAACCTCAGCATTTTTTGTGTTCTTATTTAGCTCGGAGCGAATGGCTACATTTGCCACAAAATATGCAATGAGCGGAACACGAGTAAATTGGGCTTTTTGTATTTTTGCTGGTTTTGTTTGTTCGTCGCTGCAGGAAATGTCAGCGGTGTAAATGGAATGAAATAGAATTTAAAATCGATCCATTAGGCTTACACCAAAGTTAGTTACTATTCTGAGGTTTTTACATTTCCCCGTATTGTACATTGAATTTACATAAAGAGATCTATTTACCAACCTCCTATAAAGTCTGTATGTTATATCGTTATTGTTATGTAGGTACCTAGACTAGTAACAATGCACACAGATTATGGTACAATTTTTAGAAACACCTATAGGAAAAGAAGCTTCTTAGCTAAGCTTTTAGCTACTACAGTTTCTACAGCTTCTAGCTACTTTTAGTTGTAGGCCCCAGCGCTCTGACCACAGAATAACACAAACACGGACAGTCGCGTAAAGAACAACAGGCCGGCAAGTGGATTGTGCTCCGGCCGCATCTGCATAACAAGTGCAGTTCCGATTGCTCCCGACTGTACCGACTGTCGGCCTGTAACTTTTGTGGGCGAGCCTACTAGTCCGAGAGATAATATTCACCCGTGATTTGTTTACGTGAATAAGGAGTTTACTGAAAAATATCGAAATATCATCTTATGCGAGAACAGGACAGACAATCTGTTATGTGGTGTGCTCTCACAACTCCATCCACGTACACTGATTAGTTAAAACGTCGCACACGGTAACTCATGAAATATTTCATGACATTCACGATAATCCGCCAGTTCCTCCTAACCAACTCCTGGCCTGCAGCATGCGTGTGGTGTGAGTATGACAGAACACACGTTGTCGGGCTGATATTTGGCATCGTAGTAGAACTTACCCTTTTAAAATGCTTTTATTAGGCTCTTCAATGAAATTCCTAGATATTATGTGGATTGGTGCGTGTGGGTGCAGACCAAAGAACGTTACTTCTTGGTTCTGGAAGTCGTTTTGTCACCATAGATCTATCTACCTAATTAGTGGCTTATAATTTAAGAAAAAAATTATAATATATCACAGACTAATATTATGTCTTCCCTACCAGTTCCTCCAGGCCTCAGCAATACCTACTAAACGAAAAATAATAAGCCAAATTCTCAACATAAACCGTGGTACATTCATGTGCAAACTTTGGCCAAAAATAAAACCTCACAATGTTGTTGCTAGGTACGTTGTTAGTTCTCATTTAGTTCTAAATTTTATTTGAAAACACAAACAGAGCACAAAGCGCCTGTTCACAACAACTGCTATCACGAGACATGTTCCAAATTTGAAAATTTACCGCCCGCTGACAACGCTCTTTGTGTTAGACATAGACAATAAAAACTGCCTGTTCTACAAATAAAGCTGGCTGGCAAGTACTTACCTATGTTTTTGATTCTGTGATTTTAGTTAATATTTGTTTTTATTTTTAAATTGATCAGAATTTTTCATCCACACACCATAGACAAAAAATGTCTGCTTATTATGATACATTCATGTTCGATATTTTATTGTAAATGTAGGGTACATTCACATTTAAACTCATATTATTTTTGCGCCGTGTTTTTTCCACTATGAGTACGCCCCGTATGGTTGTTTAGCTTGTTTCTGAAAATAGTGTCGTGGATGTATATTATATCTATTTGATCACGGAATATCCTACGACTGCTCGTCTTACAACCGAATGGCCTAGTGACCCTGACTAATGAGCCGAAGGTCCCGGGTTCGATTCCCGGCTGGGGCAGATATTTGTTTAAACACAGATATTTGTTCTCGGGTCTTGGATGTGCCCGTAAAATGGCAATAGGCCCGCCCCCTATTACATTGGGACCAACATAACACTCTGGCGAAAAGTGGGTGCAGCAATGCACCTCTGCCTACCCCGCAAGGGAGTACATTAGTACAAGGCGTCTTACGAGGTATAATTCAGTGCATGTGTATCGAAGCGGTTGTGAACTAACTATCATGTGTCTAATTTTGAGATTTTTTCCGGATGTGATTGTTTTGGTTTTGAACGAATAACACTATCGTCCTGCACGAATTATATTAATTTGTATGGTGTACTTTAATAAGTATTGCAAAAAGCAATTATAAGTGACGATGTGATGAAAGTGGATGTTCTCCATGAGGACCCTATGGAAACCTGCATGTGACTGGATGTAGAACCCACCCGGATCTAAGGTAAGATTTTTACTTTCTTACAAACAGATGAAGATCTACTCGTATTATGTTATAATACTAATGTATGGTGACCTCGCTATACACGCTGACACACGGCTATCTGACACCAAACTTGGCAGAAGGTATTTAAATAAAACTTGTTTTATTTTAACTAATTGTCAGCTTAGATCATGCAATGATGGTACAATTTAAATTCCGAACGTTTTAGACATTCAATTGAGGCCGTTCCCGACCGCTCCCGAGTGACGTCACTCCCGGAACTTTCACGAAGCATTTACCAACCGGCTGATAGTGAACGTTGCATTTATGCTTTTTCATAGAAATACACTTTTTGGAGTTTTTAATACACTCTCTGCCAGGGGTTTTGAAAAAAGTAAAACCTTTTATTTGGTTGTTAGATTTTCATTGAAAGGTAAAAAACGTAAGCTAATACTTAGTGGGTACTTTAATTATTAGCTACTAAAGGTTACACATTATAACAAAGGAAATAAAAAAAACTGTTGCGTACTTTTACAACTAACTTTTTACGAAAAATGTATTCGTTGTATTGAAATATTTACTCAATACTTTTATTTTAAAGATGTTAATTTCCCATTCACAATAATATGAATGTATAGTTTTTATGTATATAGTTTGGGAAGTTACTAAAGGTATCAAGCCATTTAAAGTGTGCAGAACATAACGATCAAAATATTTCTGCTGCAGCTCTTCACCGTAACCATGATTTGCCAATCGCCACCCAATCTGATTTGATATTAATGTCGACATCAATTATTATAGCGCTATACGAAATAATAATAACAAAAGTTGGGTCTGGGGGGTCAGTACAAATCGAACAAACGAGCGCTGTCACGCAATTGGTACGCTTAATACAACGAAATAAGAGTCGAGGTTAGTTAGTTAGGAAAAACTGAATTTAGGAGCTAACCACGACTTTGTCTCGTTGCGTTAAACGTGCCGACTGCGTGAAAACTCGTTGGTTCGTGGTTCGATGTCTGTAGTGACCCCTGTAAGCAGCTGTGTGGTCTCTGCCATTAAGTCGGCGATACAGCGCGCCGCGATAACGCTTACGTGCCCAATTTAACGTGGAACTGGTGTTAGGCACTTTGTACCTCGGTCTTTGGATACAATATTTTTTTAATACTTCTGAAAAAAAAATATTTTTTGCTTTGATGCGCTTATTTTCTTGTACCAAAATACATCTGAAATGATTGAATCGGGTTGAATTATTGGATTACCTTATTAGAATAAAAACTAAATAATGAAAATTAGTTTTTAGGTACCTTTAATAGCTTCATAATGAAGAAAAAAAACTTGTTGAGTTGTTATCAATTTTATCGTGCACTATATAATTTTAAACTAAAGTTTAATATTAATTTCTGCAATAGAAGCAATCAATAGCTCTAAAACAGAGGCGACCGTGAAGCAGGTCGTGAGCGATAAGAGAGCACCCTGTATAACTCATCGGCAACACTCGGCGGCGCACGATCGGACCTGATTTACGAGCATCCTCTAGCTACAACTAGCTATTGTTTTATTGGTACCTACCTGGCTTTTATAAGGTGTGCCCTGAGTATAGTTATTTAGTTAATTCTCTATTTACGGAAGGTTTCGAGCTGCTCAATGATTTCCAGCCGTAAATAATGTATACGACATAGAAACCTATGACACGCCTTCCATCCTTATAATAGCCTTCATGTTGAGTTGCAGAATGTTCGTACATGTCCATAATAATATGCTGTCAAAGAAATTACGTAATAAATTGATCAAATAAACTATATTTACATAATTATGTTCTTAAATGCTGTTCTGCATAATAATATGTCCAGCCGTGGCGTGGAGATTATTTTTTATATATCATACCATTGTATTGGGCTAACGTTGCCAGATAAGTCTATGATATTGTGTAAGATATCCTTACATCCATGTGTCGTATAGAGTCTGTCGAATCATTAGTAGCCGGAGAATTTGTTTGTAGAAGAATTCGCCTGTCGTAGCATTTGTGTCGTAGCATTCGCCTGTCGTAGCATTTGTGTCGTAGCATTCGCCTGTCGTAGCATTTGTGTCGTAGCATTGTATCGTAGCATTCGCCTGTCGTAGCATTGTATTGTAGCATTCGCCTGTCGTAGCATTTGTGTCGTAGCATTCGCCTGTCGTAGCATTGTATCGTAGCATTCGCGTCGTAGCATTCGCCTGTCGTAGCATTGTATCGTAGCATTCGCCTATCGTAGAATTCGTACTTCATAAGTGTTTAAAATTAAATAGTAAATTGTGTAAGCTCAAATTTTTCAAAGAATTAGTCTGACGAGTGTAATTATAGTCTAGCAATTTAAGTTTCTAGAATCTAAGTATCTATTCTCTAATTAGTACTAGAACCACTTACTCGTAGCTGAGAAATAATTGCTCCGCTAACACCTTTTAATTTGTCTGTCTGAGTAATTGCAATATTATGTTACATCTATTAATAATGCAGTCCAAGCTAAGCAATTATTTCTACAACGTATAAGAATATTTATAAAAATCTTAAAATATCATTAACATTCAGTGCTAAAACATTTATATTTTTGCTGTATATTTGTGGGTGCGGTGTCTCAACGTTTCTCCGGTTGACGAACATTTCCATCAGAGCCGCTCGATGGCAAAGCCAACACCGTTATGAAGATTTAATGTTTCTGCGGTGTCAGCTTCGCAGATAAAATTGTTTATTTATCTCCACCGAGATAAAAAATATTCTTCCCCAAGTCGCGATGAAAGAACTTTTTAAGTCTCCTCTTTGTTTTATCTCAATTTTAGTATTTGCTAAGATTTTAATCCCGACTGGGCGGGGCGCGCGGTAAATTATACTTGCTCCTTATTTTTTCTAATTATTTCTTTGCCTTTGTAAATATTGTAAGTACTTAAACATCACTTAGTAGTTTAATAGATCAGGCTGACGTGGATCTGTCTAGACTTGTTTCTAAACATTTTGTGTTAAAGGTAAAATTATGGAGATTAATATTTAAACCCGTAAAATTTAAATACATGTTCAATTATATTCTTACCCCCTTATTCATAGAAAAGTTACAACACGTTTTAACTAATAAACTGTTTTGTCCCTCTCTGTCAAAGAACAAATTGTTCTTTGTTGGAGAGGGACAAAACAGTTTATTAGTTAAAACGTTTTGTAACTTCTCTATGAATAAGGGGGTTAGTTTATATGCGTTAATTATCATTTAGAATTAAATACACAAAATACAATTATTCTTAAAAATACACGATAAATGTTAGTGGTTACTACATAAAAATGCATAAATAAGTAAAAAGCAATTAGTGTAAAGTGCAACAGAAACATATATTCCGTTGCATAATGAGGTTATCAGCGATGTTGGTGCGATGCAGGGTGCGATGGTGCGATGCAGGGTGCGATAGTGCGATGGAGGGAGCGCCTTGTGAAGTGCGTGCCTCATGCTATTTGTTACTTCACTGTACACTTCACGACACATAATTAGGGACATTATCGTAATTTGAGATTACCTCGGCAGATAAATAAGTTTTGAAAGTAATCAGTCCGATAACCTCTTTTTAAACGCCTGGTTCTATTCTTCCATTGCCTATATCATGATTTCCTTGCCTCTATTCCAAATCCTTTACTTACTAAACAAAGAATTAACATGTTTAAATTTTAATGTTCATCGTTACTTTAATTTGTCCACCATAAATCCAATAAATGATGAAACAGTTCTAACTCCCTGTCACGAAGTGTACATCGCAGATAGCATCTCATTCGATCTAAACGCTGTCCATTTGGCGGCGGCTGATAAGGACTTGGCGGATACATATTACTGCCTGCGCTGTTTCAATTGTGCAGCTGCATAATTACCATTACGTAACACCTTTTAAACGTAGCATTACGTTTTTTTATGGGGTGACTGAAAGAAGTCTCTCGAGCGAAGTACACTGTAAGTAATGTAAAAGTAAGTAATGTAAAAGTCCCACCTGCCATTGCTGTTACATTATGTTACTGGAACTTTTACATTGCTCGTGAGAGTCGTGAGTGCATTAACTGTGCTTTATACACTTTATTAAACGGCCTCCCAGCACCATAACAGTGCAGGGATTGAGAGAGAGAGGGTTGGGTTGTAGATAAATAAAATGATTATGTAATAAATTAAATTTACTTATTTATATAAATTTGGAAATAATAATAAGTTAAACATAAAATAAAACATTGTAAATAATTTTAAGTTCTTACTTATGTCAATGTAATGAAATTTAATTTAATAAACGGCTATTCTATTCTATACACTTTATTAATTGTAATGAATACGTCCAGCGCATCCTGGGAAGTCAGATACTGATGACTAATCTGACTAATACTTGCACCACGGTGACAAACCCTAGTCTAGATTTAGTTTTTGTCACTGAAACGATAAGAAGAAGAAGAAGACTTGATATCAGTAAGCGCGTATAACGTCAGTTAATTTTTTAATTATTTCCGTTTCGAGGTTATGACCGCCGCTCCGGTTCGTACCTCGCTCAAAGGATATCACTCGCTATACAACTTCAAATTCAAATCATTTATTTGCTTAATATAGGCACATTGGTTTGGTGTATGGGCCACTCGTACCTTTGGGCCAGGTACGATTCGGGATGGCCTTTTTGAGTGATTTTTGAGGAGGCATATTGCTGATAACATTTGTTATATAGGTTAATGAAGAAGCTTTTTGTGGATCGTAGACTTTGTAATTTTAAATTAACTAAACATGTATTTTTAATCTGTTAATTTATGTATATAACATTTCTGTTTTTATGTAACTTGTATTTATTGTATATGTAGTTGTGTATTCTTTCCAGTCCCTAAGTCCCAAAGTCAAGTTAGCTTCATCTGAAATCACAACACAAAACCCGATGATGAAGCAATTTCTAAAATAGCAGAATAACCCAGCTTTGCTATTGGCGCTTTCAGTCCGGTGTACTTATTCTGACAAACTATATCTATCGGATTTGTGACTTTTTAAACCATAAGTTTTTTTTGACTAAATCTTGTCAAAAAAAACTTTTGGTAAACCAATTCAATACACAACGATTTATTTTTCTTTTTTTAACACAATTTATTATTACTGTGCAAACTAATATACTTAGGCTGTAGTGTTCGTATATAAGCGTTATGGTTTACCAAAACGAAAAAAGTTACACATTTTCACGATGTTTACGCTAGTGCCATCCACTTTGTAAACGCCAAAAAGTTGACCAAACTTCCTTAACTTAACTTACATATTAACGCAAACTACCAAAACCTGTATTACTCATACAGTTCCATTGAAGACAACACACAATATAAGTGTTGATTTCCGCAATAGCCTCAACTTGACCTACAATTAAAGCGTTGAGTTCCACGATAGAGTCGTCTTCAGCTTCAGAATAAGTGTGGGAGAAGCTAAAAGCGAGAACACATCAAAAATCACTTTCGCCGCAGAATCGCTCCTGCAATAAAACCCGCGGCCCAGCGAGGGACGAACTTGCCACTAAAAACCCCTAACTGTAAAAAGCGGTGTTATGAATTTGACATGTGAATATGTGTGGCTGTTGGTGCATAAAAGAATGATATTTTATAAGATTGCTTTGTTTTCTGATCTTTACGTATAAAAATTGTATCCTAACATTCATCATCATAATCACCCTGAAATCATTCACTGTTGAACATATGCCTCGTCCAACGAATCGCCACAATACTATGTACTCAGCCTTCCTCGTCCAGCCATACCTGATAGGAATTAGTAAACTAAATCTATATTTACATAAAAACCTACAAAATTTAAAAATGTATCTAATTAAATTAGCCGTTGAACAGCTATCCATTTGTAAAGGTTCTGTAGCTTTATATAAATAAGTGGGATATATTTTACACACTTGATATACAAAGCTTCGTTTTACCGCTTTCTATTCTCCGTATTCCTTTGAATTAACCGTCCAGTCTGTTAGATAATGATCAACGTCGTTCATAGGTCCTACAGTTTATTGCTTTGCCTTTTACTACATAGTATTATACTGTGGGGCTTACACGAGGTAATGAGGGTCCAGATAGGCGATTAGGGTTACTATTCAGGTCATCTATGTGTGTACTAACAAGATAGCTGATAATTTATTTTGCTTCTAATCGTTTCACACAAGTTCATACTATTTAAGCTTATCAAAGATTCGATGTCTGGATTAAATTATGGAATTGAATTCTAGATCAAACGTGAGAGTTGTTATAAGTTTGGATAGTGAGTTTATTAGTGGTGGTATACTTCAAATAATTTTATCAACTTTGATCGTTTAACTGCTAGATAGTAAATTTGCTGTACCAAACGAAAGAGTCAATCTTACAACCCTGCAGTTAAATTCCTAATTTCAGTTTTTCTAAATGGCATCTCCCCGTGGGACGCCCTGCATAGTTCTTCAGGCTTTCAGAAAATGTAAACTTAATTAAAATGTCATTGACTTAGGTCACTGACCTCGGCCCGCAAGGAGCCACTAAACTGGCACCTCCACGTATGAACTTGCACATTATCCGTTAAATAGTTGAGCTCATTTGTGGGGCACTGACTCTGACTAGCACTCGGCGTGGTCGGCCAAGTTCCCAACTATCAGTGGTTGCACTTTACCTACCTGCGTTAGTGTTTCAGATCTGTGCAAACGCTATGTTGTGATTTCTGTTTGCAGTAGAGATGTGTAGTAAAGATGATGTTTATCTAATTTGAAACTATACTTGCTAGCAATGAAAAAGCTCAAGTGATAATATCACCAAATTACTCCTAAGAGGAAAACATATTTAGATGGCAATAGTAATATATGTATTTATTGCAACTATGTAAGTTTTACATTGATCTTAATATTATGTATACACGGTCCTTAACATAGTGCCCTGTGCCAATATCATAATTTAAGGTGATAACATCATAAATAAAGAAAAAAATGCCCACACAAGCTGCCTCCGCATGGTCCAACCTCCTTGGCCCGGATTGACGAACCCGGGCCGGGTAATAAAATAAAAATAAACGTGCCAAATAGATAGCGCCGCACGCACCCGGGCCGCGGGTAGAGACTGCGCAGGCCCGCACCGCAAGACTTGTGAGGGGATATCTATTAGGTTGTAAAATACTTATTAAGAAGTCAGCAATACCTAGAAATTGTTGTCTTCTTCTTGGCTTGTCGATGACAAACATTTATATACTCTAGAGCACGTCTAGGGTTTCAAATGTGTTAGGTTTACGTCAATGTACACACTATAATAGTCCACTGCAAAGAGTACTATTTAACAACGGGGTCCACTGCACTGAGTTTTCTCCAACCTGAAGGGTTATTGCCAATATGCACACATATCAGGAGGGATGGAGATATCATACAACACAAACATTTAACACCCAATCCCTTGACCTGTCTTTAACTATTGGAAATTAATAGGTATCCGTAGCTGTTAGTGTGCTGGCGAGAGTAAGCATCTTATTATCCATACAAGTTCTATAACTAGAATGTTCGGGGATGATCAATAAATTATTTGGAAACCACTTTAAACTTTCCACTTCAGACTCGTAAAAGTTGCCGACTTGAGTTGATTCCATTTCGAAGTCAATAAGTGATATTTCACATCACTCGAGCGACCGCCGCGCCGCCGCCGGGAATTATTCCCAGATAACTCAACGCGGGATCGAATCTAGAATCTAGCATCTATCCAGACGCTAGATAGCCGAAATGCAATTCTCTGTCCAAGCAGTTACGTTTCAGCCGACTCAGACTGCCGAATAGATTATTCGGGCCATTCAAAAAATACACTACGGGAAATTTAAACGTACATCCAATAGTCACATGAATAAAACATGAGAGAAGTATCTTGATCCTTCTACGCCGGCCGACTGGTAATCTCGCCCTTATGTCGGGGGGTCAGCGGTCGTTTTTCATTGTTGAGGTTGAAGTCAATAGAAAAAGGGGTTATTCTATTTTTGACCTTACGGTTATTATAGCGGTGTACGGCGTCCAATATTTGGTAATTTTATTTCTGCGGCCGTCATCGTCCCGCCGATATTAGATGATGATGTAAGAATACATTTTCATATAGAATGTGGGCTTATCTAACTGATATACGCAGCGATGAAACCTTTTCCAACACCATTCACAAATTATTCTGCCATTATTATTTATGTGAAAATTGTGAATATACCGAGAGGGTTAAAATATCGACGTGTCTATCAATCACGTATGGTCTGATGAATGTTGACTATTAGATTAAGTATGTAGTTTGTATTGATCTGTTTCGCCTAACTATGTATAATCCAGACACGCTAGGGCTGCCCATGTTTGCACAGTAAGCCAGTAATCAACCCGGGCTAAGTAATTAAATTAATTACGACAAAAGCCCTGGAATACACTGAATTCCTTAAAACCAATTTGACCAACTGAGGGCGCCCCTAGTCCTTATTGCGAAGGTCGTAAGTACTAATTTAGAGGCACAACTTTTTGTTATTTAAAGGAGTGATGTAGGTCACGTCGCCCCCCCCCGCGCCTCAGCCGGTCCCCGCGGGTAGATTTGTCGTCTCCACCACATTCTGGGACTATTTGTCTTAATTTCGATACGGAACTCTTTATTGTGCGCATATTTCGTGACCCGCCATGCCAGTGCCAGCACCATCGAGACGCGAGATTTTGTGTATTTGTGTGAAGTACCTAATAGGTGATGATTTTTTCAGATTATTCCTGTAATGACAGTTGGGCATAAGGCCCATCTGTAGATACTGTTAGTTGTAACCTATGCTTTTGAATTACATCAGATAGCTCAGCCTCTACCCTATCTAACTATAACTTTGACTATAACAACCCAATATGCCACGTCCTCTTGAATGAGTAGCAGAGATCGAATGCCGTCCACATCCACAGTGATCCAAGGACGATTTCTCCATTTATAAAATATTTTTTGTATCAACAAGCAGTTTTCAGATACAATATAACACTGAATAGTTGAACACTCGATCAACGCCACCACAGGCAACTGAAAAGAAGTCAAATTAATACCTCTTACGTCTTATCTTACGAGTAATAGGTATCATTCGGATCACTTTACTTTAAAAGAGACGACGGTAGGGTAGCGAGACTCACTGAGTTCAAGTTACGGTAGCACTTCGTTTTCGTTTTAAAAGGTTTCTGCCTACACTTGCGGCGGTTCCTATTATTTATGTATAATACTCGCGCGGTTTGACATCTAATTTCCCGGGATTTAGGGTAAAGTGGGAGCTCGCGGGTGCTCACTGTACGTGTTTTCGTGTAACGTGAACTTTTGAATAAGTGGCCGGATTGGGTTTCGATTTAGTTATCCGTGTGTGAATGCGGCATATTATACCTTTAGTTTATATACTTATTTGAAATTTACTCAGTCCTTATAAAGAAAATAAGAAAGCTGTTTAAAATAACCATAAATCAAATCTTCTCCGCTCTTAGCTTAGATGTTTTAGCTTCTACTTTTTGCCGTCTTGCTTGTGAGGGCAACATCAAGAAGACATGCAAATAGTGTCCTAGCCACGCGGGCGAGCGCGGGGGTGAGGCGCGGGGGCGGCGGGGCGGGGCGGGGGCTAACGAGGCGACCGGAAGAGACCGCTGTTTGTCCGAGTGTCGGGCCGGGAGAGGCCGCGTCACTTCCGACTTTCCGTGTCATGTCATGGAGAACAACATGGTGGTAGAGTTGAGGTCATGGTGTAGGTACACAAAAAACAGATAATTATTTATTATAAAAATCTAACTTCTGACACAAAAGACAAATACTTAAAGCTCGATCTTTAACTATCAAACAAAATAACACTCTTCGCGACGAATCTACTTTCGTGCTAAGTCATAGGCATACAGAGACTTTACATAGGTATGAAGCCTATTCACTTTTGTAAGAATTATATAAAATTAGTGTAAGTACAACGGAGAATGGAGAAAGTATACATACTTTTACTTTAACTTTCATTAAAGCTTATGAACTTTGAGCCTAACTGTATCAAATGCTGTATTTCTGATTGACCAGCTCTCGGTCTGGCAGCTGGAGTCGAGACACGAGTGTGAGCGCGGGGAATCAATCGCGGACCGAAGCTGTTTTCTTTTTCAATCAGTCGGGGTCCCTCGAGACACCCTGTATATACAGCCAGCTACACACCGAGTTCACGAGACACCCTGTATATACAGCTGGCTACGAGATGCCTGAATAATTGTGAAGATCGCCCACTGTGTCGGGTGAAGGAATGTAAATTGAACTTGAAATTAAAATGAATCTATTTACGCAGATGTCGGGGATTTTTTTTGGTCATTTTATTGGGATGCACGGTGCTCAAAGTCTCCGTAGATAAGATACTCTAGAGTAGGTTTATCGTGTGGTTATTTAGTATAATTCGTATTTTTTTTAACGACTGATTGTTATGCCGTGTCGTCATGAACAGAGAATACTTAGCAGTCCGCTGCTATATTTTATTATATCGTTTAAGAATTCCTATGCTTCGGCATGGTACCGAGTGTTGTAATTATGTTATTTGGATTCAACATTTAAAATATTTTATAAGTGTCCCCCATAAAATAATATACCCACCTACCTACTTTATATTTCACCATCTCTTGTATATTTTTAAAGGAAATAAACATTTTTACTTTACTTACTTACTTTATCCTAACTAATATTATAAATGCGAAAGTAACTGTGTCTGTCTATCTGTTACTCTTTCACGCCAAAACTACTGAACGGATTTGAATGAAATTTGGTATACAGTATATGGTCTAGACCCTACTACTACTAGGTCTACTTTTTATCCCGGAATTCCCACGGGAAAACTTTTTAAGGCGAAGCGAAGCTCGTGGGTACAGCTAGTTATAAATATAAGGACTTCACCGAGTAAATACACTCAAAACCATCATTTCATTTTCGCAAGTGCAATTGAAAGCTCGGAATAGATAACAATACATTATCGAGTGCGACTAGTTTTATATCGGCGCTGGCTGTAACGGCGTGGACGCGGCGATGTATGGGCCGCGTCCGGACAGACCGTTATTTGTTGTTATGTATATTTGTGCAAACGATTAGCTATAAAGCAGTCTTGAAAGATTTGTGGACCGAAAACTGCAATGAATTCGCTTAGAGTCTGTGCGAGTCGAATTTCAGTGCCGAGTTTTATAGATGGAACCTGTAATATTGTTGAGAGTTTAATAACTGTTAGTAAGTTACTATTTAAAAAAAATAATTATAAGTTGCAAAAATGCTATTAACTACATCATTGAGCAAAACATAATAACGTGAGCACGAGTTTTGGAAAAAAACTTGGAATTTATTTACCTTTTTTTTTAAGTACTTAAGGAAACTTAAACTGGTATTATTTTTAACATTCCGTGACATCGTGACACTTTCAACGGCTGTCGCCGCTCGCTAGTCATTCATTAGCTTTGCCATCACTGGACTCGAACGTACGCTTGCGCATCTGAATAATAATTGCTTTCGCACATATCATTGCGACTTAAAAGTAAATTTTTAAATAGATAGTGCACCTTAAGTGTCCTAACCGTTCCGGGTCCGCTATACAAGGCGCTGCTGGCTCTGTGTACCTGTGTTTTACATAGATCCTCAAACCCCCATATTGGGTAAGTTGTGAACAAATGTTATTTATTTTAATTTGTGTGCTAACATTTCTTCTTAGCTTTCGAATTGCTGTTGATTGTCTTTTTATTGGCGGTTACGGTGTTCAACCGACCGTTGGAATATTCCAGCGGTCGCGTCTTGAATACCGTATCCTACCTTCACCTTTTTAATATTTTCATTTTTAAACTTGTAACTTAAATATTTCTTTTAAATTGCCTTCTGCATTCATTATCCTTTGTTAAATTTAAAGCCTACTTAATTCTTCGCATTTGTAAACTCCGTTCTGATTGTTTTCACCACGGCACCGCTTGCTACATAAGTACTTACCTACAATGCGTTGCCGTCGGTGGTAACACGGAACGTTATGGAATCATTCCTAACGTATTTCGTTGGCCATTCCAGGGTTTCAGTACGGGATTTAGAAGACCTAGGCTTCTCGCTTCGCTACCTACTGCTGCATCACCCTCTGCTTCGCTTCCGCTTCGGACCTACAGCTGAGCACGGCGACCTACAACCCTGCCAGTGGCTGACGACCTGTTCCACCGGCATCTGACCATCCAGGGGAGTGCTTGAACTACGCAGTGAAATCAGATACTAGGCCGACACACCACGACCCGTTCTACCGACTTAGGTGGCCTGCGGCCATCAATAAATTACTTTCGTTGGACCTACCTACCTCTTTCATTTACCTCCCAGTAGGGACGATAGGTAAATAGGTAGGGAACGTCACACTGGCTTACATACTCTATGCTTTAAATAAACCACACTCAGATTAATTACAAAAGTAAACTTATGTACTTCCAGGCTGTGTTAATAACGAACCTTTGTTCATAGGGGCGATCGACTTTTACATAATCTTTTGAGGCCATGAATAAATTAATGTAAAAAGCTGGCAAACTTTGGGGTGTCCAAAACTTTTATCATTAAAGCTCGGGGTGAAAAAAGGTTGGGTACAAAATCTACAAACCAATAAGTTGCCCAGTCGGGAAAAGGTCCGGCCCCCCTTCAATACGTTTCGGGGAAGTTAGGCTTCAGTGGTATGTATTAGAACTCGTTTCCTCATTAGAACCCTACGTAAGTTTGCTTGTTTTTATTTGTCAATAAATAACCATTTATTTTTATTGGGAACACTTTGTAATTATCAACAGAAAAGGTCTTACCAACTGTGCTTCTTAGTGAGTTTCTTATTTTATCAAATTGTACAGTAAATTTTAGATAGGTAGTTCAAACACAAAAGAATACCATGTTTATAATAAAATTAATGGGATAATAAAACGCTATACAAATTTAACCAATAAGAATAAGAATAAATTTATTCAGATAACTATAAGTAATTGCAGATTTAACTCCATTATCTATGATATCGAAATGGAATTTATTATCACTCATATATTATCATTATGACACTCATTACTTACTTACAGAAACACAACATAATAATATTTTCAGCACGGGTTCTAAAACAAATTATATCATCGAAATATTAATTATTAACAATATCAATGCAATTGTAACAACGCATATCTTTAATAAGTCTTTTATCAATGTTTTCGTATTTATCGAGTATGCTACCATAAGCTAATTTTGACACTGACAGCTGTCTTTGCACTGACAGTTGTCATGACGTTACACTTACAATGACAGCAAACGTCACATAGATTCATTCGCTCAGCCATCATTCGTGAACGAGTCGTCGAGCAGTAATGTAAGTAAAATTGTTAATAATATGGTTATTATTGAGTGTTAAGCGATGTGGATAAATATAAATAAAAGAGATATATTGCATATTGTTTAATCGTTGTTTAAATTACCGACTCCCTTCTGAGATATTTTACATCTCAGAAGTGGGATAAAACAAATAAATTTGGATTTGTAAATACCACCCCACAAGTCTGATCGTTATTCAATATGAAATATATCGTATGTCCTAAAAATATACGTAATATTAGTGAAATTACTAGCCAAAAAAGATTTCCATAGTGTCTTACCCGCATTTTGAATTGCAATTTTTAGGATGCAAATGGATTGAATTTTCGTTCTTATAATATATTTACATTGATTTTGATTATGCGTTAGAATTATGTGCTTTCATATGTGAAATATACATCAAATAGGTAAGACAATGTGTTAATTAGCCCAGGAATTTAAGTTTTAAATCAAAATAATTAAAAACCGACTCGATGCGAATGGATTACCAATCGCCATTTATTTGCACATTTTGCTTGTAATCCATAAAGAAGTGAAATACGTATCCAGAAGGCTAAATAGCAAACAGATTAGACATACTTACTAAATTTTTTATGAAAATACACAACAATTTATTCGATCTCAACGGATTAAATGTAGCCATGTTTTTCCTTTAATTATTTACTTTAAACTTTTATTGTGTCTCCATGTCGTGATATTTCATGAAAATACTACCCTACGAAGATTATAGACGCCTATTAATGCTTAATGACATACAGCTAAACACATATCAATTTGTAGTTATCCCGATGCGAACGGATTTAGATGAATTTTAATTGCTTTTAACGAAAGTGATAGGCCACAAAAACTTATATTAACAGATTACAAGAAGGAAAATATTGTTTCGAGTTTCAGAGAAAGAAAATCGACAAGTGAAGCGATAATGCACCGCAACAGCGGGATGCATCGGAGCCAGAGCCGAGAGCACCAGGCGAGCACAAGGCGAAGCCGTAGCCGCTCTCGCAGAGGTGACGACGAACCGCGAGGACGACGATCACGAAGCCGCTCAGCAGGGCGTGATAGTCGCACGAGCCGCCGTGGCAGCCCGAGCAGGAAAGAAGTCGGACGAGAAAAAAGAGTGACAACAGAGAGAGTGTACAACCGAAGTCAGCGGAATCATAGCCGAGATGAGCGACAGAGCACGAGGCGTAGCCGCAGCCACACTCGCCGTGATGACGACGCGTCACGAGGGCGTCAATCAAGAAGTCGCTCACCAGCGCGTGGTAGCCGTCCTAGCCGCCGCCGAAGCAGAAGCAGTACAAGCCTCCGTAGTCTGCGGGAACGAGAACGCCGGCTATCGAAGGAGAGAGAACGCCTAAGGACACTTGAGAGGGAGGTACGTAGAGACCGTGATCGGCTAACGGAACGTGAACGGGATAAAGCCCGCAGGTGTACTGATATACCTGTATCGAATTTTGGAACTAACGACCACCGTAACCGATCACTGACAACGCCAACCAAGCAATGTTTACCTGATTCTGATAACAATTCTAAGCAGCCTAATTCAATGCCTGTAGGATTACTTGAGGGCCTCTTGGAAATATTAAAATCTAAGGCAGGGGATCGTGAATCATTTGCCTCCTTAACTAACGTCATCCCGGACTTTGATCCACTATTAAAAGAGCAGACAGTCAATGTTTGGCTCGACAAAGTTGATGAGTGCTCTGAAATCTACAACTGGACTGACAGGCAAACGGTACACTATGCCCTGCCAAAACTTATTGGAATTGCTAAGACATGGTACCAGGGACTGCCGTCTATTAAGCACTCCTGGGCAGAATGGAAAGTTATGCTAAGAGAATCTTTTCCCGCTACTGAAAACTATGCAGAACTCCTAACAGAGATGCTTAATAGACGGGTGCGCCCTGGTGAATCCCTCGAGATTTATTATTTTTCAAAGGTTAACCTTTTAAATAGATGTAAAATCTTTGGACGGCAAGCGGTGGACTGTTTACTTTACGGAATTGACGATAGAGGAGTCCGTGTTGGGGCACAAGCGGCTAAATTTGATAAACCTGAAGACGTATTAGAGTTCTTTAAGACCATTAAGCACAATCGAAATATAAACGACACACACAAAGACTCCAGTCGAGACAGGCGCGTTAATAATGGTTTGGGAAATGGAACTTTATTAAGGAACTCGGATGCAAGCCAACCTAAGAATAATAATAATGTTAAAAGACAGGTTACTTGCTTCAACTGTAATGGCGTTGGACACCCTAGCTTTAAGTGTCCCAAACCACTTGTTAAATGCAGTGTATGCAATTACTTAGGTCATGAGTCTTCTAAGTGCCCAAAAACTAAAGACCATGGTAATTCAATTAAAGATAAAAATGTTCTTGAAGTTTATACGGATGAAAGTAGTAACGATAAATACCGAATGGTAATTAACGTCAACGCCATCCCTAGTATTTGCCAGCTAGACTTAGGGAGTCAGGCGACACTTATACGTAAAAGTGAGGCTTTGCGATTACAACTGTCATGGGACGTTGTGAGTGGTCCGTACCTTCGGGGTTTAGGCAACGTACCGTATTTACCGCTGGGCAGAACTTTGGTGAACATCGAAGTACAGGGAATTTTAGAGACAATGGTTGAGGTATTTGTTGTGGATGATCACCTTATTAATTGCGACATATTGCTAGGTCACAGTTTCACCGAAAGACCAAGTATAAGGATAATTAAAACCCCCACTTATTTAAAATTTGAGCGAATTGGGCGCGAAAACGAGCTGAAACTTCACCTCACAGCAACTTGTGACGTGACAATAGATGCTGGGGAGATGGCAGCTATCCCCGTAAAATCTAATACTGCTTGCAATGGTAACATTTACGTCGGTGGCTCCATTAGGGGTCAAATAGGTTACGAATATTACCTATTGCCGGGAGAATATCAGATTAGAGACACTGAATGCAATTTGTTAATTCAAAATGTCAGCCAAAACTCTATACATTTTAAGGAAGATACCCTTATAACCCGGGCACATTTTGTAGGCCAAGGGAATGATACCTCCCACAATCTAAGTGTGTGCAATGTATCAACACCTCAGTTACCGTCGACACCCGATTGTGGCGACCATTTGTCAGCCTCTCAAAAGCAGGGCTGTATTGACCTACTAGATAAATATAAAACTTGTTTCTCCTCTGGCATGCACGATCTAGGATACACGAATGTAACCGAGATGGAGATTCACTTAAAAGACTCCACTCCAGTCGTTTATAGGCCATATCGCCTAGCTCATTCAGAACGTAAATTGGTTCAGAATATGGTCAGTGATATGGTTGAGCATGGCATTGTGCGTGAATCCAGTTCACCATATGCTAGCCCGATAGTCCTTGTCAAGAAAAAGTCTGGAGAGAAGAGACTATGCGTGGACTATCGAGCCTTGAACAGCCGGACTAAAAGGGACCAATATCCGCTTCCAAGGATCGAGGACCTCTTGGATCAACTTTCAGGTCAGTCCCTGTTCACCTCACTCGATTTGGCATCTGGATATCACCAGATACCAATAGCCGAAGAGTCACGGGAAAAGACCGCATTCGTCACGCCGGATGGTCAATTCGAATACAACCGCGTCCCATTCGGTCTGGCGAATGCCCCGGCTGTATTTCAGAGGGCAATGCACAAAATATTAAGTAAGTCGAAGGTTCCATATATCGTAATTTATATGGATGACATACTAATACCATCCAAGAACTATGAAGAGGGGCTGTCCCGTCTAGAGGAGATACTAGGTATCATACAGGAAGCCGGTCTGACTCTTAAAATGGAAAAATGTAAATTCTTCCAAGAAAAAATAAATTTTCTTGGATTTGAGATTGATAAAGACGGTATTAGACCGGGTATTCAGAAAACTGAAGCGGTATCCGGTTTCCCCACTCCTAAAAACCAACACGAGGTAAGGAGGTTCCTTGGACTGGCAAGCTTTTTCAGAAGGTTCGTGAAAGGATTCGCTTTGATAGCGAGGCCTCTAACGAGTCTACTGAAAAAGGATACTCCATGGCAATGGCAGGGTGCTGAAGAGGAAGCCTTCAAAAAGATCAAAACATTGTTGACTGAGCGACCTCTTCTAGCACTTTACGATCATACTGCAGAAACGCAACTACATACAGATGCGAGCAAGTTTGGAGTTGCAGGTATTTTACTCCAAAGAAAAGACTCCGATCCCTGGCGGCCAGTAGCGTACTATAGTCGCCAGACCACAGTAGATGAGATGAAACTACATTCTTTCGAACTGGAGACGCTTGCAGTCGTGAGTTCGTTGAGTAAATTTCGGACCTATCTTATTGGAATAAAATTTACAATAGTCACCGACTGCAACGCTCTAAGATCGACTTTTACCAAAAGAGATCTCATACCACGGATTTCACGATGGTGGATACAGTTTTTAGAATACAACTGTGAGATTGAGTACCGCCCAGGTGAAAAGATGTCTCACGTCGATGCGCTAAGCAGAGGCCCGGTATTGCCAGCATCTGACGACGGTATTCACACCCTGGACATTTTGTCAGTTGGTACAGAAGATTGGATTACCACAGTGCAGTCCGCTGATGAAGAAATTAAGCGCATCAGGGACGTTTTGGAGGACTCTGACACCCCTAAAATTGCAGAAATTTATAAGAAATACGCAATTAAAAATGGTCGTGTATTCCGAGTCTTAGATGATGGCGTCCTGCGATGGCTCGTCCCAAGAAGTGTACGATGGCAACTTCTCAAGGCTAATCATGACGAGGTCGGTCATTTTGGCTTTGATAAGACGCTGGAGCGAATACAAGCACATTTCTGGTTCGCTAAAATGAGGAAGTTCATTAAAAAGTATGTGGCGGCATGCCTTGAGTGCGCTCACCATAAACTTCCATCTGGGTCAAAAGAGGGAATGCTCCACCCAATCCCAAAGGTCGATAAGCCGTTTCACACACTGCATGCCGATCATCTCGGTCCATTTCCACGTAGTAAAAGAGGCAATATGTACATCCTGGTAATTGTAGATGCGTTCACAAAATATGCGAGCATCACTGCGGTCCGTAGCACAAAAACCAAAGAAAGCATAAAAGCATTCAAAACGCTCTTTAGTTATTTTGGGTCACCGTCTCGTATCATAACGGATAGGGGAACGAGCTTTACAAGCAAACAATTCAAGAGATACATAAATTCTATTGGTGTCAAGCATATCTTGAATTCAGTTGCGACACCAAGGACAAACGGCCAAGTCGAACGGTACAATCGGACGATCTTGGCCTCCCTCGGATCCATGGCTCATGGTAAAAATAATAATTCCTGGGACGAATTACTACCTGACATCCAATTAGGCCTAAATACCACTGTCCATAGTGTAACAAAGAAAACTCCTACTGAGCTATTGTTTGGAAGGACAGTGTCAAATCCAGCACAGGGATTACTTAACAGTATAATTGATGACATAGAGATAGATGCGAGTGAGGGGAAAAGTCTAGATGACATACGATCTGAAGCGAGTGAAAGGATAATAGCTAATCAGGAGGCAAACAAGAAAAGGTACGATAAGAGTAGGAAACAAGTTACAGAATATAAAGAGGGTGATCTTGTGAGAATAGCCAGGGCAATAGTTACGGGACCAGGTCAGTCTAAAAAGCTAGAAGCAAAGTGTCAAGGCCCATATCGGATTAAAAAGGTCTTACCCAATGACCGTTTCCTCGTAGAAGATACTCCTTTAACGAGAAAAGGCGCGAAATATGAGACCGTAGTTGCTATCGACAAGATATTTCCGTGGTTAAGTTTCAGTGCCCCTGCTTGCTCTTCAAGTGAAGATGAATCCAACAGCGAAAATGATGTGAACTAATGTTTACATAAAATTTAGGCTACAAAACTTTTGAACCGCATTAATGCTACCTGATAAAATAATGTAGATATTAATTCTAATATTCTAATACATTATGATCTATTATAATTGCAATTTGATTAACTTATTATATTGTCACACATGGAAGTAAAATAATGATCTGTATATTGTAATTGATCTGATTATAATTATAATCTTAATATTGAACTGATTAAAATGTGAAGTTATTATCCTAACATGGATCTGATTAAAATAATAAGTGATTTAAGTGAGGATGCCTCAAGTCGGGTATGATTAGCGTATGAACTCGCAGCCCATGAATGACTTGAGTCATGCAGTTGTGTTAAGTTGATGGTGAAGGAAGTAACCATGCTTGCTCGACTATAGATAAGTTCAGTGAGGATGTTTCATGTCTGGCGTATGAACTCGCTAGGCTGAAACATGCGGCCGATCAGATGTGTAATGAGAATGAGTGGTGAAGGAAGTAGCCTGCACATCACTTGGCCATAGAATAGTTTGAGTGAGAAATTTAAACCCGTAGATCTAATTGGTACTTGAGTGACTTAAAACTTGATTAACAAATTTATTGTAGTGAATTATATTATATTCGATAGTAAAATATGTTTATATTGTAGAGTATCACTATTTAGCAAAATTTGTACTTGATTAAATCACACTGATAAATTTTCGATTGTACTATTAACATGTAAGGATATGAACAAAGGGACTTGTTCGTGAAGGATGGCCGACTGTAACAACGCATATCTTTAATAAGTCTTTTATCAATGTTTTCGTATTTATCGAGTATGCTACCATAAGCTAATTTTGACACTGACAGCTGTCTTTGCACTGACAGTTGTCATGACGTTACACTTACAATGACAGCAAACGTCAGATAGATTCATTCGCTCAGCCATCATTCGTGAACATAGAACAACGCGGACTCGGGTGTACCCTCGGGAAGCGTCATAGCGATCTTTCTTGATACAAAAAAGTCTGCCAATTTCTGCGGGGGGAAATTTTACCGTTTACCATGATTATGTCTCATGGGACATATCATTATGAGTTTTAATTCCCAGCAATAAGGGTTACATGAAGTTACATTTAATAATGAACACAGTGTCTTAATTTTTCTTGCAAATGGATGTAACAATTATCGATAAGTGTTATCGATGAATTCGAGAACATAGGTTAGAAATACTAATTTCAAATTAATTAGGTATAGTTAAATTAATTAGGAATGATTAATAAACGAAGTTACCCGCTTTTCGCTCTACATTTATACTCACGTGATAGGTCGCGAGCCGTATCGCCGTTTTTGAATGAGTACAATGCACTGAAGTTGTTGAGTAAGTGGGCAACCCGACGGTCAGATGTTGCTTAACCTCAGTGATCAGATACGATTACTGAAGCCAATTCGACTACGGACGCTTTCCAACTATGACATTTTTTGTCGATTAATACATATCTACATACCGGTACATCACTATTGCATTTTTTTGACATTGGTTGCTAGGAAACAGCTAATAACAATAAACCATGACCAAATCTGTGAACAAATCCGGAATCCGGATATTCTATGAATTGAAGCTGTCATTTTAGTATGTAAACAAATCATTTTCTATGAAACGAACGCTTTGCCAACTAGATTGAGTCTAGTGAAAATTGAGACTGCAACTAGTTTTTATAAATCGGTGGGCCTTTCTGGCCTACCACCCCGCCAGAGGGGAACGTCTGCCTATTTCGTCTCCAGACCATTCATACTCAATGTTCGTGAACGAGTCGTCGAGCAGTAATGTAAGTAAAATTGTTAATAATATGGTTATTATTGAGTGTTATACCCCATCCACACGCTCGGCGAACAATGGCAAACAGCAAACAGCAAACAGCAAACACTGACGTGTGGATGGGTGTTTGTCGTTGTTTGCCTGTTTGTGTTTGTGTTCGCCAGTGTTCGGCATCGGTGTCGGTTTTTCTTGCCAGATCAAAGGATGTTCGGCAAACAGTTCGCTACGTATCCACACGTCTGGCAGCGGTCAGTATGCGCGCTAGCATTGCGGGAGGCGGACGTATCAACTTGCTACACTTGTAGGGTTTTTTTTTTTAATGTATGTTCACCGATTACTCCGCCGATTATTAACCGATTTTGAAAATTCTTTTTTTGTTGTATTGGGTTGAGCTCTCAGGTGGTCCCATTTTTTTTTCAGAATTTTATCTCACCCCTAAGGGTGGGTAAAGGGGTAAAAACAGATTCTATTGAAATTAAGAACATAAATATAGTTCTTATAACAAAAAAATATGATGGTGACCTTGAGCTGATCTGATGATGGAAACGGAAGGCAGTCAAGGGAACTCCTCAACGGTATACAGGGTGTTGCAAAAAGGGTATATCTAAGCCCGAAACTGAAATCAGAATTTGGAAATTCTCGAAAAAAAAATTAATTTTCTATAGTAAAAAGTCACGTGACCAACAAAGTTTCTATGGAAAATGAATTTTTTTTTTCGCGAATTTTCAAATTCTGATTTTAGTTTCAGGCTTTGATATACCATGCTGCACATGTAGGTTTTGGCTTAGTATACAAATTTTGCAACACCCTGTATAGCAACTACCTCGTGTTTAGGCTTGAATGATTCGTATTGATTAGTAGGACTTTTTGGTATCATTTGCATCTTACTTTTGATTAAAAATTATTGCAAATAAACTAAAAACTATAAAATAAAATAATAATTAAAAAGAAGAAGTCAGTTTTTAATTTTTTTTTAATTACTATTATTATCCCACCATCGTCTTTGCTTTCTTCTTATTTTCCTTTTTTCTTTCTCTTGCTTTAATGGACAACATTTCAAAAAACTAAAGCTGCTATAAATCGAAAACCATTTCGAGATTTAGCTCTCAAGGCCACAAAAAAAATGTTTTTGTATTTTTTGGATGTATCATTTTCGAGAAAATCATAAAATAGTAAAAAAGTGCTGATGACGTCATGCATCAGGTGCGATGCATTTTGATGATCAAAGCCTATAGATTTAAAAACAAAGTAACTGTCACTTTCATTTTTGATTGACGTTGACGTTTTATCGAGTCGTTGTTGTTTATTTGGGTCATTTTCATAAATTCTGTTCTGACACTTTCTGACAATTTTTTTAATTTATCATATAAAATGGTTAGTACTTATTAAGAGATGACCTCTATTTAATATGTCCCAGATCATGCCACCGCCTACACAGCTGAAAAAATGCGTCTGCTTATTTTTTTACATGATAAGTACCTACTTTGTATCATCAGAAATATCAATGTCATTTGAAAATGACCCATTTGTTGGTTGGCATGTAAACAAAGTTTAAATGTCACTTGTTAGTGTCATTTATGTTTTTTTTCGAGACTAAGGCAATAGACAAAAATAAAAATTGAGCCGAATATATGATGTCACTTCCGGTTTTAAAATAATTAACTTTAAAGTTAAAAATAACATGCAAAAATTAATGTATATACAAAATAAAAAAATACGGGTCCTCTAATTTTTTATAACCTTTCCGAATAGCTAATAAAAATATAGGGTAAAGAAAATGAAATGTTGTCCATTTATATAATAAAAATATGTCAACCCGAAAGTAATAGCTCGTCGTCCGCCGTGTTTGCCGGTTCGGAATGTTATGAGCGTTCGCCGAGCATGTGGATGGCTGTTTGTGTTCGGTGATTGTGGTTGGTGTTTGGGACTTTGTTTGCTGTTTGCCGTGTTTGTGACAAACAGCAAGCGTATGGATGGGGCTTTTAGCGATGTGAATAAATATAAATAAAAGAGATATATTGCATATTGTTTAATCGTTGTTTAAATTACCGACTCCCTTCTGAGATATTTTACACAATGTACCAAAATCTCTGCCCCATTTCCATGCAAAGGCTTCCACACACCGGCAATCACTGCACACACACACACACACACACCGCTGCTCGTATAATGCTCCGCGGGTATTAACATCGAAAAGAAAACGCGATCTTCACGAGAAATTGAAGAATAAAAAAAACTTGTTCAGATATTTTATTCATGTCCCAGTAGATAGTGATTTCAGTGAAGCCTCCACGCTTACCGATTTAGTATTTATACTTTCTGACTCGAGATAAAAATGTTTTTAGTAGGTATTTTCAAGTGAATATCTTTTCTTTTAGCGCGTGATTTGAATAACCGTGTAGCGCGGACGTGTGGCGGGGTGTGTGGCCGTGTGGACGAGTTTTTTCTTGTTATTGTTGGGAAGTATCGAACTATTTCACCGTTGGGGCTCACCAAAGTTATTAAAGTAGATTCGTGCTACGAATTTCCAATAGTTAGTTAACTTTTAAAGGATGTTAAAGGGGCTTTATGATAAGGTGCAAATACCTACACAGGCATTTTGAATTTGTCGCTCTTGTGAAGAAAAACATCGTGTGAAAAACCAGCACATCTTGATTCTAGATGTGTACCCCAAGTCATTGTATTAATTAAAAAACGCAGATAACGTTCGCGACCTATCTTCATGATATTATATATGATGAATTAAAAAATCTGAGCTATTTGATTTGTCATTTTCTTAATAGGCTGCTACGAAACTTTGTAGCTGCTACGACATTTCGTAGCCACTGCGTTTGCGTAGCCGCATTTTTTCGGCTTGCTATGATGCGGTACTTGTCTTGTAACAGCACTTTCTTGTGAGTAGGCAGTTGAGCATTGTGAGTATTGAATGTTATCATTATAAGGCGTATCAACATAGACATTGATAGGGTTAATCTTTACGTTAAAGTATCTACCGTAGTTTCAGACATATTAAAAATTCGTGATCCAATACTATTAAGTACTTATTATTTTTAATTCCAATAAAAATGCACATGGAAACTTTTGAATTAGCCACGGTTCTTTTTTGCAAAGTTGCTATACAAAACATTGCCTTACTCTAGCATTCATTTGAAAGCAACCACATCATCAGCTATCCCGTTCACTCCAACAATAACACTCATTTGAAACTAACTATATGTTCCGTCTCGCTCGCACCCCGTCTCTTTCCGCTCGGCTTCCAATTCTCGATTCCGCTAATATTTCCGGAACAAAATAGTATTATTATGATCAACGACCGGTAAATTGGATATTTAGTATGACCAATATTAACTTCTATATTTGATTTATTATAGTCATGTGACCTTGAATAATAAAATGTGATACAGTTATATAAGAATCATAAATGAGCTAATTATCCCTTTTGGTTTACATACCATGGCGCGTGTATTATGTCTACGGTGTGGTGACATTATCAATGTTAAGTATGGTCGTAATTAAGTGTTATTTTATGTGTTCTGTGCACAGAATTTCGCATAATGAAGGGCCAGTTTGATAACCTCAACGGCAAAAATAATAAAAATAAAATTGTCGTGTAATCCCCCCACAACCATTGCGTTTATCAGGCAGAAATACTCGTATAGCAGAATAGCCCTGTTTTTGCCCAAAATTCGCTTTACGAAACAAATATTCAACTTTTTTTAACAACTTTAGCATTGTTTGCCAACCGGATGTCCTGCTTATTTTTTCACAGGGTGGCCTGTGGTTTTTCGGGCATTCCAACGATGGTCCAACGTTGGAATTAAGCTTTCAGTTTAAAGGACTTTATTTTGGGTTTGCATTAACGTTATTTACCGCTAGGATTTCACTTGGCATGTTATTGTTACGCCGTGGCCGCCGTATGTTTTATAATTGCGTAAAAAATAAAGGACACCCAGTTATTGGTGTGAAAATTAAAAAAATATGCATAAGTAGCTTTAGTCTGCGAGATTGTATTCATTCTTCCCTTAAAAGGTTGTGTACAGGGTTGTAGCAGTGCTTTAGTGTGACTCAACTCTTCATTTTGAACAACTTCTGTTCAACGACTTTGGGAATTTTCAAACGATGTCTATTTGTGTTCCCCTTTTCACCTTACCCACTTTCTGATAGCCTGCGATGGTGGTGCAATTGATAGTAGTAAAACAATCGCTGGACAAAAATACCTCTTCAGTCTCCCTCATCCAACCATCCTGAAACCGAACGTTCAACGTCAACCATGCGTTCTATGAATAGAATATGAATTTGGCCGGCGGTGGATGTTCGGCTAAACCCAGTTGTATATGACTGTAATGATGTTACAGTAAATAGACAGAAAGTAAAACCACTACATTTATATCTACTTGTCATTACTTATAAGTTATAACTGCCCACTTTTTCGATGGTGTTAAAAACGGTAATGGAGAAGTAAAGAGTCCAGTTAGTATTGTGCGAGTGTCGACTCGCCCGGTCTCTCCGCTGATAGGCTATTTGTCGAGCTAAGCTTTCCTAAATCAAACTACAAAGCTGCACAGAGTCTCCATTTTGTATCGCGCGGGCGCAAGCGACAGGAGGCAGCTTTCAAACCCCCTAGCGCCTAAAAGTGTATTTTACAGCTTTTTGCTTCCGCATCATTTATTGTTTTATTCATTATATCAACATATATTTAATTGCTTTAGTGTCGATTTAAGAGGTCGTATTTATTGAATTCACTTTCGCTTTAAGTATCAGCAAAAATATATTATTATAATTCTGTGCAGATGCTGTACAAGCTTTTTGTCGGCTATGTTTTACCATCCAAGTCAATACAAGAGTGTATTTTTGAGTACTTGCCTAGGTTATTACTTTTGGGTAATTTCTTCTTCTGGGCTATTAATGCGGCGAATGACCATTAGACGACCGAATGGCGTAGTGGTTAGTGACCCTGACTACTGAGCCGATGGTCCCGGGTTCGATTCCCGGCTGGGGCAGATATTTGTTTAAACACAGATATTTGTTCTCGGGTCTTGGATGTGCCCGTAAAATGGCAATAGGCCCGCCCCCTATTACATTGGGACTAACATAACACTCTGGCGAAAAGTGGGTGCAGCAATGCACCTCTGCCTACCCCGCAAGGGAGTACATTAGTACAAGGCGTGAGTGCGTGTTTTTCTTTTTTTTTTTAATGCGGCGAATGACCTTAGACCAGCTGTAATGTTTGTCACCTGTACCTAAGAAGGAGAATACGTATCTTCCTTGATTATAAGACTCTTATGCGTTGCACCAAACATTCAGCGCGGTATCGGGCCCGACTCTAATGCGGACATTCTGCAATCGCAGCCGAATGTACTCGGGTGTGTGTGGAATCGCCCCCGAATGTACTCGGGTGTGTGTGGAATCGCCCCGTATCGCGATGCATCGACGAAGGGCGCTAATCCCGCTGATGTCCGCGCTATGGCGGAGATATTTCTAAAAACTATTCGTGATTGGAAAACGAATGTGCAAGGAATAGCGATCGTGATGTTGGTGCTTATGAGAGAAAATTACATCCCAAATTGGAAAGTGTTCATTGTAACTCTTTGAGCTTTGCAATTGAGTTGAAAATATAAGAAAGGTTAGGTTGAAACATTTGTAGTCTATCGAGGCATGGCCGCATCAGTTTCACATATAAAAGTTTAATTAAACGTAATTACCAAGCACGACATTATTTTAAAGGTGCTAAAACAAGATTCGTATATTTTTGGGACGGCTAATGAACTTCTAATTGGACATAAATTGGAATTGGCATCACTTTTTTTAATCAGTGCACAGCTAAAGCACTATCACCCCGAGTCTACGAGAATCAGTAGACTGATAGGTATGTTGATGTCGTAGTAAGGTTTTGTCAGAGTCCAGTAAGTGTCTAGTCTAAATAAAGTGTTGTCAAAATTCAGTTTTAGAGTATGCAGAGTATGCTACATAGGTTAGGTACCTAAATATTTAAAAACTATCCTCGTAAAAGGTTAGTTATCAAATCCCCGACTAAACTTTCGACCAAACGGAACTAGCCAACCTAACCGAAAATACTAAATTACCAGTAGTCGAAATTCTAGTAATTTTGTAAGGTAAAATTGTATTTTATAGTAGGAACGAATGTTCATAAAATGTTAAGGATTCCCAGTTGTAAATGTTTCGCAACCTATGCAGCAAAAATGCAACATAGCTTTATGAAAAACAAAATAAAACCAAAAAAAAATTCAGTAAAAATGCGCAAAAAGTTTACAAAACCAATTTGAATATCTTTTATTCTCGTTCAATCATGATTAAATAAAAAAGCAATGAAACCTTTTAATATTTAAGGTCTTTAAAAAACTGTTGAAGGTTTTACCTACTAAATATAATTATAACTTGACTGAAGTGTTGAATACCGCCAGTTTCAGAATAGCTCCAAATGCCGGCCGCGTGACGCGACGTAACGTAACGTGTAACGTACCACGCAGCGCGCAACGTGCCGCCCGCAACTTGCTCTAGCAGTTGGATACTCGCCAGGTATGCTCACCGGCTAGTCTGGGAGCTGTAAACATTTTTATTGATTTCGCACGATTAAAATACAATTTTTAACCAGGTGTGTCAAATTTTGTATTAGCTATCGAACAAATGGCATGGAGTAATGAACGGCAAACTAAAATGAAAAGCAGACTAAAATTAATATTGTACGAACCTAATAATTAAAATTATGCTGCCATATTAGAGGTAGACTATAAAACATGGCTTACACTGGCATGAAATTGCATGTATTTATCTATTTACCAAACAGTGGCAAGTCCCACCGCCCAAACAACACGCTCGAAACACCGTGCTGCCTCGCAGTCTACCAACAAAGTAGGTTATTCGCTTTCTGATAAATGTTTAGAAAAAATAACAAATTTTCACATCCATATCTATGTATAGTACATGCAAAATCGCCTGAAGTTTGTGAATACATTTAGGGAGCGCCTCCCGGCCCGCTGCCGCCGCCGCCGCCGCCGCGCATCCGGCCAAGCGTTCCGTCACCGTCACCGCCAACTTTAATAATATTTCCTAAGAGAACCAACTTTATTAGCTTGTAATAAAATCGGCAACTTGCGTCTCAGCCAGTTCCACACATCTCTGCGGTGTTTGTGCAGCGCCATCTCGCGGCCAGCGGAGTTGGTAATTAATCACACGATGTTCGTTTGTTTCATAGAGTAATGTTTGTTTGATTTACACACAAGTGGTGAGCGGCACAGGAGGGCGCAGCGGTAGTACGGTCAACTTCGTAAATACACGAAAATACACGTTTGTACATTTCAAACTAAATAACATTTCTATGTTGGAATCAAAGAATAGGTAGTTTATGGTTTTAAAAAAGGGAGCTGACTCCATTTACACTAATCACTGTAATGTGTGTGATTACGATTGCCGCTTATAAAATAAATAAAAACTACAGCTCCGAAGGTCCCGGATTCGAGTGCTGGCCGGAGCAGATATTTTCCTCAGATTTTTTTACGCTTGCCATAATAAAGCATAACTCCGCATTAACTTTCCTTTGAAAAGACATCGTGTTGCTAACCTAGTTAGCGACACCTAGTGTGTTATAATTTCCTATCAATTAGTATCTAACACGTGATGTGAGCGGCATTATCCCGCCGAGCCCGCGATATCGCGAGTGTGGGCCTGATGAAGTGCTCAGATTAATCTTCATAAATTAATTGTAGCCATCTCATCCTCCATCCCATTTACACACAAATTATACACGAGTCTAGTGTGATAATATATTAATACAGCTTTGAACTGCTATGCAATTAATTGAACACGTATTTCAAGTCGCGTTAAAACTAATGAGCAGTAATTATTATTTGCAATCACGAGTAATGTACAAAATAATAAGGGTTCAATTAGCGTTATTCATATGTTTTAAAATATTTTAAATATTGCACTGAACAGTAGCGACGGTATTCTTCTAGAAAAATGAGTACAATTGGAAAAAATATTGGACGTACTCAAATTCAAAATACATAATAAAAATGAAATATTTTGCGACAAATTACTTCTGTAGCATTTACATTTACATGTCTTACTTCCATGAACAAGTTTGTATTTATGACGGAGTGAGTTTGAGAAATCAATCTTTATTTTCATTTTAGATGAAAGATCAGGATTGAGTACCGAAGTAAGACAAAGTTTGCATCAGATACTAGCGGCTCTACCGCAGCGAAGCTATAAAAAGCTCATAATTTTTCAATAGTTTTCCCCGTGGGAATAGTATATCTTAATTCAGGGTAATCAGAAACAGCTTCCCACATAAAAAAATAATTCAAAATTGATTTAGCTGTTTTATCGTGAAATAGTAACGGAAACACTCACATATTCCGTCTTATAATCTACATATTGATGATGAGATGTGATCTGATGATACTTAGGATGCTATTTATAGGTATCATAATTATAATTATATATCATAATTAGTTACATACGTGGAATAAAAATATGAGTGGCTTCTTATAATGTACTAGAGGTTTATTTATAACTGTGTGCTAGCTTATTTCCGCTCGCTGAAGCAGGAGCGAGGTAGCAAGGAAAGTATCTTTAATAACTTGCTATGTTATCCATCATACTCTTGTTTATTTTTAGCATAAGAATCTGATGTAACGCGAAGTTAGCCGCTCTCCGGAGAGCTTGATGGGGCGAAGTTCACTGCGAATCTTCTCGCGAGTGCGAGATATTTTTACAAAGTTGCTAAACTGTGTGAGCTAGTTGTTACTATGTGACGGGGTATAACCGTTTAGTTTGTTATAGAGCTGGGTGCAGGTCATGTTTATACAAGGTGACGGGAAAGTAACAAATTTAAACAGGGTGTTGCAGAAGTGAAGGTTTAAATGTTATGACTCGAGAGGCCAATATGACGGATTTAGGAAAAATGATAATATGATTTTCTATAAGTATCTCTAGAAAATTTGTTGGTCACGACATTTTCTGTGTATCTACATCAGAGTATATAACATAACTTCTCATAATACATAATAAATAAGTCCACCTCCCACCTCGTCAGTCCATCACTGGTAGTAACTTAAAATTCCGGCTTCGTAGCGCTCAGATTGACTATATCACTTGATGCTTCCTCAACGAGTTTATAGCAATAGCGCACAAAGTTACTACCTCCCCCCTCCCCTCCCCGGATCTACGCGCCCCGCGGGAGCTCGACCAAGTAGTGGTAAACGTGTTTACGTGCAGAACCCTTAGTACAAGTATTGTAGTTTCAAAAATGATTTCTAATGTCATCTGCATAGGTACCTCAATCTGCAGCAGTGCAGTAACTAATAAAGAGAGAGCAAAGTAATAATGATTATTATAGTAAGTGAGCGATTGTTATTGTAATAGAGGCAATTGACAACATTTCAAAATTTTATACAGTTGAAATTCGAAAACCATTTAGAGATATGGCTCTAATATTCACAAAAAAAAATGTTTCCAATTTTTCTATTGATTTATTTCAGAGAAAAACATAAAAATTTAAATTATCATTCGTGACATCACGATGTGGCATAATAATTAAACGCGCTTTTACTTCTAAAACATGAACAACAAAAAAACATGTTATGTCACTTTGACAATGACAATGACAAACATCACTCAGATGTCTGTCACTTTTATGTGTCCTTGTCAATGACGGAAGTTCGTGATTGGTCCTTGCCACAAAATAAAGTTGAAGTTGAAGTTGATTGGTCCTTGTTCATGTCAAGTTAATGTCATCCAACTTTTTTTTTTAAGTTAGGCAGGCAACGAAAATATTTTTATCCAAAGCCTCGACGTGACGTCACTCATACTATAAATATTTTAAACTTTGAAATTAAAAAAATATATTAAAACATAGAAATATGAAGAAATAAAAAAATACGGGTCATCTAAATTTGTGATATCTCGTCGAAAATAAAATAAAATCAGTGAGCATTTTATTTGAAATGTTGTCAATTGAGTTTAATAAAATCAATAATTATGTTTGTTTACATATTAAAAAACCCAAATATAGATAGAAGTTAAGTTCCGTGACGTTACGAAGACCTTTGTACGTAATCGAGCCGCTGATCTTTGGTTTTACTGCGGAGCTGCGATTTGATTTGATTGAATTGTGCCTACATTGCGAAAACATTACCAGCCGGCTGTAAAAAAAGGTTTTATACGCCTCCCCCGGCGCGGTCCGCAGTGATAGTTCATGTGATGAGCAGACATTGCGTCGCCCGGGGCCCCAACATTGTCTTACTCATGAGATATTCTACAACTAGGAACAACTTGATAATAAAACAATCGAGAACACCTAACGACGTTCAGACCCGACACACACGCAAAGAAGCAGAAAAAGCAATGGCTCCGTCTCACAAACCGATTTACCTAGAAAAACAAAAAATATATCAGAAGCTCCTCAGAAATTCTTGAGCATCGGATCTAATCTTCATGAAATAAAAATGTATTGCTGTGTTTCAGACCTGCGGGGATGTGCGCGGCTCAATCCGCGGACTGAAAGACGTGTTCGCTCACATCTCCACTAACATAAATCGCGATTTAAAAATAAAACACTAAGCAAAAACGTTGTTGCCAAGAAAGCTTTCACCGCACCCGCTCCCGAACTTGTCTTATCGTGTGGAGCCTTCGCGCCCCTGCACGCTATTCAGACCCTTACGTCCCCCGCCTCAAAATCCCTTTTGCATCAACCCGTAACACAGATCACCACTCCCAAGTCCAAAGGAATCCGAAGGTTATTCGAGAAGAAGTAGAGTTGATTTTCCGCTGGGAAGGATATAATATGACTTGTTCAAGTCTGTCATAGGTCCCTGAAGGCAGATCCCACAGTCAAAACATGTCGCAAATTCCCGTTGCTTATTGTTGAGAATTGCTTTAAAAGAGTGACATTTGGTTTGCGTCCGTGAATCCTTTATGCTGAATGCATGTGGAGTTTTGTAATAACTTGACAAAAGTTTCAGAATAGCGACGTTGTTATGAAGTCACCTTGAGGTTGCGCGAGGTTTTATTTCGTTTGGGAATTTTATAAAGATCTTTAACGTGATTCGTAATGAGAAAAGTTTGTCAGTAACAGTTGTTCGGTTGTCGCTCAGGGAGTTTCGCTTGTATTTTTCTTGTTTTGTCGCTGGAGAGGAAGTGCGGGCCAGGCGGCGCTCGGGGGGTGTCGGGGACTGCAAGTACTTGAATGTTAACAAAGAATTAAATTTGCTTCCATCTCTTTATGTCGGACCAAAGTACTTTAGAACATAAATCGTAAACGTGATTAAAAGACGGCAAAGTTTATCATATTGTGATCTACCTTTTACTGATCACCTGTAAATGTAGGTTACGGGAATATACTACTCGTGCAAATTAACTGTGCACCTGACTGACAAAAACCAGAGGTCATATTGACTAGCTTTGCGTACCCGACGTGACCCCTGGGTCTTGCTGGCCAGGTGCACGGTTAATTCCCACGAGTAGTAGTACATCATCATACATTACTCCTGTGGATCATCTTTCTTACAATATTTTTTCTCCAACTAGTACATTCGTGTAGAGTGTAACCAGAGGGCGTCTCACAAAAATGTTCACATCACAGTAATAGCAATGGGCTCATGGACCGTAGCAAGTTATTGCTGGAATTGGGTCTCACATGCCTGTAAGGGGTTTGCGGTAATATCTACGCTATTTATGTACCTCCAACCTAAAATTATACTTCCTATCCTATCAAACCTAAAAAAAAAACTTTCGAAAGGTCAGGGTTTCTTTTTAATTTGAAGTCATATTTACCACATCATAAACCAAAACGTTTAATAAAATACTTAGGAAGCTTCTTGCGATCTAGGAAAAGTTTATCAAATTAATTTTTCTTAAGTAAGAGATCGTTTCTGATTTGTCGTCGATTTGTACTTAGTATGTCTGTACACCAAAGCATATCTTGATACAAAGTTTACATTATTTTATATATCTTTAGTTAGAATATGGATTGGTGTATGTTGTAGTAGAATGATGCACCCACAGTTCTTCAATAAAACAAAGTGATAGATTTCAGTCGGAATGGCAACCTTTTGCGCAAGCGATAAAAAATAAGTGTTTCTTATTACTTATTATTCTTAAAGTTAACTTGAAAGTTCAGAATGCAGGTATTATTACGTTGAAGTCTTTCTTGTCTTGTAACTGTTCTCTGTTTATTCCAAGTTAAAGTGCTTCTTAAGAGATTGGAACTTAGTTTAAAAAGAAAATGGCTGAGTGTACAGAGGTCGTTGTTAAGATGGATGCACACGGGACCTGAGCTTACTTTACTTATTTGGACATTCTGTAAATTTCAAACGAAACCCAGGCTGATCATAAACGGTATAGTTACTCACTTTTCTTAGCACCGAGTTGTATGATAAACTCGCATGATCTCATTATTATTAAGACGTCTTGCATAGATACGTCTTTTTTAAAATAAATACTCACACCATTTTAAGCGCATCTTCAACTCATACGTATCATATTTTTTAATCATGAAGACCCTTTGTATATTGTACTTATATATTAATATTACTTATATATGTACTACACTAGAAACTTGTTGAACTCCCAGGAATCGAACATTCCCATTCAGAAATAACATCATCCTAGTTCAGCCATTTAGTCTGAAATCGGCTTATTCTTTCACCTGTTTCGCTGCAGAGTGTCCTAAAATTTAACAATATTCCGTGTAGTGGCCATTTGGGCGCATCCCCGCTCTATCGCGGGGGATAATAGTCCGTTATGATACTAAAAGTACTTGCGTTTATTTTATGTGCATAGACGAGCACGCTGAAGCGGTCTTGTGGTTAAAAGAGCGTATTTAGCCGGTTAATGGTGAGAAATTTAAAATTACCATTTTTTTTAATAGCTTAAGCATTCGGTATAGTGAAGAAACGAGATTTTAATAGTATTTGATAGCCAATACCTATCAAACAAGAATCACCTCCAGATGGTGCCTTAAATACTTTTGATAGTTTTTTCAGTATTTATGTATGTTTTGCATAATAACGGTTATGTAATTTTTAATCATCAAATCATGCCCAACCATAACAACACCAAGGCATATTTGCTAGGAGAAATATAAAGTTCAAATTCTTCTGCTTTTCACTTGATGAGAGACATCAAGTGCTCTTTTAAAAACCTGACTGAGAAATCAAATACTTGCGGATGCAAAAAGGGTATACAGGAATGTTATCATAATGTATATTATTATCACTCATTATATACTCCCTCTGTACTTATAGTGTTTTCATCATTAGGTCCATTTTCCCCAAGCAAGCCAATAGAAAAGAAGTCCCGTTTTTACCCTCGTGTGTAGTATTTGTGTATTTTTCTCTAATAGTTTATTTTCGCATTTAACTTGGTCAGTGCATTAAACGGTTTAAAAGTTTCGCCTCGCGACTTGGCCGAGCAAGTTTCATTGCTGAGTTCCGGTTAATCGCACATTCTAGATCCATACTCTATTCGTCTAATATGTACAAGCTATAGGTATATACTATGTCGCCGTTTTAACCCCACTGTTGTTTTAAAGCAATCATAGGTTTTCGTTTGAACAGTGTATGAATCTACAGTGTTGCATATAATCAATATTCATTCGCTCTTATTTACGAAACTTATGTTAGATACATCTTGATTGTCCGAAGGTTATAAGCTTGATTTTATACGAGTATATATGTATTATTGAATATGGCACTCTTTGCACAATCAATAAAGTCATTGCACCTTAATTTTATTGAATACCCTGGTTGAAAAATATTTTTTTTTACTGATTATAAAAAAATAACATACGCTATGTTTGGGATAACGATAATTAAATTGATATTAATATTCATTTATTGATAAATAATAAGCATTACACCGAATAACACGTCATTAGAATAAAGATTGTGCAGACCTACAGTATGATGCATTTCACATAACATTAACAGTCGCGGGCACCATTCTACATTAGATGCCTTCCATTAAGCATCGCGTTTAAAGGTACAGGGGGTTCACTCTACATAACGAAAATCTAAGTTTCAGGTCCCTACTACGCGAGCCACGACTCTATCTCAGTCTATTAAACGTGTCGGTAGCACGACAGCTCTTGTTCGTTAGTTTTTCGTCAATATAGAGTAACCCTCCAGTGACGAGACTCCAAATGGAGAATCGTGGAGTGAAAGAGCTGATTTATAGTTGCCTTGATTTATGTGGCCGAGATGGCCGGCTTATTTTGTTTCGTTCCGCTTGTTGCTGTAAACAGTTTTTAAAGAGTTATTTATTGTTCCGAGCTGAGTGCAGTTCAGCGAGATGCCGCGATAGCTCATAAGAGCTTCGGAGGTAAATATGTTGTTTGCGAATTGGTGAGGTAGTGTTAAAAACAAGCGATATAAGTACATATATAGTAAACAATAAATATAACTGATTTAAATGATGATGGGCACCAATGTATGGAAGCTGGGACCATCTCCAATAGAAATGAGTGATACGTCGTTGAAAAGGCATTTTTTTGCAGAATATGAATAACGGAAGCGCTAGTCTTGATTTACTGTCCAATTAGAATAATTGTACCTTGAAAGTTTTTATATTTTATTTCTGTAATTTTAAAGTTGTTATTTTTTCACATTCATTATTAATTTTTAAAACAAAATGATCATAATTCATTATAATATTATATTTTTTTTATTATCTTAGTCAATAAAACCAGTTGAAAGTAATTTCTCCCATTTTAATAATACGTGTTTACGTGTATTACGCCCTAACTGTCATCAGGAGAGAGAGTGCAATGCAATAGAAAAATACTTCCTTCTGACGAATATATTTCAAAATGGACAACTTATACGGATTTGTCGTCATAATAATTTTTGCTCACTTGAAAAGAGCTATCCAACGATGTATGTCTCATCTTTATTGGACATAGGTCCCAAAACGCCCATTGTCATTTATATATATGTAGGGTTTACCTTTATTTACTGCCAATACCCAGTTTAATTTGAAGCCTTTTCTTAGCGGCGTCCAAGCAACGCTTTCTGTGACAGGACAGGTACCAAATTTCTTAGAATGACGAGATCAACGAGATAATTATGCGATCCTGTATTTAGCAGAACTTCAGTCTTTAGCAAAGACTCCTTACAGTCAAAAGGGACAGGAGGCAGTCAAAGGAGAATGTATGTATTATCTGATGGGCACTTCTATGGAACGCGAAACAAAAGGCGATCGAATGCGAGCATCAAGAATAATCCCCGAATTCAGATGCGCAGCAGAATTCACAAACGTACTCGGATGAGTACTGAGTAGTGTACTCGGATCAGAGTATACTCACGCGGCGTCTCACTAAAACATTTCAGTAATCACATGCAAATCCACGCCAGTTGCCGAAAACATTGGACTTAGTTCGTGTAAATGTAGGCAAGTGTGTGTAAATATTCATCAGTTTTATGTGAATTGTGCTATAAATTAACAGTGAAAGGTTTGTTTGGTAGTTGATAAACTGCGGGTATTTTAGGACAGCAACCGCTGTGTATCCAATAATACTTGGTGACACCTATATAGAGTGTTGCAAAAAGTGTATACTAAGCCGAAAGGGGGTGACTCAGAGGGTTATTTTTAACAACTTTTGTTCTACGAGAACTTTTGTTTTGCAAAGTTTATAACTTTTTGCAACACCCTGTATATTTTATTATGTAATCAAACTGTAAAATGTAGATTGAGAAAGACACACCGGGTATCGCTGTCGTTAAATCTGACCCCACAGTGAACGCTAATGTCTGTGTTTAGTCTTCTGAGGGCTCCGGAGCGTAAATAATTCAAACGCAGATGTAGTCAAACGACTGTCTTAACGTAATGTTTGCTCTTCGCCCGACTAGAGCTAGCTAGCAAGCTGGGTACGTTGAGCCGTATAGTGAATATAACATTGCCTTGGTAACCGTATGGTAGTTGTTTCTCCGTGGGTGATTACTAAATATATTTTTTTATATTAAAAACATTTATTTAATTTTATGCAAAATCGGTTACTCATTATGTCTTGGGTTGGAATCGACCTACCTATCTACGTTTTTTCACTTACATTCAGTAAAAGTAAGTGATCTTTATTCGATATGTAAACAACTATACAATAAACAGAGACCGGTCGCATTTTTCCTTCCTTATACTCGATGATATTTAGTTAACAACAAAGGCGTGCATTAACTGGAAGAGTTTAGCTAAAGATCTGATAACTAAAGTAAAATTGTTGACTTGTCGCCGCGACCGCGCGAGCCTCGTGGCTAGCGAAAGTTCCCGGACAGCCAGGGTGACCATGTTCACGTCAGAAACCAGGATAAAAATATTATCGGCTGTACCAAACAGTGTAGATAAACGCATTAAACAGTTTTTTTGAGCTGAAATATACCGTTTGCATCTGCATATTTGAAAAGATTGCATCGTTTGCATCTACATTTTTCGTGAATATTGCTCCTCCGTATGTCTTCAAATGGCATCGCATGTGTTCATGCAAAGATGACGTATTATTATAACTGAACAGTAGTCCCCAGTGTTTCTGGTAAAAAAAAATATTTATTCAAAATGAAGACGAATAGGTGATGTGCAATACAAATAAGTGAAAAAATATTATTTAATAAGAAGAGACGCATGGTCACCCTACCGATAGCGGCTAAGGGAAGCCATCGAGGGCACAACTTTTTATTACTCCTAATGGACATCGGACTCCCTCTACTTACTAGTTGGTGACAAAATATTCCGAACTTCCTACTGAGGGGGAATAGTTCGCGGTTTGTAGTACAACCTGCACGAGAGAGAAACATTCTCACATATATAGCATTTAATAATATTACAAACATGAACCTCACAGCAAGAAACTTCATATTAAACATTGAGCATTTCTGAAAAAGCTAATAAGGTCCTACAAATGCCATCTTAATAAAACAAGATATTAACTTAATATTCATAAAGCTTTGTCAGAGATCCCTCGGTATTGCCGAGGGTCTCCTGTATTCAGTTATTTAAACAACAATTTGTTTTTCTTTGTCGCCTAACGGGCGTTGCCGCCAAAAAACTTAATCTTTCCCTTTGATAAAAGAAATTTAAATAAAAATAGCTGTTTTGGAGGAAATATGATAAACAACCCGTCGTCTGATACCTGAAGGGAAATAATGAATAAAGTTTGGAGTTTTTATTTATTAAAATAAGGCGGTCCGCAAAGTCGCCCAGTCGGCGACAACCACGTCTTATCGCTGCAAAGTTAAATTGATACATTTTTAAGAAGTTTCGAGTTGTCGCTTTGCGCGCGGCCTAAACTGTGAGCGGCGGAGGTTAAGCCACGATCTGTAGTCGTGTTGTTGGTTGATATTAAATAATTATAAACAATAATAATTATCATTGGATGCGGGAAGGCTTTAGATTCAGTCATGCATATTTTTTAACCAAATGATAATGCCTTCTGAATATTTTATTTTAGGGATCTGATTGTAAATAGTCGAACATAAAAATAAAATCCTCCTTCAGTTTGTTTTCTGGTTAAACTCAACATGTATCTTATCGTTTGTTCCACACACAGCGAGAGTTGGTCGTAAGTTTCAATCAAAATATTTCCTTTGCCTCGCGCGGCCCACGCTTGTTCTTTGCATGGAATGTCAATCATTTCACTCTTGCTTTGCCTTTTAGATTTAAATTATTGCTATAAAAAACGAATGGTCTACATGTTAGGTACTTGAGCCCGTTATTCATAAAAATAGGAAATTTAATATGGGTAATTCAACTCTTCCCGTGTGCCATGTCCGCTAGAGATAGACCAATTAGCCTAGCACGGGGCGCAAGACCTTTAGGTTTTGTTCTGTTATCTGCAAACATTATCTGACAAAAGTTTCATTATAGTTTTCGCTAGAGGTGCCACTTTGTATGACTGAAAACGTAAACTTGTCTACTAGTTTTCTTTTCTTCTAGTTTTCAACAAACTATACAAACCTGTCAGCTGACCCTTCTGATAGCCACTCCCCCCATTCCTCAGAATTGGAGCTGGTGTGCTTATATCACACATCACAATGAACATCCACACCAACCACCGACCCCACGACCGTAGCCTCCCAGTTCCTCACACATCAATATCACGCTCACGTCCCCCCCCCCCCCCTCCACCCCGCAGCCCCCCAGTCCCAGGTGAGGTTCCATTAAATCCGCCACTCAATGGAAAAAGTCACTGCTGCCACTTCAAAGAGGCTGGTGCATTCCGCTTTGATGCGGTTTCTCGACACTAAAAGGTTGTTGGCGTGTATAAATATAATGTCATATTATGTTTGCTTACGTACTCTTTTTATTTTTGTATCTCGCCTTGCTGTGACAGTTAATTCCGTACATAGCACGCATAGTAAACTATTTCCGACCATTTAGGCTCACATACTTAATCAATATCTAACTAAAGGCATAAATAACTAAATGCATACTTACATACTTACTTGTTAGTAAAATACAGAGGAAGGTCGGAGAACCGACTGGACGAGTTGTTCAGATAAGACTACAGCGTAATTATTTCGCAATCTGTGCTGCAGAAAACAATATTCAGCCTAATAATAATACGTTAACAACTTTAAACTCGTCTTCAGTGGCTGGTTGAGGAAGGCGAGGATGTTCCTTACTGCAGGGAGCGGACCGGGGCGTACGTTGGTGGACCATGGAGGACCATGGTGGACCATGGTGGACCATGGAGGACCATGGAGGACCATGGTGCACCAGGGTGGATGGGAGCGCCCCGGAGGACGCGCAGATCAAAGCTCGGCCGCCGCGCCGCTTTGTTCCCGCCGCCTCTATTTCAGATTGCCTTTTGACGCGCCGCCTCGTCGGAAAGATAAAAGCGATTATTAATCTACCTAATATTACTGTACGGATCTCGGGCTCTTGGCTGTAAATTTAATCGCAGCATTCTCCATTGGCTGAGCTATCGAAGGAAACTGGTATTATTGTAATTGTGATTGTGCTAATCTAATAGCTTTTAATGTTATTTAATTGTAGATTTAACACAGTTATAAAAAAAACACACACACATGTCGTTACTGTACCTATATTCTTACTTGGATTATTTAAAGAAATTAAGGATTGCTAACTTTTTAAATACATTCTTTACAAAACAAACACTGGAACCCAAAGTACTAACCAAACAGCTTAGAAGCGTTTTCAAACTTTTAAAATAAAACGTTATACTACACGAAATTCAAATAGCCCATTTAATATTAGGTAAGTGATACCAAATAGCCCCTAATTCCCCTTTATAAGGGCATAAAAAAACCAGTCCCCCCGTAGCTCCCGTAATCACTAACAATCACTATAACACTAAACCCTGAGCACCAATAACAAGCGAGCATCGAACACATAACGGTGACGTCATAATTCCTTTATTGTCACTGCCAAAACATAAAAACAGACCTATTAAATATTTATAAGCATATACAGAGATGGGAGCCGGGTGTAACGGAGGCCGGCGTTTGCGACAATAGTATCTTAATGGTTTGTTGTCAATAAATAATAGGATACGTCACTCGGATAAGAGATATGAAGGGAAGGAACTTTGTGGAGTGTAAGTGAGCGAAACGTCAATTTGAAATGGGCACCATAGTAGCTGTAGGTACGTATATTGGAAATGTTAATATTACATTACTAACTGTAATATAGAATAGGAAGTAATTTTATTACGGTTATCGAGAATATAGTCAAATATACAATACTTTACTATTATACTTTTGTATTATGCAAAACCTACATAAAACTACTCAATATACATATATTTGGTTACGTATATGAAAAATAATATACAGTACAGTACCTAATAATTTGTGACATACGAGTACTCGTACATGGCCTGTAATGAAACGTAACATTAGGTACCATTACCTACTAGCGTTCATTCAAGATCAAATATCTTGGTAGTTTCAGCGTTTACACACAATATTCGGTATTGTAGGCACAAGAATGTGCCCTGGAGATTAATATCAAATAATGTTTTTGTTACTTGTTCTAGAGCTACGAAATACTTTGAAAGCCTCTAAGTAATGGATGTTTACGAATTGTTCTGGTTTCTTCAGAAGGATCGACGGAAAAAGAGGGTCGTTATAAGTTTCAAGTGTTGTATGTTACAGACACTTTTAGTTCAGTATCGACTCAACTCGAAATGTTGGGGTTTGACCTACCGACTTTAAACACACTTACTACCCATTAGCTAATGACTTAATCCTAACTAAACTCTTGATATTTGCAATTTCCCTTGATGCCAGTTTTTTCAGTTAGATCGTTACTATACTGACGATATGCACATACACACACGCACTCACGCCTTGTACTAATGTACTCCCTTGCGGGATAGGCAGAGGTGCATTGCTGCACCCACTTTTCGCCAGAGTGTTATGTTAGTCCCAATGTAATAGGGGGCGGGCCTATTGCCATTTAACGGGCACATCCAAGACCCGAGAACAAATATTTGTGTTTAAACAAATATCTGCCCCAGCCGGGAATCGAACCCGGGACCATCGGCTCAGTAGTCAGGGTCACTAACCACGCCTGTATGTATAATGTGCAATAGGTGAACCATATTCAAATGTAATTGTGTTTGTTGTTTCTTCCTCCGTGGACTTGCGCCGTATCAGGCGGAACCACTTCACAGTAAAACTAAAATTCTCGTAAAAATGCAGAGAAGTGGTAAAACAAATGACGACGTCAGCCCCCCCCCCCCCCCTACCCAATGGATCGATTCGGATAAAGTTTACGAGTTGAATGCGACTGATGAGTTCTAAAAGTTTTTATTTCACCCTGATGACTGAATTGGGGCCGTTCTGCTGGCTCACGGACCGAGTGTGTCAGCACATAGATTTACACTCGAGGGACTTAGTCGGAGACTCTGATAGCTAGTTTTGAGGTTTTTATTGGGTTTCTTACTAAAATATCATTCACTAAATTATGAAGATGGAAAGTTAAATGAATTTTTTTTTATGTAAGTAAATTAAAAAGCTTTTTATTTTATTTTGCACGTGTTGCAATGTATAAGTGTGTAAAGTGAACGTATATAATATGTCGCAGGCATCTGGTTGAATCTCCTTTTTGGTTGATCACTTGCGCGATCATTGGATGGCGCTATTTAATTTTCAATATATTTTATCTTCACCATACATTGAACTCTAAATATAAAATACTAACAATAGTCAGTTACCCGGCGACGGAACATGAAATTGGGATTGGATCGTCAGTGATCTAAACAGAAAACCTTCGCGGGCGCACGTTGCTTCAGCAAAGAATAAGGTGTATTTGCACAAACAGAACAAACCGGCAACAGGCAAGATATAACAACACACGTAAACACGTTTAGACTCACGAGAGACAATACTAACATACAAGCGGATAGTCGCAGGCAGTTCAAATATTAGGCCAACAGAAGTGTTGAAAATGGTTAAGAACTTGTAAGTAAATAACATTGTCGCATGTGTCAACTGGATATGAGTATAATAGTATGGTAATTATTTCGAATAAATTAATTCGTTTTGAAGATACTTGGCCACAAACAGAAACACAATAAAAATACACTTTTTTTTTTTTTTTAATGTAGCCATTTCAGTGTCCCACTGCTGGGCAAAGGCCTCCCCACGTTCACTCCACACGTCTCTATTGTCGACCACCTGACGCCAATCCGGCAAAAATCTGTCCAGGTCGTCCCGCCATCTCCGCCTAGGTCTACCTGGGCGCCTGCGTCCGTCGCTCGGCACCCACTCGGTTATAATTTTTGCCCACCGGTCCGGGTGCATTCGCATGACGTGGCCTGCCCAGGCCCACTTCAGCTTAGCGGTCTGTGCACCTACGTCTTTTATGCGAGTGGCGGAGCGCAGTGTGGTGTTTCTGACGCGGTCTAGCCTGGTCACACCCAGTATGCTACGCTCCATCGCTCGTTGGCAAACCTTCAGCCTAGACTTCTGATGTTCCGTCAAAGACCAAGTCTGAGCGCCGTAGGTTAGGACGGGCAGGATACACGAGTCGAGGAGCTTCCGCTTGAGCGATTATGGTAGCTCTCCCTTCATTAAAGATTTCATAGACCAGAAGCTTTTCCAGGCGTTTTCAATCCGTCTTTCGACTTCTTTGTCTTGCCGGTTATGAAATGAAGCTATCTGGCCTAGATAAAGGTACTCCTCGACATACTGTATCTCCTGACCATCTACCTCAACCCTACGTTTTGCACTGTTACTCATGACTTTAGTCTTTGACCGGTTCATCTTCAGTCCAACCTCAAGGCTCGCCGTGCTAAGGTCTTCTAGCATTGTTTGAAGTGCTGGTGCAGAAGTGGCGAACAGGACTATGTCATCAGCGAAGCGAAGATTTGTGAGCCTTCTGCCACCAATGTCAATACCCCTGTCCATCCACAAGACCGCTAGCCCTTTGAATATTTCCTCTAAAGTGGCCGTAAATAATTTTGGAGATAGCGGGTCTCCCTGTTTGACTCCTTTTTCTATTTTAAATGTTGCCCCGGTTTGTTGCAGTTTTATGTCAGCTGTACTATTGTTGTATATTTTTTCTAAAATTTGTATGTACACGGGTTCAATATTTTGGTTGGTAAGAGCTGTGATTATTGAGTTATGATGGAGACTATCAAACGCTTTACTAAAATCTACAAATGCTAAATAAAGGTCCTTGTTGTACTCGTTATATTTTTCAATTATTTGGTTAAGTGAGTGTAAGTGGTCGGTTGTGGAGAAGCCCGGGCGAAAACCTGCCTGCTCAGGTGGTTGGTGAGAGTCCAGCTTGCTAGCGATGCGGTTTTGAATGACTTTTATAAAGACTTTGTATACATGGGACACTAAACTTATGGGCCTGTAGTTGTCCACACTGGCCTTATCACCTTTCTTATATAGTAATACTATATGAGCGTGGCATAAGTTTTGTGAAAGTGTTCCTTTGTATAAAATAGTGTTGCACAGATTCGTGATATGCGGAAGCAACACGGATTTTCCGACTTTTAGTGCTTCAGTGGTGATACCATCCTGACCGGGGCTCTTGTCGTATTTCATGCTCTTGAGAACAGCGTATACCTCTGAACCAGTTATTGGGTGGATGGTATCTGGGCAGGCATAGTTGGTGGTAGTGGTTTCCGTTTTACTTGTATCCGAGTAAAGGTTTTTATAAAATTGTGTGCATATATCTAGTACTTTGTCTACCTTGTTGTGTTTTACTCCTTTGTCATCTCGGAGGCCCGTTATCCATTTTTTACATGTCTGAGCTCCGTTTTTTGCGACTCGGAGAGAACTATGGGTTTGCAATGCTATTTCGACTAATTTTGTGTTGAATGTTCTTATATCTTTTCTTATACTGCGTTTTACTTGTTTGTCTATTAAATTATATTCTTCCGTACACTTATCATACTTCTCTCTTTCTTCTATTAATGCAATTGTGTTCTTACTGAGTTTATTGTTATTTCTTCTATCTGGTTAAAAATACACTTATTCATCAAATAATGTAGGTACAATAACTTACTTTCTATCCAGTAAAAAAAGTTTTGAAACAAAGTAGCAGTCTCGTAGCGTGGATGTAGTAACAATGGATCCATACTATCGTAACTGTATCGTGTATTTATAAGCATAAGCTTTTTTACTCACTGTTAACTTAACACTTACATAATATCCTTCTATTTGGCCAAAGGGTTAAAAATATAAGAAGTAACTGCTTAGCAGCAGTTAAAGTAGCATCAGCGGCGTAGCATCCGCGTAGCATCGGCGTCGTAGCAGCCGCGTAGCACCGGTGTCGTAGCATCCACGTAGCACCGGCGTCGTAGCAACTGCGTAGCACCGACGTCGTAGCATACTTGTTATGTAGAGCAATATTACACAAAATTTTATATAATCTAGTATTCAAATAACTGAATGTAATAGTAATAGATAATAAATATTAGGGCTTCACATTATTAGGATATACGCGAGTAGGTACTAATTTTATTTTATCAATGACCAAATTCGTTGCTTAATTAAGTTTAGTTTTTCCCATGTACAATGAGTGCACGTATTTATGTAGTTGATTGTACATACAATAATTACAGCAATAAACCTCAGGTATTTAAAAATTTAAATGAAACAATACAACGAAGCACTAAGTGATTCAAGTGAAGTATTTAGTAAAATCATGCCCCTATTATGCTGAGGACAAGTATTTACTGAAGGCCTGTCAGGAGTAGTGAGGGGTTGGCGTGAGATGTGACGTCACGCGAGCCCGCCATTAGGCCTTCAGGCCAGGACTCAGTGTTGCCATTATATACTTAAATAAAAACTGCCTGGTTCTTTAAAAAAATAAGTTTTTTTTTGACCATAATGAAAATAACGTGTGATCTATTTTGGGGAGTCAAATTTGTGATATTAGGGTTTAATTAGATTAGATAGCAATGTCGAATCATTTACCTGTTGTTCTACGTTTGAATTATACATTTAACATTTTAGTTTAAATAGTTACTAATTACACATTTAACATTTTAGTTTAAATAGTTACTAAATGAAATTGATCTCAGCGTATCGGTAATAAAATGGAGTACTGAACTAGGCTTCGTTGCTGATGGCGCAGTGAACAACGTAAAGAAGGTACCTTCATATGATATAGGTCACTTGGGGAGGCTTCCTTCTTGCTCTCTAGCAGTGCAGCTTAAACTTAAATGATAAATGAGAATAACCTATAAAAAGTTGCAAACTATCACTCTATAAATTTAAGAGCCATGGCATAAAATTCCCTGCGCTGAAACACTTTGTCGTTACGTTGGCAACACTGTCGGACATCACGAAATGTCCCGTTTCAACGTTGGCAGCCCTGTTCAGTGCTCAGTGCCTCCCCCTTAATTGTGGCCTGTCAAATCACCGGCCACTTTAGTTCACGGGAAAATATAATAGCTGGTGGCAAAAATTACTGTAACCCGGAATAGATTAGCCCGGCCCATGAATATGGATGGTGTTGAACTGTGTTACAAGGGAAACTACCCAAGTAACATTTCATTCGAGCTTAGGTTGTAAGAAATGCCTTTAGGTTTTATACCTATACCTTGTAGCTGCTGATAAGAGTTTATATTAACGTTATTTTAACATGTATTTCAGGAGCATATAGTTCTAGGATCTTATAGTTGTCGAAGACTCCTGATTTACTTCTAGAAAAGCTAGCATTAATGCTAAAGTGAGAGCTTAAGGTTAAATTTTTAACCTTGATACAACCATAAAGTTATGGAATATTTAAATTACTTATAAGTATTTTTTAAAACCTATCTTAAACCTTTAGGTTGATAAGAGTTGTCTAGGCAAACAAATTAGGACTACTTGGTGAAAACCAAAAGCATTAAGCACTGGCTATGAGCTAAAGGTATGATTTAAGTCCTACAAGAATATTTTAAAGCTTTAGAGGCATCCTCAAAATATGTTTAATGCTTTTTAGTAATTTCCTAACGGCCGCCATATTTTTTCACTGAAATAAAAAAAAAACTTACCAAAAAGATACATTTTAATTAATAAGGGAAAATTCAGTAGCGTTTCCTATACTATTCCAAATATATGTTTTTTTTATATAGACAGTACTTTTATTTCTAATATAAATTTACACCAAACATAAAATTTTATCAATTTTTTTTAATTAAAATATCTTCAAATTTATCATTTACAAAAGGCCCGTCACTTATACAGAACTATTATCCGAAAGTATCACAATAAAGTGCTAGTCGCACAAGGTTTTCATATTTCCTGACTTCAGCCTAACTACTTACTATATTTTGTATTAATACAACACTTACAAGTTAGCCATTTTGAGTCTTGGAAAGTGTCAGGTAATGGCGCCATTTATTATAATTATTATAAAATCTTACACAGAAACATTTTAAGACCCGAGAGTCCTGGGAAGGCATTACAAATATCCATCAAATATGTTTCAAGTTATAGTAGAGTTACATCCAGGACTAATTTAGAACTTAAAAGCTGTCTTCCAAGGTTATATTAACGTTAAATTAAGGTTGTGAAGGTTTTATTTAGGTTCTGTGTAAGTTGTTCAAAAGGTTCTGGGTTTGAGCTATAGGTTTTGCTGTAGCTCTCAGAAAGGTTCTAAAACGTGGGCCCTTTTTGCACTCAGGAGGTTAATATAAGGTTATCGAGCCTTCTAAGTCTCACGAGTTGATTTCCATACAAAGGTTCTAGAACCTTTTCAAAACCTTTTTAAAACCAAAAATGTTACTTGGGACTCGTACTAACTGCTACACAAGTTTTGATAAATAATTAATTTGTTACCTTTGTTCTTTGTTTTGGGGTATTAAATAAATTGTATGTTAATTGTAGAAGATATTAAAGTACTTATCCTTTTTTGGAAACGTTTACCATAATCTTTATTGATAACACTTTGTAAAATAGGTATAGCACGAGCACCATCACTTTTGACTGTCAGATCTTTATGTAAATAAACTTTTAGATTTTCCATAAAAACAAACCAATTACAAATTAAATGGATGGATTTGACAGCCGTCATAAGATTCATGCTATATTTTACAATGTATATCTGGCAGACTGAATAGAAATCAAACTGGAAAGTTTAAAGCAGAATACTTTTTCTGGCCAACAGAGGTTTTCCATTTCGAATTAGTAAATAAGTTAAGTAATCACAAAACACACCTAAAAAAACTTTTTTTTCCATCTGGCGTTTTAAATAAACGAGCCACAAATAAAAGCAACATCCCGGCTCTGGATCCGCATTAACAAACACACATATTGACACACAGGAGTGGCGGGATCTGCCTCGCAACAACGCGCGATATTCCAGAAACCGGGATTTTTTCACTTCCGTTTCCTGTTCAAATATTTAATCAAGATGGCGCGAGCCGTGTCTGATCACGGCAATGGCCGACAAATGAAAATATGAGATGAATAATTCCGCTGCCTGATACCTTGTTTGTGGCCGCTGAAACGGTTTTTGCTGGGTATTTTTTACTATGTTTTATTTAAAGTCTGCATTGAGTTGTTTTAAAGTTATTAATTTATCCATTATCATAGTAGTGACAGGTCCTTTATTAATAAGGCAGCGTTCCCACTACGCCGGACCGGCAGATCTGCCGCGCCGGTAAATCTGCCGGAAGAGCTAGTGGCTGTACAATTTATATGAAGCTATTCACATTATCCCGGGTCCGGCATTTTTGCCGAGCCCGGCATTTCTATCGAACGTTTTGTCACTACGAATTGCCGGTAGAACGACCGGGCCCGGAGTAATGTGAACGAGTTTGTGCCGGTATCTGTCACCCGCTCGCCCCGCTCGTGCTCCCCTCGCCCCTGGATGTAAAATGAAAAGAATGGAAAATCTTTCCCGTAAAATAGGGTGTACCCAATGATTTCTTTTATTTTGCCTTCTATTAAGATACCACCACAACACAACAATTTCGTCGTCCATTGTGCGCGCAGGTCCAAATTCAACTGAGGACTGTCTGAATTTCTTCCGGGATCCGATGTAATGTGAACACTCTGTCCGGTGTCCGGTTTTCGGCAGATCTGCCGGTCCGGCGTAGTGGGAACGATGCCTAAGCGTTGATACATTTTAACGTTTTCATTAAGACTCAATATTGGTTAAATAGGTTTTAGTACGTACTGTTTAACATACATTGTAAAAATATACTGTACTGTATCAACTACAGGCACTTATTGAATGGTTGTTCAAAGGCTTGAGCTCTGTTGGAGCACAGATCACACCGGTCAGACTGGAGTTTGTCTTAGATTTACAAACGAACAAACATGCCCTGATCGATCGTGTTTGTGGCACTTACAGAGCACTGCAGTGACACCACTAGCAGTGTCTTATTATCTTGTCTGAACAATACTTGAGGACAAGTTAACAGGAGTTATATCCATATAAGGAGGCCTTGGTGATGGATAATCGTTTAATGATTTCTTAACTGACTTTAGCTCATTGTGCCTGTCACATCGTCAGCGACTAATGGGGACTACCGTTTTTTTGCTCACCAGTTGGCGCCACTGTCGGCTGAGGTAAAGAGGTACCATAGCTGTCAAACTTATCAAAAGAGACTGTATCAAATTGGCGCGAAATAAAGTTTTAAAATTTTGAATCTTATAAGCTTCTTAATTATAAAATAACTATCATCACATCGAGTTACTATGCCGCAATGTAGTGTAGATCCGTTATGTTCGGAAAGAAAAGGAGGACTTACGTTAACAAGTGATAAAACTGTTCTAAAACAGTGGCATGTGAAATAATTATTATCCGACAATCTCTTGTTTGTGAAAATCATTATAACCAATTTCAGAAAGAACATAATGTAAATAAGGATTAGGCATTTAATAAATACAATAAAAATAAAAGAATTACACACTGATTTAACTTTTATTTATCCTTTCCGTAACAAATACCTCCCCGAAGGCCACAACACTATGTTCTTAGCTTCCCTCATCCAGCCATTACCGACTACCGTCGACAGATAGTCTAAAATCGTCGTCGTCGTTCACGCGGGCTAGAGGGGGAAATATAACGAAAATATAAATTAAACAAACCAAATGCTATAGCTTCAATACTCTGTAGGTGATTACTCTGAAAGCTGAAGACGTCCACTGGCATGTTTGTCATTGTGACCCTCACTGACGTCACATGAAGTGACGTAACGTCACATAGGGTCATCGATCACTTTACGATACTCAAGTTTATTTTGTTCTTTTATTTTGGAGATAGCTATATGGACTAGAAAGTGCTCTCGATAAGCAATCCAATTTTTGATTGATCTATTTGATTTTAAATTTAAGATACTTACTTATTTTTCTATGGACTATAAATTTGTAAGTTAGTCAGTACTATTCGATCCGGTTCAGGTGTATTTAAGTAAAATGAAACAAAAGTGCTACTTTTTAATATTTATTAATATTCCCTTTCTCTCTCATAATAACATTATTTACAAAATACAAAAAAAGAGCTCGGTTCGTATGATGATGTCAGCCGCAGACGGCGCCGCTGACAGACTGTCAGCAGACTTCACTAGCTCAATAATATTACATTTAACATCACTCTACATATTATTTAAGAAACATCTCTAAGTATATTTTCACTACTGTACTTAAAAAAGATCAGTTTCTACCGCCAAGTTTGGAAGTATGTATTTAAAATTATACTTGAGCAAATTAGAAACGTCATTCTGAGATCAGTTTATACAATAAATAAGTTTAATACATAAATAATTTAAATTTGAAACAGGCAACGTTTTGTTTATAATTAAGTATAACTTTATTTGTCAAGATTTTCCTAATTTATACGGACTTAGACCCTTTTGTACTTGCTGAGTTTTTTAAGCATAAAAAAGTCTAAAGTCATCATGAAAAAGTGTTCTAGGAACAGACAGAATTGCTCTAATATATATAAACAGTATTTTATAATATTACCACAGTATCGGATCAATGATTGTTACATTCGATCGATAAATTAAATTATCATATTTACAATAATTAGAATTATTTACAATGAGATCGTTACGTTTATCATTATAGGTAGTGTTTTTTTTAATTTTATTTACACAGATCAATTTACAATTAATCACTGTCCAGGAAATACCACAGAACTTAAAAAATAATATCACAAACAATTCCATATGATTCGATACTTAATGATTCATGGCGCTGAGATACAATAACTAAGTACTAAATGATTTGTATTTATTATAAATATGTAGATACTTATTATAAATAAATTCTCGATATTCAATGAATATAATTATAAATCTCATCAAATTATATGATCTAGATTTAATAACAGATATTATCCTATAACTCTAAACAATGGGGATCCAATAAAAACAAACTTTTGTTGCCACAAACATTTCACAAGTTAACTCCAAATAATTAACTCCGTACATATCAATCGTGTAGTTATATTTAATCCTAGATCATATTCAATTAAATTACAATTACTTTAGTATCCTCTATAGTAAGCTTCAATGGCTAAGAGTATAAACAGTTTCGTCACACTTCATTGAAGAAGAGCGCGTTTTCACTAACTCCAAGCTAGGCGGAGCGGAGAAAAGCGGACTTTAAATTGGCCAATCACAAAGCGTCACTGTTGCAAGACTTTCCGGCAATATGATTGGCCAACCCGTCCGGCTCCTCGACTCTACCAAGCTCTGCCTCAGTGAGCGCACTCGTGTTGATGACGTCACTGCTTATCGCGGCGTGGTATGGAGCGATCATCTGCAGACGAACGCGGAGAGAAGGTAGGTGAGGAGGGCGGCACTGAGGGGGGGTAGTCGTGACGTCACGCCGCGGTTACTCGTCTGCATCGCCGCCGGGTGCTCCCCTGGAAGAGCAACGGGGGTTTAGAATGAGCAAGAAAACTTGAAAACAAATGGCTATGGGAAAAAAAATGCGGAAGATGCAACGGATGTAGAGTTGGATATCTGTTGATTCATTGCATTCTGCCTAAGGCAACAGAGATGCTGCTAAAACTGTTTTAGTAAATAGGCTCAGAAACATGGGTTGTCTGCAAACCGAACTGGAATCAGTTGCGCTTTCAACTTTCCATCACTTCCACATCTTCCTTCCACTTCAAACACCAGGCGTTAGACAAAGACAGCAGCAACCCTCTCACCATTGTGCAATGTGCATCGTGCACGGACATAGAAGCGGGATAACATTCCATCACATCCACATCTTCCTCCCTTTTCTACCACCAGGCATTAGAAGAAGACAGCAGCAGTCCTCTTACCATTGAGCACGTGCACGGACACAGAAGCGGGATAACATTCCATCACATCCACATATTCCTTCCACTTCAAACACCAGGTGCTAGACAAACCTCCTCCGGTACAGCAGCAACCTTCTTACAATTATCTACAAACCGTACCGGATTTAGTTGCACTTTGACAACAATCCATCAGTTCCACATCTTCCTCCTACTTCTAACACGAGGTGCTAGACAAAGATAGCAGATAACCTCTTACCATTAAGCACGTGCACAGACACAGAAGCAGGGTGCGCGTTGTTGGGCACGCAGGTGTAGTTCCCGGAGTCAGTCAGGGCTGCCTTAGTGACCAGCAGCTTGCTGGTGGTGCCGCCCTCCGTCTTCTCCGTCTCCAGGCTGATGCCGCCGCGCGGCGAGTCAAAGTCTACCACGGAACTGCCGTGGTACCTGGGACAGGGGATAAGGTTAGTCAGGATTGGCTACTGATTGGCGTTGCAGTTTTTTTACCACGTTAACAAATGCTAGCCAAGAAGAAGAGCATTCTGTTTCATAGTGAATAATCCAAGCGATGGATGATGAATGATAGACGCGACGCAGGAGTGGGAGGATTCACTCAATGAGATTACATATTTCTAATGATGGTGGTCCTATCGTGTTTTTCACCAACATCATGAGAAGAACATGAAGCGCTCTATGTGCTAAACAAAATCGGAAGCATCTATAACCTAATCTAATCTCCCGTAGGTATAGTCGTACCCGGGAACCTAACCCAAAAGCTCTGAGGTCTTACCACCTGTAACTACTTCAGAACCCCAGAGCTTCTGGGCTGTGAATAGTCGTAAGAGATGGTGAAATGTCACCAGCGGTAAACTCACCACAGCACGGACGCGCTGGAGGGCGGCGAGGAGTGCACGTTGACAGAGCAGGTCAGCGATATCGTGCTGCCCTTCTTCACGTACACGTCCTGCGAGCCCCAGATCGTCGCCGCCGCCGCTGCAACAAACAGAGGTTGAAGTTAGAACGTGCTGGCTGGAACATTTGAATTTAGAAGACGAAATTTCTTTTTTGTGACGTCACGTCAAGAGAAGTCTTTTCTGTTCATTCAGAAATTATTATTTGGAGAACTGATGCCTATTTGAAAGTAAATTGAATCATTTAGTGAAAGTAATAGAATATAATTTCTCAGAAACTAACTCGGATTCAGTTAAATCTATTAGGATTCATTCTGTTGATACTAAGTTGCATTTTATGATTCACTAAGATCTTTTAATAGTTTCAGTTTGTTGCTGAACCGCTCTTTTAAAGTAAATTATTCAAATGAACAATGGCACAGTTCAAAAAGTTTCTTTGTTTCAATTTCTACAAGTTATATTAGTTTTATTTTCATAATACCCGTAATGGCGCCAACTTTATCGCTTTAATACTTTGCTCATAAAAAATCTTATTGAATTTATATTCATGCAAAATTATCAAAGCAGTTTGTCAAAGGTAACTTATTGGTATTTTAAATACCAAAATCAACAAAATAAATATGTTTTTGTATAAATGGGGGATAGGTATATAAGATCTACGATACATCAAGTCATAACAGAAAATATCTTGCGGGAATTTGAGCAAATCATCCATCAACATTTTACACGTACAGAATAATTACCAAACATTAAGGAGTAAAGCTAGGAAAATTCCTTGGAAAATGCGTGTGCCAATCATGCGTTTGCGAGAAAGAAACACCAGATAAGCGTTTACTGAAGCGTGAGAAGGAAAGCGGTATACCTGAGGAGCGAGACGGGGCCTGAGGCGCGGGGGTGTGGGACTCATCTGCAATACAAGACAACAGCTTAGGGAAGGACCAAGGCAGGAATACTAAATACTGAGACCTCAGGTCACCTAGCTGGGCTAATACCTATGAGCTAAGTGGGGGTTTTAATTTATGATAACGTTGTGATGAAGGAAATGACAAAAAAAAAGCTATGTAAACCAATGGTACTATTTAGTGTTCAAAACGCCATAAACTATCCAAATTCAAACTATGTTACCGTATATGTTAAGAATCTAATAAAATGCAACGTCATCTAAAAAGTGTTCCAGAGCTAATTTGAGCGCGCGAGCGTACGTAAGTAAAACCCGGTCTCGAGTGCAAAACCGCGTACACCCCACACGAGCGAAGTGAGTCCGGTTCAAGTAAGTTATGTAACTTGCAGCGAGTTTGTTAGTTATCGATCAATTACTGTCCGAGCGAGTTAGTGCTCAAGTGACGGGGGGGGGGGGGGGGGGGGATTGAAAAGAAAGTCTACCGTGCAGACTGAAATATAAATGACGCCCACCTCTCTGACCTACGGGTTTAAAAAGGTGGTTTGGTACTTAATTAAAAAGGTAAGTGAAAAATATACCTAGTACCTACAGATTGCATTTATATGAAATATAATTTGAAGATTATACCTACCATTTGCAACGCAAAAACCTCTGCCTACGAAAACATTCAACTCTCGAAAATTTGGACCAAACCCAATTTTAATCAACACGGCTCCAACACTATTTCGAAACAACAAAACAGAGTAAATTAAATTAATACAAATGAAATAAATAAACGTTGACGACCGAATGGCGTAGTGGTTAGTGACCCTGACTACTGAGCCGATGGTCCCGGGTTCGATTCCCGGCCGGGGCAGATATTTGTTTAAACACAGATATTTGTTCTCGGGTCTTGGATGTGCCCGTAAAATGGCAATAGGCCCGCCCCCTATTACATTGGGACTAACATACACTCTGGCGAAAAGTGGGTGCAGCAATGCACCTCTGCCTACCCCGCAAGGGAGTAGGTAGTACAAGGCGTGAGTGCGTGTGTGTGTTTTTTTTTTTTGAAATAAATAAATATTCTGATTTGTTAAACACTCTCAAATAAAAAAGACACACTGGTCATTTGAAAACAAAAACTGTGATCAATTTATTTTATTTGCGACATCATGGTAGGTACAGTGTGTGTAATGTACGAGTAGATACTAGATTATTTACAGCTGCATACTTTTACAATACTCCTGAAATCATGTACCATATGATCATACGGTACATGGTGTGCGACTCAAAAAAAAACAAATTGAATTAAAAAAACTGGACTTTGCAAAAATCGGGGCCACATCTTCATCATTTACTCGTGAAGCCCGTTGCGATCGAGTGTGCGCTATCCCCGCGCCGCCGCCGCCGCCGCCGCCGCCGCCGCCGCCGCGCGCAGACTGATGGCGAGCGATCATTTTTCACATTTAACAAGTGTCGGTAATTGGCTGCGAATACGAGAAGCTCTCGTGATATATCGAGATATAAATTACTTGAGTTCTCGATCGAGAAATGAGTCGTGTGGGCGGATATTTCACGCGAGGGATTTTGGGACGCGACTTTACAAGTACTTTTTGCTGCTATGAAATATATAAATGATTCACTACCGATGCCATCCTCTTGTCTTCTGAAACCCTTAATTTTTATCATCTTAATTTGCAACATAAAACAGTGACATAATTTTACTCTATATTACCAATGGAACGACTCACATTGAATTCACAAATTGTATGACAAAGTCGGGACTAAACAAAGTATTTCTATCACTTTTCACCCTCGTCTCCGCACAGACTGCGCCAGTAACGTCCTGCTATCGGCCATCAAATCTTGTCAGCATCCAAACAACCAGCAGACGTGCTTCTCCCACAACAAGTGGAACTAAACCAGTGTTACACCTGCTGTCAAATCCTATCCTGCTAATATTATTCACGTGAAAATTTTTAGTATGGATCGGAAGAACGGACATTACATGAGAGAAAAGGTATAGACCAATTATTATGATATTGGCCATGTCAGCCGCTGACACACAGTATTAACACAGACTAAATACTTTTATATGGTAATCCCCACGGAAAAACATTGACGACCGCCCACTGAACCGCGACTAGGACAAGTAACCATAAGTGGTCCGTTGACGAAGGCCAAGGACAGAGTGTTCAGGAACTTTATTGGGAGAAGCATATGTCCAGAAGTGACCGAATGCGGGCTGTTGGTATAAAAATTATACTATACAAGATTTAATAACCACGTGAGCTTGACGAATGCCTGCACTGCCCCCGTTCCACCTGGCCGTCAGTAAGCCCGGCACGCGCGCCGCGTATTAACAAATTCGCCAAAAAGAGGGCCAAATAATTTCGCATTCATCTCATGTCATATTAGTGAGGTTACGTAGTGGGGTAATGTGTTGGCTAAGTATAGGGTTGTGCTGTATCGGGTAACCGGATAATGGGGTTCAGTATAATAGAAGCATAGTATTTTGGTAGTATTCAGCTTATTTCATGATGTCATGTGATGCTTTGGATAAATTCGTTTGTATTTGAATGGTACGTGTATATTTTACCTACTTAGGTATAATATACATTCATTTTATCGAATTTGGCTTGTTAAAGTTGCAATGTCCTCACTTGTTATTACTTACTCTACCCCCTATGACTTCTGCCATGGTAAAATTTTACCTAAATATTGATGGTACAAATTGTACATAAATTCCAAAGCAATCATTAAAATGCCACGGCCGGGTTTGTACCCGTATAATATATCTATCATGGGAAGCTGCTACTACCGCTATAAATACCACCACTACTGACCCTTTCCCGGTAGGTACCGTTGTAGCTGGCACATCATCAGCCTATATCAGTCCACTGCTGGACGTTGGCCTCTCCCTAATCACACCACTGGATACGATCTATAGCTTTTCGCATCCAATCATTAGCAGCCACCTTTCGCAAGTGGTCCGGCACATCACTAGTCGACAAAGCAGGGTATCAGTCTTAGTCGGCGCGGTCTGCCAACACTGAGTGGCTATGAAAAATTGCGGCAAAACGCGGGAGATTTACGAAGTCATGTCGTGCGCTGGCTGCTTATAAATCATTACGTGGCCGCCATTTTGGCCGGGTTATAGAATTAACTGTTTTGGACCTTGAGTTTTTCTTCCGTGGCATTATGAGGAAAGTTCCGTATGTTTGATCCGAAGGAACGGTTATGTTAAAGTATTACTATGGAGGTGAGTATGTGCAAACGGTGCAAAGCCACAACTTATGTATGTATTAATTTATGTATGAAATGTCTTCATATCATTGATCAAACTTAATGAAGAGTACCACGACGTTGACAAAAGTTACCGCTTATTCAAAGCAGTAATAAAATTAACAAAAAGGATATATATATTTTAAAAATATAGGTACACTTGATAGTTGGTGGAAAAATCCAGTATCTTTTTAATGCTTCTTAAAATCAATACAAGCGCTGGTCCATTTCGGTTCTGAAGTTTTGTAAGAATACGTAAAAATATATTATATATTGTAACGTTGTAGACGTACATGTCTTTAATTAAACGTATCTTAACTTAAAACTATATTTTTTTTTCATTTTAACACTTAACTACGTAATAAATAAAATAAAACATTAATTAAATCAAATAACTAAAACTAAATAATATTTTAAAACATAACTTCTTTTAAAGTACATTCGCACTCAAAATACTGAAACGTAATCTGTAGTCATAAACAGTTTATGGTAGAAATTTAGTTTCATAAACCTGCCCACATTTTAATATTGGTAGAAATTTATTGTTCATAACCTGGTATTATTTTTAACATTCCGTGACATCGTGACACTTTCAACGGCTGTCGCCGCTCGCTAGTCATTCATTAGCTTTGCCATCACTGGACTCGAACGTACGCTTGCGCATCTGAATAATAATTGCTTTCGCACATATCATTGCGACCTAAAAGTAAATTTTTATATAGATAGTGCACCTTAAGTGTCCTAACCGTTCCGGGTCCGCTATACAAGGCGCTGCTGGCTCTGTGTACCTGTGTTTTACATAAATCCTCAAACCCCCATATTGGGTAAGTTGTGAACAAATGTTATTTATTTTAATTTGTGTGCTAACTTTTCTTCTTAGCTTTTGAATTGCTGTTGATTGTCTTTTTATTGGCGGTTACGGTGTTCAACCGACCGTTGGAATATTCCAGTGGTCGCATTTTGAATACCGTATCCTACCTTCACCTTTTTAATATTTTCAATTTTAAACTTGTAACTTAAATATTTCTTTTTAATTGCCTTCTGCATTCATTATCTTTTGTTAAATTTAAAGCCTACTTAATTCTTCGCAATTGTAAACTCCGTTCTGATTGTTTTCACCACGGCACCGCTTGCTACATAAGTACTTACCTACAATGTGTTGCCGTCGGTGGTAACACGGAACGTTATGGAATCATTCCTAACGTATTTCGTTGGCCATTCCAGGGTTTCAGTACGGGGTTTAAGAAGATTTCAGTACGGGATTTAGAAGACCTAGGCTTCGCTTCGCTACCTACTGCTGCATCACCCTCTGCTTCGCTTCCGCTTCGGACCTACAGCTGAGCACGGCGACCTACAACCCTGCCCGTGGCTGACGACCTGTTCCACCGGCATCTGACCATCCAGGGGAGTGCTTGAACTACGCAGTGAAATCAGATACTAGGCCGACACACCACGACCCGTTCTACCGACTTAGGTGGCCTGCGGCCATCAATAAATTTATTTTCGTTGGACCTACCTACCTCTTTCATTTACCTCCCAGTAGGGACGATTGGTAAACAGGTAGGGAACGTCACACTGGCGCCCAACTTCCGTAAGACAGGGGGGTCACACTGGCGCCCAACGTCCGTAAGACGGGGGGTCACACTGGCGCCCAACGTTCCGTAAGACGGGGGGTCACACTGGCGCCCAACGTCCGTAAAACGGGGGGTCACACTGGCGCCCTTAAACGTGGTTGTGTCTGATTTTGCTGCGCAGTAAGTAGTAAAGTGTTTGTTTGTGTGTGCGTTGTAAAACGTTTTTTTTTTGTTGCTCTGCCGTAACTGAGGTGTATTTTGCATTTTTTTTAAAGTATAATTTGTACCTATTTGTTTTAATTTAAAACGGTTTTTTTTAACGTTATTAAATTTTGTTAACGGTTTTTTAACTGGCAACATTTTTTTTAAAGTACCCTAATTAGTTAATTACCCACAAATTACTTCGTGACATTTTTTTTTCTGTGATACCAGCGTAATACACACCAGTTACATTTATTTGAATTTTTCAACGCATCTTTTATTTTTGGTTCTGTGCGTTTTTTTTTTGTTTTGTGTAATTATTTTAAAAGAGTACAACGTTACCTAATTTTTTTGTAACAGAACGGAGTAATTTTTTGTTCTAACGCTTGTTCACATTTTACCCAAATTTTTGAATATCCATCTTGTTGCTTTCCCCCATTGTATTTTTTTCCACTATGTTCCCCATAAAATGTTTGTCCTTACAAAAATCGGAACTGGAATACGAGGTGTCCATCAGAGGTACAGTTCCAGCGACCAGTATTGTGGCGCTGGCTATAAACTTTCCCTCTGACGTTATCCTCGAGTCCGGTTTGGATGCTTACAGGGTGTGTTCGAGGATTTGTCGAAAACACAGGCTAATTTTGAGTGTGTTACACCCAATAAAGCACTTTTCCAGCGGACACGGAACTAGAACTAGTCGGAAATAGTTTTTTTTTATTTTGCATATTTGACATTTTAAATTTTTTTTAACCATCAACGTTATGCTTACGTACGTTTTTACCAGGTGACATAATAATTATAAATTGTGGAAATAGTAGTCATTTTTTGATATATTTTTAAAAGAATGACTTTTGTTATGAATGGTTCGCGTTATTAATCTTATATGATTTTTATTGCTTAATTTGAATGTGGAAGTATGAAGTTGAAGATTGAATGTTTTTCTGACAGGTATGTATGAAAGCGTAGTATTTTTACATTTTATTTTTTATTGTTTAACCGGATTTTATTTAGGATAAAATCCTTTCCGTGAGACGGGGGGTAATGTAACGTTGTAGACGTACATGTCTTTAATTAAACGTATCTTAACTTAAAACTATCTTTTTTTTTCATTTTAACACTTAACTACGTAATAAATAAAATAAAACATTAATTAAATCAAATAACTAAAACTAAATAATATTTTAAAACATAACTTCTTTTAAAGTACATTCGCACTCAAAATACTGAAACGTAATCTGTAGTCATAAACAGTTTATGGTAGAAATTTAGTTTCATAAACCTGCCCACATTTTAATATTATAATTAGGTATAATTTCTTCTGCTTTCATTAACAATTTATGTGATATATCATTATAAGTTATTATTTCAAAATTCGATATTTACTACCAAAATTTAAACGGAATAAAAACCAAAGTTAAAGATTTCTATCAGAATATACTCCAAAGTAACTACAAAATTCTAGTTTTTACAGAAACATGGTTGAATGCTAGTATTGCCAATAGTGAACTTTTTGACTCTCGATACATAGTATATCGTCGTGACCGTGTTTGTTCCAAAGATACTAAACTAGATGGAGGCGGGGTTCTAATTGCTGTTTCTCGAGACATTCCTTCTATCCGTATTAAGAACTGGGAAACTGAATGTGAAGACTTATGGGTATCAATCCAAATCACTATCAACAATGACATAAAAAAACTCTCACTGTGTGCTGTCTACCTACCTCCACCAGTAAAATTAAAATCTTTGGAGACATTCATGGAAAACGTTGATATTGTTGTAAATGATAGTGATAACGTTATGATCCTAGGAGATTTTAATCTTGGTTTTATTAAGTGGACAAACACATCACCTGATTGTAACTATACAGTTCCTACTAACTATAATTGTAATTTAGGCTACGCATTGATAGATTTTATGAGTTTAAATAATTTATACCAAAGCAACAATATATGTAACAAAGACGATCGTATATTAGATCTTGTTTTATGTACATTACCTGACATTGCTATTTCTAAGCCCTTGGATATTATTAGTAAAATTGATCCTAAACACCCTAATTTGCTAGTATCTTTTCCTTCTGCAAATATTATGTATCTCCGTCCAAATGTTCGTAGTGATTACAACTACTATAAGGCTGATTATACTAAGATAAGATCTCATTTAAGTATTATAGACTGGCACACTGAGCTAAATAACTGTAATGATATTAATGAAATGGTTTCAGTATTCTACAAGATTATTAACAATATTATTGATGCTTATGTTCCGAAACGCATCCCTCGTAAAAGTAAGTACCCAAGCTGGTACAGCATAGCTTTAATTAGATTACTTGCAGAAAAGGAAAAAATTCGGAAGAAATATCGTCGTTACCAGAACCCACGAGATAAATTTGAATACAATATTTTAAGGGAAAGGAGTCACAAATTATTGGAAAATGACCACAATAGATATAAAATGCAAATAGAGAAAGCTATTTCCTACAATCCCAAAACTTTTTGGAAGTTTATAAAAGACAAACGTAAAAATAAATCCACGCTGCCCTCTGAAATGAAAATGAATAACATCTCTGCCAACACGGGACCTGAAATCGCTAACTTATTTGCGGATCAATTCTCATCTATCTATAGAACCAGTAGTGCCAAAGATCAAAGTTCCCTCAACTATATATCACAAAATCCTGATAATAACTCAATATGCTTCAACCGCATCAGTTTTAGAGAGTCTGATATATGTAAAAAAATCAAATTGCTTAATATCTATAAAGGCGCGGGTCCTGATGGTATACCACCTATTTTTATTAAACGTTGTGGATATTTGCTTGCCTTACCACTGGTCCTGATTATCAACCGCTCTCTTCTGGATGGGAAATATCCAGACGAGTGGAAGAATGCAAGAATTGTTCCAATTTTTAAAAACGGTGATGACGTAGAAGTTAAGAACTATCGCCTTATTTCTATTTTATCTTGTTTCTCTAAGATCTTTGAATCCCTATTACTAGATGTTTTTTCTCCTGAGATACGTAAAATATTGTCCGATTATCAGCATGGATTTATAAAAGGCCGCTCTGTACAAACTAATCTTGTTAACTTTATAACAGATGTATCATATGAAATTGATAAAGGCAAGGAGGTGGACGCCATTTATACTGACTTTTCCAAGGCCTTTGATATGGTAGACCACACATTACTAATTCATAAGTTAAAATCTGTCGGCTTTAGTGGAAATGTACTGAGGTGGTTTGAGTCCTACCTATCAAACAGACCACAAATAGTGTCAGTGAATGGCGTCGACTCTAAACCTTATCATGCTAAAACGGGGGTTCCTCAAGGATCGCACTTGGGCCCTCTTTTATTCCTAATATTTATTAACGATCTTACCACCAACATTAAACACTGCCATTTCTCCTTTTTTGCTGACGATTTAAAAATTTATAAAACCGTAACCTCCATAACAGATGTCAAACTTATTCAAGAAGATCTAAACAATATTAAAGACTGGTGCGATCACAACCATATGTCAATAAACGTGAGTAAATGCTACTTCATCAAATTCACAAAAAAGAAATGTCCTCTTTCATCTTCTTACACTATAGACAACACTCAACTAACAGAAACAAGTGAAATAAGAGATCTCGGTGTTATTATTGATAGCAAACTCAGTTTCATTTCTCATTATGATAATATCGTTAAAAAAGCAGCTCAAATGCTAGGGTTTCTAAAGAGAAATTCGAGGGACTTTCACAATAACAAAACTAAAATACTTCTTTACAACGCGCTAGTTCGCAGTCACCTGGAGTTCGCCAGCGTGGCGTGGAGCCCTCACTATACGGTGCACTCTCAGAGGATTGAAAGTATACAAAGGGCTTTCACCAGATACTTGGCATTCACTTCTACTGGGATATCGCACAGGAACACCTACGACCAGCGTCTAAACTTTTTCAACATGCACACGCTGCGTGACCGCCGTATTGTACAGGATCTAGTATTTCTTCATAAAATTATTTCAAACCAAATTAGCTGTATTCATCTTTCCGAGAAAATTAATCTATCAGTGCCATATAATCTTCCTAGAAAACCAATCAATAAAATCTTTCATATTAGTACTTGTAAAACAAATACTGGTTTGCACGCTCCATTTAACAGAATTTGCCAGGAGTACAACGAAATTAGTACTAAGCTTCCGAATATAGATATCTTTAGTGACAGTCTACCGAAGTTCCAAAGTGGAATACTGCAACTATTTTCAGTTTAAGTTAAGTATAACTATAGTATGATATTAGTACCTACCTAATTTAAAATAACGGATTTGCAATATTTGTTCACATTTAAATTTGAATTCTATTATTAAGTTAACACTTTAATTTTGTTATAAAATTTTAATTTTATTAATTTTTAAGGTTTGTTGATTTTAAAATGTTGTATACGCCTGTAATTGGCATATCTTATTAGATTGTAAGACCTTCTTTCAATGTATATTTTAAAATTGTAATAATATGTATGCTGTTGGTGTATCTTTAATAAATAAATAAATAAATATTGGTAGAAATTTATTGTTCATAACCTGGTATTATTTTTAACATTCCGTGACATCGTGACACTTTCAACGGCTGTCGCCGCTCGCTAGTCATTCATTAGCTTTGCCATCACTGGACTCGAACGTACGCTTGCGCATCTGAATAATAATTGCTTTCGCACATATCATTGCGACCTAAAAGTAAATTTTTATATAGATAGTGCACCTTAAGTGTCCTAACCGTTCCGGGTCCGCTATACAAGGCGCTGCTGGCTCTGTGTACCTGTGTTTTACATAAATCCTCAAACCCCCATATTGGGTAAGTTGTGAACAAATGTTATTTATTTTAATTTGTGTGCTAACTTTTCTTCTTAGCTTTTGAATTGCTGTTGATTGTCTTTTTATTGGCGGTTACGGTGTTCAACCGACCGTTGGAATATTCCAGTGGTCGCATTTTGAATACCGTATCCTACCTTCACCTTTTTAATATTTTCAATTTTAAACTTGTAACTTAAATATTTCTTTTTAATTGCCTTCTGCATTCATTATCTTTTGTTAAATTTAAAGCCTACTTAATTCTTCGCAATTGTAAACTCCGTTCTGATTGTTTTCACCACGGCACCGCTTGCTACATAAGTACTTACCTACAATGTGTTGCCGTCGGTGGTAACACGGAACGTTATGGAATCATTCCTAACGTATTTCGTTGGCCATTCCAGGGTTTCAGTACGGGGTTTAAGAAGATTTCAGTACGGGATTTAGAAGACCTAGGCTTCGCTTCGCTACCTACTGCTGCATCACCCTCTGCTTCGCTTCCGCTTCGGACCTACAGCTGAGCACGGCGACCTACAACCCTGCCCGTGGCTGACGACCTGTTCCACCGGCATCTGACCATCCAGGGGAGTGCTTGAACTACGCAGTGAAATCAGATACTAGGCCGACACACCACGACCCGTTCTACCGACTTAGGTGGCCTGCGGCCATCAATAAATTTATTTTCGTTGGACCTACCTACCTCTTTCATTTACCTCCCAGTAGGGACGATTGGTAAACAGGTAGGGAACGTCACACTGGCGCCCAACTTCCGTAAGACAGGGGGGTCACAATATATATATATATATATATATATATCCATATTTTCAGAAGCATGTAAAACTGAAACTGCGATTTGAGTGAATCAAGACCCATCCACGTAGAGTGGGTATGTTCCACGTCCATGAATAAATATGGAACCTTCTCGATCGCGCTCCGAGGACGTAATACGTGTAGATACTATTTCAATTTAACTTCAAAGATGTGGAAGTCTTTCATTTCACAGGTGAGCAGGTTCGACAACTATCCTGAAATCTATATTTACATTAGAATATGTACAATTTTAGGTACATAATATACATAATGTAGCTCCGTCCTGACCTGCTAATAGATGTTAAATCTATTTCTATATTGGTTTCCTTTGATCTGTCATGAAGAAATATTTTACGGATATCTGTAGAATATGGACACTGAACCCGTCTAAAATAAAAACAAAAGATATATAGTAATTTTATGATTTGTACATTATTATTATATTTTTTTATTTGTCTGTATTCTTAATAAGTTTAGAATACAAGCTTGACGATATTTTGCTGAAATTATGTATGTACCTACATACCTATGTCTCATAATCATATTAATTTCAATATCGGTAAGTACTACAATCTGTTCATAATAATTTGGAAAGTAAACTTCAAATATTTTTTTAACATTTTAGTCCTTTTTACATGAACATCCTACCCGTACCTATATAAAATGATTTTCATTAATATATCTACGTGATTTCCAAGTCTAAAATATAAAATTATATCTATCTATTATAAACAAATATAGGTATGATTATATAAATATGAATAATTGAAATAAAAAAAAAACTAAACTTACAAAATAAATAAAAGAACTAAAACAAAATTGTATAGAGTTTACCATTACCTACAAAAGAAATCCACAAAAACGCACACCACTAAAAAAACCAAACCCAACTAACAGTCACCTTCGACAGTGAGGAACACGGCCATGTTGATCTTGGGCTCCGTGTTGATCTGGCACTCGTAGACCCCGGCGTCCCTCGGCTGCACGTAGTCCACCCTCAGGTCCCAGTCGTCAGAGGGTTCCGGGTGCAGTACGCTGAACCGCGCGTCGCCCGTGTACGTGAAGATGTGGGAGGTCAGGATGTGTAGGTCGCGCTTGCGCATCCAGGATACCTGCGGGGGGTAAATACATAAATGTAAATGTGTGGGGAGATCTTACACATGGCCATCCGACCCCAAACTAGACAGAGCGTGTAATATGGGTATCGGACAGCTGATATATTTACACAAATACATAGATACCCGAGTACAAATATCTGTCTTTAAACAAATTTTTGCCCCAGCCGGGAATCGAACCCGGGACCTTAGGCTTAGCAGTCAGGGTCACTAACCACTACACCAGTGACCAGTGATCACGGTGACCAATGCATATGATATTTGTCAAAGCACTTTATAAAAATTGAAATTACTTGTTCCATTTTGGGTTGTTTTATTGCAGAATAAAGAAAATCGTAAATGTTCTAAGTAGAACTGGTGAAGTCACCAGCGTTTGGTAAGTTACTTATTGAAATATTTCTCATAAAATATCGTAGGAAGCCCTCAAAAATACAAACATGAACATTACGGGCGAGCTTGAAATATCAAACCGGAGATCATCACTTCATAATTACATGCGCAGCTAAGCCGAGGAGGCGCGACGTGTAATTACAAATAACGCATGTTCCATCGCCGGACCTCAGAACAAGTACTCCGGGCCAATATCCCTGGCTGGCGGGATGTACATAAACGTTTCAATTAAAATTTTAATTTTGGAAGCCCTTTTTGGCTTCTGAGAAATTAAAAAATAAATTCCCTCTGCTTTGGCGGGCTTTGTTTGTGTGTGTAATTAGAATAAGCCGCTCGGCGCGCGTAATTAAGCAAGATGGAATGTCCGTCCCCGCCGCCGCCGCCGCCGCCGCCTCGGCGGGACATTCATTTATTTATAACTTATTTTTATCATTATTTTGTTTTAAGGTTTATGTAAGTATATAAAGTCTAAAACTGAAAATCCAACGAAAGTTTGTCTACATATCGCTTGTCAACAGCCCCGAGTCTATATTTTGAAAATGTAACATTATACATATACTTTGTAGTAGTGTATGATTTAAAGAAGAAAGAAAATTCATAAGTTATCAATGATTTTTTTTTCATCATGGACTTTCATATGAAATGCTCAAATACCTAAGCATAACTAGCTAAAATGATGTGTTACCCTTGTGCTAAGCCTTTCTCCAGAGCAAGGGTCTTGAACACAATAAAAATAAGCGAGGTACATTTAATGAAGGACTCACTTGAGTAACCAAAGTGCCCCCGAGTCTTTTCTTTAGTTGCTCTTGAGACTACGTATTTATTTATTATTCTTTGTAACTATACATTTATACCTACAATTAGTAAGGAAACTGCGACGGGTGATAGCCTAGGTCAAGGCCTACCTAAACAACATAACGTATGTTCCGCAAAAATCTGTAGTTCTCAAATTATGTAGGATTTAGAGTAATTTAGGAAAGCTCTAACCTGCAGTTACACATTATTATTTTTTTCGCCCTTGACTCAAACATTCAATAAACATCAAAACGAGGTGGCATATAGTTATTATTAATGTATCCTATGGTCCATTTAGGGTTAAGTGAGATTAAAATTATTATGTTTCAGTGCAGATAATGCCAATATTTAATTTAGTAATTCTTCGTGTATATGTATAGAACATGTATCTCATGTCACACGAAAATGATTGTTTTTGCGAGGAAAACAACAATTTGGGACACTTTCTCATTATTGTGTGTAAACTTTAATTACGTAGAGCAAACACGGTCCGCAGAGCCGCGCGACAAACAACCGATGTTTTTAGAGATGACACGAGCTAAATTAATCGTAAGGGTTTTTGTTACTGAGCCGACAGCACGGGAATCGTATCTTATCCTTACACCTTCGCTAATGCGATTAAACTTCGAAAACTTGCCGAGTACAACAGCACAGATAGATAGAGATGGTATTTTTGAGATGGGCCAGGTGGCCGTGTATAAAATGACCCCACATTATGATTATCATTATAAGGCAACGCAATGCCAAAAAAACTGTTGAAAAAAAAAGAGTTGAATGTAGGCAAATGTAATCATATAACAACACAGGAATCATGAAAAGATTAACACACATATGAGATTCTTCAAATATCCTATATAATATACCATCAGCTATAAAAATAACGGAACATAAATCTTATTCAAAATCGGAATATCTTGAAAACATGGCGCATATCATCTCATAAAAGCCAGTCATTTAACGACTCCAAATAATCCTTTAATGTTGGCAACCGGAAGCGCTCCCCACTGTCGCCGGAAGTATCATCGATAAAAATCTGACCGCCACTTGACCGAATTATCCTTCGGACTTGGAACAATTTTTAGAGAGATGTGGACTTCTTTGTCCGTGTTGTTCCATTTCCATTTCTTTTACGAGCTTTTGTTAGTGCCTAATCGCCTCGATCGACATTCCCTTTACTTCTCGCATTCGCATGATTTTTTAGTTAGTTTGTCATTATTATAATTTAAGCCTCAGATAAGAATAATACATTATTCGATGAAAGATGTTACTCTAACGCCTAAACTAGCTTTGCGCGAATATACAAGCAGAATTTTGTGAAGGTATATAGGTACCAGTCAAGTCTTTTCTGACCACCGTTTTGACGGATTTTTGAACAGTAAACCTACACAAACCCTACGATTCAAAATTGATAGTCTGTCTACTTCAGCGCACCCCCATATTGCACCAAGTTTTACGTGTCCATGTCACTTCCACCGCCATTTCTGTGCAAGACGCGGAACCCACTTTGTTGGATTGCTCCTCGTGCCGTCATGCAAACCTCCGTTCTGGACTCGCCATCCAATTCCGATTATTAAAGTCCGAAAGTCTGCCGGCTTCCTGGCTCTTTGTACGGGAATAAGTTCCAAACGCGCCCCCCCGAGATGTTTGGGACGAAGGGGGGAGACAAAGCCTTTCCTTGTGTATTATGTGTGCTGGAGATCTTACGAAGCGGATAGTAATGTATGTGTGGGAAATAATCTTTACCTTTCTCTTGATAAGTACCTACTATGTACTCATACGCAAATAACTATTGAAATAAATTCTTAATTTCATCCGCGTCTCATCATTCAACAGTGTATCTATCTCGCGGCCCTTGACATTTCCATAACCCCAAAAGGACGCGGCCGTTTGAAAACCTAACAAACTTATCCCGAACAAGGCCGCTAATCTATCACTTATCTGTTCCTCGCAGGCTCACGTCATGTCCCTACAATTTATGGCCTCACCTGAGGTCCTCCGAAATATCATTTTTCAACGTCACCCGCTCATTGGTCCCGGCTATCCCTTCTCAGCCTTGGTCCAATGGTCCCCATATAAATGGCCGGCTCGCTGGGCAGTGGGAGCTGGGCTTGTCGAGCCATGCATTATAAAATATCGCCGAAGGGATTACTCGAGTGGCGTGATGGTGAAACGCGGTTTTTATGCGGAGATTCTTGTTTTTTTGTGGAGTAAAAATTTAGTAAGTTTTATTAAGCTGATAATATTCATTATTGTGTATGGTTTGAACATACGCAAACTTCTACGGCAAATTATTAATTTTATAATAATTTATGTATGCCTACATTAATTCTAGAATCAAGTGGCCATTAAGTCTGACACGATTTATAATTCGTGATCTATCTTGCAGGAAACCGCAGAAGTGTGCTTTGATATATCTATTATACCTACTAGGTATACTAAATAGCTTCATACACACAGGAAAGCACTAAATACGGGCTTATTACAGTAAACTTGTCTAAATTTATGTTTAATGAATCATTATTTAACCATTACGTAGGTACTCTACCTATACCTGTATACAAAATTATAAGTTTATGAATATGATACCGTTGAGGATACATATATTATGTAGTATAGTATATATCCGTGTAGTATAGTGTATGCTATAAGACAAAGTTACTAGACTTCGCTTTCTACTGGCCATTGACAGATTCTTGCTTGCATGGTAGTTGCTACACTTCTAAACCAATAAATAGATCTGTATCAATGTTTAAAAAAAAAACGTAATTTTCATTTCAAACTAACAAAACCATATCGAAATCTAAACCTACCTATTATAAGCGATCCACGTCAATTAGTAAGAAAATCGCTTGGCGCACCGCCGCCCGCCGCAAGCTATAATCAGCGAATTAATCACTGCGTGGATCTGCGATCCTAATCACTATAACAATTACAGCGACAACGACTCGCGACAATAACAATAATTTATGGCGGTTGCAGCATGATTGAAAGCTTCAGTTGAGCTGTTAACTGCTCGTATGTGGGCTGTTATTTACCGGATACATTTACGACTCAATTTAGAAGCGATATCTTCCTGATTTGGAATCGTTTGTTAGAGATGAATGTTAGAATGTGAATGACTCGTAGTAGAATTTAGTGGATTGTGGTTAGTTGGGCTGAATATCTGGCCAGACACGCCACCCATTTAAACAAGAGCAGGTAAGTTTGAAGTTTTCGGTTTAAGACAGCAGTCTGTGGCATTAGTTCGTCGATGCTAAAGCACTGTGTATTACAGTATTAATATAGCAGCTTAGATTAACAATATACAAAAAAGTGGTAGAAGTGGGCTCTTATTTGTCAAGACTCGAGACGTTTCCCACTGACACTCCATATTGTTCGTATTTTGATAATCTAAATACCTACTTACAGCAGCCTTAAAAAAACTTACAGTCCTATTCCCTATATGCTTGGCGCGGCACCTCAGCACGGCGGACTGGCCCACCACGGCCGTCACGTTGCGCGGAGACACGTCGTCGAAGTAGGGCCTCTCCCGCACCTCGCCCCCGCCCCCGCCGCCGCCCCCGCCCGCGCCCGCCAGCGCGCCCAGCCCTGCAACAACAAAAGGGTTTAGGAACAGTTGATTGATGTAGTCGGTAATTGATTTATCGTGAATGTGTCGAGGAAAAATCTGATTGTGTCTTTTTAATGTTAATGATGCGGAGTTTGAGAAAAAGTATTTTGATTATGTAAAAATGGGGAGCAGGTACGATTCTTTTTGAAGTTCAGTGATTCTTGATCAGTAAATTAAAGTGTTAGTGCTGAGGTGGCCAGTGTAGATCTTTTGCTGACTATATAAGAGATATTTGAGAGAGAGAGAGAGAGAGATAGAGCATATAGAGCTATGTTAGAAAGCTCAACCTACTGATGCCTTCGCAGAGATTACGATACTCATTATCAAACACCTTGTCAATCTAAATATGACATAACGTTTTAAGCAAACGCGACGTGCGTATTTGACGCGGCACACTTTAAGCTCAGCATATTTGCTATGTAAATTCATAATTACCATCTTCCGGAGTTTATTCGTCGTTATGAATAATGAATGTTGTGTAGGCAAGTGATTATAATAATGGATTCCTTCCATTACGTTGCGAGCCTGCGGGGACCTGGTGGGGTAGGTCGCCAGCAGGTAATTGACGTGGCGTAGGTTATTATTTAACATAACATACGTGGGTTTAACTTGTGAAAATTATCGAACGCTCGTGCATTTAAATATAAATAGTACCTGCTCAAATATTTATGGATACCTATTAAAATATATCTCTTTATTAATCGCCACGGTAGAACATACATAAATACATACGTATAAATAAGGAATAATAAACAATAGGCGGCCTTCTCGCTAAGAGCGATCTCTTGCAGGCAGCCTTAAAAGAAAAGAAATATATTTAGTCTAACTTTGTTTTTCCTATAAGATACAAAATATGTGAATCCTATTTATAGTGTAGTGCGGCACACTCACTCATAACAACCCGCGGCCACAGCCCTACAACACCGATTGGTTTCATAATAAAATAAACTATAAAATACAGCTTTTTTCCTTCTCTTACTTCTACAAACTAAAACCTTATGAACTTTAACTTTTCTGTCGAAATTACGTCGTCGAAAACGCACTTTTAGGTGCTCTTACAAATATCTATAATTAGTATTTAATACACTAAATGTAAAAGTCGGTATAGGTTGGTAGGTATACAATACACACAATATTATGAAAACAAAACATATTATTAAATTTTCCTACTAGCTGAACTAAAGTAGGTACTTACCAGTACATGAAAATAAATTTCTAAGAAAACTTAAAAAGCTCAACTTGGATAGTTTCATTAGGAGGTATACCTAAGGCTTTACCGGGAATATGTTACAGTTAGTTATCACGTACGAGCTGAATTACCGGCAGTTCACTATAATTTGGCTCAGAAGCTAAAAAGCTATTTAAGTTCTTTCGGGAATTCTGTATGAAAGTAAAGTTTTAATGGAAAAGTATTTATAAAGAACGAAGATCTAATGTTTTATTTATTTATAGGTAGGTACTTTCAAAAGTATATACATAGGTAAAAAATAAGTAAGTATAAGTGACAGCTATTCCCAGAACCGTTACCTTGTTTTCGAGCCAAGTTCGCTTCACATTTTGCACTCCGTGTGAAATTGCATGTCTGTTTGAAATGAGTTAGCACGAACAAATGCAAGTTTCCTCAAAACGCATCTCTTTACTATTTCCATATACCAGGTTACGCTATTATTAAATCTCACAGCCCTCATTTTAATATGCAGCATATTACAATACAACCGTGATATTCGAATCCCTTTTCAGCGAATTCCCTCTGTAGTCCCCTGACTTTACCATGCCTTTTTATTATTCAAACGAAAACAAAAAGACACATTCGATTCTCATATCCGTCATTTGTCACTTTGTGAGCGGGTGAATACGGGGTGAACCCGCGCCGAGCCGCGAACAATACCGCAGTAATACCAGCCGGGGAATAATTGTCGCATTTCAGCATGAGACGGGCGCTGAAAATACACCTGAAACGGGCGAGCACAAAGACTCGCCAAGAATATTCTAAAACGACAAAAAAACGCGGCCACACCTAGGGGACGCAGGCGCTTCGCAAATGACTGCAAATAAGTTTTTAAAATAATAAACATTGCATTACTGCTGCTTATGATATAAAGTTGTAGGTACATGATAATATTCTAGGTACCTGCTTCTGCAATTAATATACCTAAATAGATGAGTATATCTAAAGTATGGTAAACATTTCATATCCTATTTTAAAATAGAACACATAGAAGGCATTAAAGTTGTGTCAGTCAACAATCAGCATATAAATATTTCTATTATACATATATCTTCAAGACTTCGAAACTCTGCTAGGTAAATTCAACAAATTGATTCCGTATGAATTTGTTTGTAACTGTAAACACTTTCCAATTATTAACCTCGCTGACAATACCGGGCACATCGGACCATTATCATAAAATACCATAACGAGTTCTAGAAGCGCGGCTGTTAGGAAGTGGCCGGGTGTATCGCCTCGCTTGGCTTAGAGCGTCTAGAAACAAAGGAAGAGCTCCCCATTCCGATTGCAACTCGCGGCGGGTCGGGCTGCCGAATGGACTGTAAATTTACTGATAGCGCCTCGATATGGTTTAGCAGCAGAGGTGTTCATGCGGAAACGTGTGGAATATATTCATTTGCAGTGGCTGGTAATTGAAATGGAAGTCAGGGGGCGTTGAAGCTCACCAAAGAAGATATTTTGAAGCGCCGCTACGTTGATTACTCTATGTCGTTGTTTTAAACTTAGTGATTGGATGACAGCTCGTTTAGTAAATTTTTTGCCCAGCTAAACCCTCCAGAGCTGGAGGCATACGGTGTTTGTATTTTGCAGCTGATCAATCCTATTTGCGCCTTGCACTTCATTCAGTTATCTATTCTGAAATAAATCGGAACCCGCAAGACTTAAACCCCATGAAAGAAACGATGAAACAATTCAGTGCAACAATAGCCCAGCGGAAGGGTGATCCACGCTGTGTAATCTCTACAAAAATGAGTACTGAAACGGCTATTGCATGTCTACCACAGTACCACTATGGCCAGTTAGGTGATTCTGTACGAAGTTTATTGTAGGTTCATTTATTTAATTAATCATTTACTTCGTGCCCCCTTCCTTACATATTTTTTCAGATACATGTTTTTTTCAGAATCAACACAAACAAAAACACCCTGCAGCTTCACAGTAGTAGGTACTCTTATGGCAAGCCACGTACCGGCACGTTTCCAACAAATAAGTGAGGATGTTTGCGCCGTGTGTTCGTTTCTGTAAACCTCGATTTATCGGCAGCCTCGCGCCTCCGCCAGCATCTGCGAACCACTGTGCATGTGCATGTGCTCAGAGCTTAGATTCTCATGTCACAAACACAGTGGTGCAACCATTATGTAACCGTAAAACTGGATTCATACCAACGAAGGTCAAATAAATGATTTTATTTGAAAGGCGACGCTCGCCATTTTATGGCAAATACATTAAAACGTTACAGTAAAACGACTGGACAAGTCCTCAACTAAAATCTAACGAAGATTAATAAAAATGCGTATTGTATTGAAAGAGATGAATTCCAAACATTAACTAACTACTGAATGCATTAATTATATATTATATAAAAAAATTTCTTAAAGGACCCTCGAAAACGTCGCGCCTGTTTGAGGTCTAAATGTAAAATATGTCAGTTTTGCGATTGTCTTTTAAGGAGTAGAATAGACAGCCAGTGTGTGTGTGCTCAGTGCGGGGAAATAAAGAAACGAAACATGCATTTACACTACTTGTCGCCCTCGTGTATTTGGTGAGACTATTTGTTGTGTGTTGTAAATGAACACACAACAAATTCAAGATACTGAGGTTTTCGTAAATAGGTAGGTACTGCAGTTGGAACTTACTTAGTACCCTTAAATCATCATCACTTATAATCCCGATGGGATTTTATTGATAACTAGGTGTATTCCGTGAGATTTAAGATGTGTGTAGCTAAAAATAACTCAGCAAATCTACAATCAAATTATGTATCATAAACATAAGTAACTTCTTAAATTTTTGATCGTGATTTTCAGGAATAAAACTACTGGATATTGCAGTGCATTTTATCATCAGCAACAGCTTTCAAATAACTCATTTTCGGTTTTATATTGCATTTCACCGCAGGCTATTACAATGAAAAATAAAATAGAACATGCTCAAATAACGTTTTTTTGTTTTAAACCACTACTGTTATTTGAAATCGGTTTAAATACAATTTATTTAAATATATGAAAGTTTTTTTTGGTTGGAATTTGAGCGAGGTCGATGTTATGAATCAATCGACACGAATTTTAAATCTAATAATTTTGAACCACACATCTATTTTGATACATTTAGAAACATTTTCACAATGTCAGGTTAATTGTTTGATAAAATTCATACTGTCTGAAAGATACAGGAAAGTTTCATAGATAATGATAGTATAAGAGTGTGACCGATAGTACAAAGTATCTACAGTTATTGTACCACCTTAGTGTAATATTCATAATTTACCACGATGACTATAATAGGTAATATGACTATTTCCGTTTTGGTAAATTATGAATTGTGTAATACATATTTACTTGCATAAAAAAAAAGATTGATAAACATAATATGAATGTAATTGGAATGATTTATAGCAGAGGCTTAATATGAAACTGTGTGATACAGGCGGTTAGCCTCTTCTACACAAATCTCGCTCCCCAGCCGTCATTGGTGAAGATACGAGCCTCAAATCTTTATACATATAAAGGCGACAGTCACAGGCAGGTGGGCTGAGAGAAAGGCTCCTGGAGGGGCACAAAAGATGCAACCTTCGCCGCGCAAAGAACCTCTCAAAAGAACTCACTTTACCATTGTCATTCCCATTTCGTAGCTTTGGAGTAACCGCGGGAGGCGATCGGGGCCGCGGAACCCGCGGGCTCGCAGAGTAGACAAGCTTTACACAGTACACTGTTGGCAATAAGCCGAGTATTTAGTAATACGCGTGGTACGCTAGCGGACGGTGTAAGCTTTATCTACGGAGATAATAGTTTATATGTGTTACATTACAACCACTACCGGCTACCCGCCTAAGGTTGTCGGTCCAGCGGGCAGGAGGGCGTCCCACGCTGCGTTTGCTTCGTGGTCTCCACTCGAGAAAAAGAAAAACTCGTCTACCCCAAAGGTTATCGGTTCTTCGGCAGATATGACCAGCCCACTGTCACTTCAGCTTGAATATTTTGACAGCTATGTCGGTAACCTAAGCCCTCTGACGGATAACCTTATTTCTGATACTATCCATCAGAGAAACCCCAAGCATAGCTCTCTCCATAGCACGCTGAGCGACTTTAAATTCAATTTTTGTGTAATCATGCTTTATGGCTTTACCAATAATTTTATGTTTACCTATTGTCTATGCTGTACAAAGAAAATTATCAAATCATTTTACTTTATTAAGATGTGGCGTACTCACCACACACAAATATATTTATCATTATATTTAATTATTTACCTATTACAAATATTTACACTTACACTATACAAAATAAGAAATAAAATTATAATCTAAAAATATATATTTTTATACCTACACCTATATTATTATATTATACAAAACATTATCTATTTATATCATAATTACCTACACACAAACACACGACAAAATTATAACACCTTATTTTGTTGTCAGTGGTTAAAAATGTGATACACACTTTGCCGTCTTTATTATGCGCTTACCCGCGAATTCTGTGCGCGCGAGCAAGCGCGCATCAGTCGCCAGTCGTGATCAACAACTCCGCGGCTATAACATTATTCGTTTGCGCTCTCGCCTGTTACGCGAATATCAACCGTATGCCTTTGTGATAAGGACTATTGACTGTTCGTGTTTCGTGTATCTTGTGTAAAACTGTTCGCTAACTTATCTAAAAACTATTCGTGTTCTTTCTTCTTTCACTCCTTCTATTCTATCTTTCTATATTTTCTGTGTGTGTTAGTGTGACGTTAATAAACTGTACATATTATTTTGAGTTATGACTTTTTATTTATATCGTCGCACCTCAACATACCTAAAAATATATTTCCGCGTTTCCCGTGGCCGCGCGCGGCTCACACATGAGGCTTCGTCTTTAAAGCAGGCTGCGTTCCTATTTCCGGTTCGACGGGCGTGACGTCACGGCGCAAACGGAGCGAGCTGCAGAGCGCATAGTACGTGCGCTGTCTCTGTCTCAGTGATTGCTGACGAGTGGTGTTGGATAGAGACGGAGGATTGAGTGGATGAATACGAATTACCAAAACTATAAGGTGTATAAAATTTATTAATAAGTAGGCACTGAGATTAAGTAAAGGAATCAACCGCAGATGTGCAGGGAAGGGCATAGCATTATAGTTGGTTGACAAATAATATATAATTATAAGATCTACTCTATCAATGATTGTGACTGAACCGTACAACCTGGTGGTACGGTTCCCTCACATTCTTTGACAAAAGATTTGGCAGTGAAAAGACCCCTCATCATCATCATCATCATCAATAGCCATATAAAATTAACTGGTGAATAATTCTCATACTGTCGCGTAGAGAGTGTGTGAACTACTGTGAACATAAGTAGATTTTACTTATAATTATTCCAGTATCCTAAAAGTAGTCCAACTTTGTGAACAGGGACAAACATACGCGTAGAAAATAGATTAAAAATAAAGTTGAAAACAAAAGCAACATTTTCCAAAACGGGTTACCACCGCGTCCGCCCGCCTATAAATAATAAACTAAGTTGAAACCTCAAAAACTGGGTAACTTTTAAGGGAAACAAGGTAACATGATGGGAGGGCAAAATGAATTTTAACTACGACAGCTGTTGCTTGGTACCGGGGTCTAGCGATACCGGAGCCGCGTGGTACAGATGTGGTTGCTTATAGTTATGTAATCATGGCATTTATTCAATTAAACTTATGTTTTACATAATGTAACATGTAATACATACCATAAAAAACGTATTTTACTTTACGGTATAGGTAGATAGGAGACAGAGGTGCATCTACACTAATTGTATATACATACGTAAACTATACCTAAGATGAGATAAATATTGATGCGATAAGAGCTGAGAAAACGTCCTCCTCGAGACTAGTCATGCCTACTGGTACTGGGTATCATACCATTTATCTGATGCGTTAACACCAATCTTAAAGTATTATAAAATTCATGGAATATCATTACAAGTACACTTTACATAATTTTTAATGAACGCGTCCAATGAATCATACTTTAAATTCGGCTTTATAAAGTGTTTAGTGCTGCTCGCGAATTAATTTAAATACATTAATAAATTAAAAGTGACCGTTTCCAGTAAGCGATAAGAGTGATATTCGCCTGTTTGTTTTTCATTTAAAAGGACAGAGCGGCTTTTTGCATACTAATGGGAGTGGCTGTTGGAATATTTTGTTTTCTTTGAGTGTTTTGTTTTATTTAAGCATCGACTGGAGCTAATGTGCCGGAAATCGTTTTATCTCTACCTCGTACCAGTAAAGAGATAAAAAATACAGATTATACCGTTATTTAAAAAATTAACACTACCGTAAATCTAATAAACTCTGTGTAAAAAGTATCAAGAGTGGATCAATAAAACACAAAATGTTTGTTATTCATCCAAATTTATTTTATTACCTTCAAAGTACGCTCTTTCAGAATCGATACACATATGTCAACCAATTATCCAATCATCACAAAAAAATATACGCTGTTTCCAGAGTTGTACTCGGGGCGATTTTTCCTTATCGGCTAGGATTTCGCTCAATTTGTTCATGTTAAATAACAGACACTGGGTTATACCTGCCAGCCCAGAGACGTTAGATAGAGTTGGTGACGATACTTTAAGGTTTCAATAGAATGGAATTTAGTATATAGGTACTTAAAAATATTTTCACGTACTAGGAATATAGTGCACAATAGAATCCGAATGTAGAATAGGCACCTTCAAATAGCAAAATATACCTAATAATTTATAAAAAGTCATAAAGAAAAATCGGATAACCATACTAAAGCTTTTACGCCATTATTTATTTCTACGCTGTGTTAATAAAGAGTATGAAAGGAAGTGGCGAATATTAATACTATTACCCAACAACTTTCAGTTTAAAAAGGTGGTAATTAAACATTCACCACCTATTATTAATGTTTCAAGTAACCTTCAGTTTCGTTCGACTGAACGAATAATTGGAATTATGCTCAATAGGTAAGTAAGCATAAACGAAGTGAAAGAGAAGGTCATTTCCAAAAGTCTTTAAAAAATCTTTCTTAGCAACACCTATTAAAAGTAAATAATACATAGTAATAGTAATATCCCTATCTATGTGATGATGATGATGATAGTAATTTTATGTATGTATTTATGTTTGTTTTTATGTATGTATGTAATGTATTTATTTAGGTATCATGTGTATATTTATATTGTATAGATAGTTATATATTAAGATATTAATATTTCGGTTAAGTACTCAATATAAACCATCTTCTTTCTTCAAAGCCATAAGCACTACCAATCACTTTTTCAACATCACCAAAGGTTAACTGGTAGAAAATGCTGCTAGCATTAAGTTCGCCTTTGTACCAATTTACTTTGTGCAATAAAGAATTTAATAATAATAATAGTACCTTATTAAAATTTCAGTGCTTTTTCAAAGAGTAATTTATTTCAGAATATGCTATGCAATCAAATGCTGCAATGACGACTAAACCACTGCACGACTAGACATAAACCAATGGCAAGTGATGTACAATAAAGAAGTAGCCTTTTAATTAGTACCTAAATGAATAAAATCTTTTGAAAACTCCCATACAAAGTGGAGCCCTCTACCCAGTACTAATTACGTGCCAATAGCTAGCGTGAGATAATGCCGCACGACATCGTTTGTCAAAATAAATTCCGCTATTTATTGTGTTACATTTAATTTACACACCGGATACCGGAATTGAAATTTTATTTATTGCTTGATAAAACTATAATTTACTCGAAAATTCCATTTGTTCTTGTTATTATAAGGTATAATTTAATTATGTTAAAATTTATAGCGTTAGCAAGAATTGTGTTTTTATCTTTGAAGATCTATTTCGCTTCACTATGTGTGAGTATTTAGCTGTAAGGGTTGTATTTTTATATTACAATTTGTATTTATATCTGCCAACAAAGTAAGTTATAGGGCTTGTGAACAAACTGTGTGCATCGGCTATACTTAAAACAAATTATCAAAAAACATTATTTTTTTCATTAAATAAATAAATTGGTAAGTTTCGCAATACCAGGAAGAAAACAATAATAACATGATTTTATATTCACTGACATGAATGTCCGAATTATATTAAATGTCAAAGAAAATAATTATAAACACCATGAATAAAAAAATAATAGATTAAAATAATAAGTACACATATTTTTTGCTAAAATCTGATTTACTAAATAGTAGAATTGACACCTGCTACTATAAAGAACAACGTGGTAACAGGCGCTGCTAAGACATAGCACGCGATTTACAAAGAAATAGGTTATTTATGGCGTTAACCCCTGTAGGTTTATCTTGTTTTTTTCTTTACTAAATTTACTGGCGTTGTTTTGGAACCATTAAGTTAATTTTTAGTATTATGATGTTTCTGCTAAAACTTTAAAGACACTCAATTTTAAAGCTAACAAATGTAGAGAAGTTTTATAAAATAATTTGTATTTTTTTTTGCTACATAAATTTCAAAGAAATGAGGTATTATTATCATTAGATCTATTCTGCAACTAAATTCATCAAAAAGTTATTGGTAGATCTGAAACAATGTCAAAGAGTGGCTTTATCAAAAATATTTTAAGTCTGACATTGATCCGAGCCATAGAACAACGCGGACTCGGGTGTACCCTCTACTCAATGATCCGAGCATCCGATTAATTTATTGCAGTATCACTGACAACTATACAACCTCATACTCGTATCAAACATCGCCCATCTCTTTCATACGCCAAGTAAAAGACAGAGAAGCGGACAGCAAGTCTAGTTTATTACTTTCATTCGCCTTCGCTAGTGTAGAGTCTAGGGCATTCAGGGAAAACGCAATTTTGTCGGAAATAGGCCACATTTGTAGGTCTCGTGCGGGAAGCGGTCTGAAATCAATGACCTGGGAATGTTTGCGGTTCGAATTGAAATTGTATGTAAAGAGCATTTGCTAAGTAGGAATCTTAGAAGAAAACTTAATTATAAATCGTTGATAAGGCTAGGTCTTGAGAAAATATGTACCTACAAATTTTGGTAGTGAAAATCCTTGGCTAAACTAAGTATGTCGACTATTTAGGTAACATACCCAGTACGCGCCAGACAAGGAGTTTCCGAGACCGATGAGTGGGTGTGAAGTAACTGATGAACGAGGAGGAAGCGAAGGAAGAGTGTCCATTTAGTACAGTCTCTGCCCAACTAACCCTCTGAGACAGGCGTGAGCATAATACACTCACGGGCAATGAAACGGTTCCACTGAGAAAAACACCAAATGATTACTTAACGGAAAAGGCTAGCTTATTAACGCTTTCTGTAACCTTAAAGTACATTTAATAGAGCATCATGATATTACCAACTAGAAACAAAAATATTTTGTTGAAATTTTAAATTAAATCTTTGAAAAAATAGGGGTTGTTTGGAGTCAGAATTTTGTGAGTGGAACTTTTTCATTGCCCGTGAATGTAATATATGTATGTATGAGTTGTTATAGTAAAAAACAACACTCACACAAACGAAAAAAAAACAGTATTTTGTCTGTCGATATTCATGTCACACGCAGCGATGGTGGCGGGTATTTCATAAATAGACGGGATAGTATCAAACACAGAAACAAACCCTTATCATGTTCTCCAAAACTATTACTTTAACTAGTTTTTTTTTACAAATACCTATTTTGTTTCACTCTCAATAGAAGGTAGATTGTTGTTCATCAATCAATTATTGCTTAAAAAGATTGAAAGCAATTTTCAGTAAGGATAAAAAGAAGTATTTTGAGGCAATTTCTCACTTACTTCCAGAGCATTATAAAAAACATAATAAGGATATAAAATATATAAGACGGATACTCAATTTTATATAAAAGTCTATGTTATACAATACAATACAATACAATACAATACAATACTCTTTATTTGCACCAAAATAGAACAACATACAAAATAAAGACTTAAAAATAAAACAGTACAAAAAGGCGGCCTTATTGCTTATAGCAATCTCTACCAGACAACCTTTGGATGGAAGAGAGTTATAATTTTTTTTTTATATCGTTTAGTAAATGTTTTACGATTGTGAATTCTGCTTCTATTCGGGGTTGGGACGTGACAAACATTCTGAGCGCTTACAAGTTCCGTTATATTCATTGGATTGAAAACTCAAAAACAATCGCTGTATTCATTGCATGCTATCGTTTGTTTTTTTTGTTGTTATAATATTATGTATTTATGTCAGGAACAGACACAACATCTAGTTATAGGAACAAACACACGTATACACAATTTTATTGCTCTTGTAAACAAGAGTTATTTTCTTGCAATTTTTAACCAAGACTTGAAAGTGCTCGTATGCCGGCGGCGCAGGCACAGAGTTAAGATTAACTAGACAATTCCCATTCCACAGCCGACGGCTGCAGTAACACACGACTTTCTCACTAAATTTGTGAACTATGCCATAAAACTAGAACTGACATAACTTGCCCGTGTCACTTTGTAGCCGTTTCGTAGCAAAGTGCTACGCCGTAGCTGCGTAGCAACGAGCTACGTCGTAGCCGCGTAGCACTAGGGTACGTAGTACTGGGCGTAGCGATGTATGGAGTATATTAGTCTCAGTAAAACGATATCAAATGATGGCAAAACTGTTACTTTTACTGTAGTTTTTACACATAATTATACAATTATGATTGTACTCTTTGCAATGCAGCTTAATATTAAGAAAACATACACATACTCTACACCCTTAGCTTTTTACTAGAGAAAAAATATGAAACCGAACCAATAAGATTTTTGAGCAGCACCTAAGTTCATGCTTAAATTGGAATCTGGACCAATTTATACTGTACGAAGCTAATTTGATTTGTTCATTGGTTTGATGGCTATAATTATTATACTATAATTTTATTTGTGATAATTACATTAAAATTTCCGAGCTTTGTCAATTAGTCTCGTTAATTAATTAATCATAATTAAACAAATAGAGCTAGTTTGCTGATTGTTTGTTTATATTTACATTATAATTCATTTATTATCACCCAGTTACCAATCTCGGTGTTCGACACACGCTGACGAGCTACCGACATGCTGCAAACAGACCCTCTAACGCTAAGTAAATAAATAATAACCCCCAAATTCATAGAGCTTTTTGATACTTTACAATAGGTTTAACATTGAAGTTGTGTTATACGAATTTCAACTTTTTGACTGACGTAAAAAAATCGAAACTCGCGTGTTTAAAAGACAATTTTAAGCTTGTTGTAAATTTACAATACGGTCTATGAATTTGAGGGTCACGGAACTCTCTGAGACAACTCACTCGATTAAAACCCGGGACTATTACAAAGCACTTACATCACATTTACGCAATGATTTCGTACAATGCGATCCATTTTCCTTCGCACACAATTTATGTACCAAGTAAAGTCATAAAGCTAACTCAGTGTTGTTCACTCGAGAGTTTTTATGACCAGCAGAGATCATTGTTATGACTTTTACGATTGATTCTCCTCATGGAGAGAGCTCAGCTTTATTGCCTATTAAAATATGAACGATCACGGGAAATTGGCGTATTAAAATATTTGTAATAGGTAATTTATTTTAAGAGACGTTATGAGCAGTGTTAGAAAGAAAGATATAAGGGTGCTCTCTCTTTATTTGTTAGCCAACTGACCAATTCAGTTGAGTAGTTTTAATCTACAATGAATTACACGGTGCACGGATAAGGTATATAGGTAACTAATTATAGTATCAAGAATAGCCTTTAGCTTACACGAAATGATACACTTGTGTGGATAAAGTGAACGTGTGAATGGACAATAACAGGCTTTCCCTCCAATGACTGTTAACAAAAAACAACAATACCATCAATAAATTAGGTCGTTAGCACCCTCTTAATAAGGCGACTCGTGGAACCATTTACGCGGGAAAAAAACATGGACAAAAGCCTATCTAAATAGGCAATAAACCCACTAAATAGTTTTTTTATCGTATAATTTTATCACAAGAGGAAAACGCTTCGAAACGTTCATTTGTCACTCGCTCCGACGCTCAAGAACAGCCCCCTCGCCGTAAATAACTATTCCACACTCTTCGATATTGGAGCTTAATGCTTCGTAATAAAATGCATTTTTGATTACTCTTCGTTCCGTAGACATGGCCTTCTTTTTGATCGCGATGAATAGATGTTTTATTTGGAGCGTTAATAATGTACTTGAAATGATGGATGCAATTTTTGAGAAAGTCTATTATTATTATTATTAGAGTGCAGTATTTTCCGCACCAATGCACGTAAATAATATAATGATTATTGAGTTTGGGAGACTAGAATAGGCGACCCCTCTTTCAGTTCACTAAATAATAAAATAATTATGTATAGGCTTATTCTAATTCCTTAAAGACTTTTAGTTTCTAGAAATAATATGTATTTAGTTCTTAATTTTTTTAAGTTTTTAAGTAGGTATCTAATAAATTTTATACATTGTTAAATTTTTTATAATATTTTAAACCATTCCTTGAATATATAATTACTTTAAACATCACAGACTATTTTTTTCCTACACCAGCATTGTTATCATATACTACTACAATTCAAACTATATTTACCTACATTTCCTACGAAATAATAGGTATATCGTGCCGGTACGTGTAAGGCAGCATTATGGAACTCCACTAAACAAGCGATGGACGTTTAAGGATGCAACAAACTGTTAAAAACCCGTTTCAAAGTTAACCGTTGTCTGATTCTACATACTTACTAGTCTATTTGAACCGATGCGGGAATGGAAGTGTCGAAATCACAAATTTTCTACTGCCACTACGGAAATACGTACCACATTTAGTGAGTCAAAAGGGCCTTTTAAGTATAAGTTAATTAGGAGCCATTAGCTCTAAATGGGTCGCCACTTATCGGTACATCTGAGGGCGGATTAGTCCTTCACTGGAAGTGTTCCCATTTGAATATGGGTTTTATTAATTTTCAACGTGATCTTTAGTAGGTACCTGCATTGTTTCATAAAAGGGGTACAGTACATACCTAAGACTAAATAGCACCACTGTAGTATTAGGTATTTATCCCACTGACTCCGAGATTTATATTTTGTAAAATTCCTAATATAATTATGAAAAACATTTGTCTTTGTTATGTTTTACTCGATGTTTCGCTGAGCCTGCTAAACTTGTCGGTTCAATAGGCCGTAGGGCGTCTAACGTTGGTGGTATAAGGTTATCAGTTATTATTACCGGCCCAGCAAGGAAAACAGTCTAACAATAATGGTGCTTCAAACTTAAATCGCCGACTGGGTTTAATCTGCAAGTCAAGTGAGTCCAATATTGTAAGTTGATGTCTAAATAACCAGCGGCGTTGTCGAGGCGATTAATGAGTAAAGGGGGCAAGCACTTTGTACCATAATGACTAAGGAGTCAATGTACCTACTCATATAGCAATATGTAGGGCTTTAGCACATACTGTGTAATCAAGCAAAATTCAGATTGAAAACCAAATCGCTAAAAGGTTTTGTTTGCTGTTCGTCTTTTCCACATTTTGTCTCTAATAATCTAAGGTATGACCCTAACAGAACAGTATCGCCCTGATCAAATAAACTGATTATGTTGTGCCTCATGTCACGGCAAACTGCCCGCGATAGCAGGTTTATTTGAAAAACAACTTTGGTTTTTGAAAACAACCATACATAAAAAGAGTTCTAAACCTGGTTATTATTTTATGCAGTAATTTAATGAATCCATGTTTTATTGGAATCGGTTAAGACTTCAGACGATTAAAAGTTCTCGGCGGCTTCCACTTAACCGTAGCTAGGTCAATCAAAGTTGTACCATGGTGGGTTTAAATTAAATTATTTCTACACTTTAAATATTTGTATATAGTTTTTATATCTCATTTGAACCAAATCATGTAAGTTGTTGGTGATTTCCGAGAAATCGTTCATTAATTGGAACACAGGCCAGAAACATAAATATTGATTTCAACGTAATTTTAAACAGACATATTTAAAGCAAAAAATATGATGTTTAGGGCCTCGGTAATTATATTTTAGACAGTAGGTATGTATCTTATCAAATAGTGTAGCCATTATCCAGATATTGTGAAACAGGCCCTTAATTATTATTTTTTGCTTTAACATTATGTTCAAAACATTTGCCCGTCCTCGAGTTCAGCCGCTGAATCTTACACAGTGAAGCCGCAAGAATGATCAGCGCAAGAACACTAAACGAAAACTCCACCCCCACTCTGCGATGTAAGCTGCTGGCTGCAAAATTTACGTATATTTTTACGACTGGAATTTGGAAGAGAACTAATTTGCTCGCGGCAAATTGCTTATTATGCTCATTGAGACGTGATTCGGACCCGGATAATCGCGTTTTTGCACTTCCCATCATCTTTTGTATGAATTAGTTTTGTAACTATGCTATTTTCGTCTCGTAGTAGGTAGGTGTATTTAACATGGCACGACAGAGCTCCGGTAGCAACAAAATTACTAAACAGCACGTCAGACCCCTTTTATCTGACTATAGAAAATCAGCTTTATCAATATCAATGAATTATTAGAACTATGATGCTATACTTCGTAATAAGTACCTCCATATAAAATTGACTGCACATATACCACTAGGTAAGCTTATAAAAAATATTCCAATTTTATTCTAAACTTTCCCCCGTTTTACAAATTTAAATATACATAAGACACTTCATTAAAAGACGAAACGTACATTATACGTATATTCTACAGACTCGTAGCAATAGTCCAACATAATTAGGGCCAATTCTCAACACAAAACGTTCATAAGGTTGGAAATAGCTCAAATTATTTCAGTTTCAGTGTGCAGGAGACGGGCGGTGGTCTAAAGAACAAATGTGTTGGTTCCCCACTGAAGCCATTCAATTTGTAGCGAGCCCCCGCCATCGCTCAGCCGCGCCGAGGCAGATCCACCGAGCAGATTATCTCAGTACATCTTGATGTGCATACTGCGTGTTCTTACTGAACTTGACATGATATTTTTCTAGTCTGCGCAGGAGACGGAGGAAGGTTAGTTTTTCGTAGTTTTATTTGTAGATGCAATAGACGAAATATTATTATCAATTGAAGTTCAAATACAACTCAAGGTTTTCTTAACTAAACACTATCCTATAATTAAATCTAGACGAGAGTCAAAGGTGCGTTACAATTTGCGTTAACAATAGTTTATTCATAACAGTTTGCCGTAACTTCGAAACGTGTTGAAGCGATCAAATAGCCATTAGTCAGCCGACAAATGATCGTTAAAAGTGAATTTGCTTCGAAATTCCATAATTTTCTTTGTGGAAAATTAGGGGAGGGTCGCGGCTGATGTGATGGCGTTTATAAAATAATATGTCTTTGAACAGTTGGTGTTAGTACTTTTATAACACTTTTAAATTATTTGAGGGTACACCCGATTCCGCGAGGTTCTATGGTTTTATGTGTGCTTTGTTGGTAGGTTACTGTCGTAAAAAATATGAGAAATAATTTATTTAATAAATAAAAATAATTGCGAAGATATTTTTCGATTTTGTTTAACAAACGCTTATAGTTTCAGGCTCTCGTGTTTCTGAAAAATAAATCATACCACGAATAAAGTCGGAATAACGTCAGAATAATCTTTTAACAAGCGTATTAATGTATGCAGCCGTCGTAAACCTGTCGGCGTCAAGTACCAACCCGCGGTGTTCACATAAAAAATGTTTATTTAGCATTCATTTTATCGTTTTTATTACTTTATGAACACTTTATATACTTATTTTAGAATATCATTACAGCTTAGTAAAGAGAGTCGAGAGCCATAGATGAAGAAGTTTTTGAACCCTTACATTTATGATAGAGCTTAGCCTAACCTAAATTATTATTACATATTATGATCATAAAGAAAAGTATCTATAATCTTTGAACTGAATGCTCGCAATTTCATAACTCTAATAACGTTATCACCAAACGTACAACCCACAAGTCACACGGCAAATAAACTCCCGTTCATAACTTACCTACGTGTTCCCCGATATATATCTGCGGCTGTATCGATACTATACATAATGTACATACAAACCTATGTACAGCATTTATCACTCCCGGTGCCGTGTTGCAAAATGCCCTGAGGAGGTCCGCCATATACTTTCACATCGGCGAATAACATCGCGGCAAAATGTTCTGTGTCGAAGTAAAATGTACTTAGGTTGTTTTGCTGTTATAATGGTTATGTGGTGTAAATTTTTGTTTCATTACTTTTTTTATTTTAAGTCTTATTAGGTACCTATATCTAGTTATTTTGAAAATAATATTATAGATAATTTAAGATGGCAATGTTTTTGTCCAAAGAACTGTATAAAATATTAGTATGTTGATTGAAAGGAAGCGATTGCCCTTTAGCAGGCTCTACTAAATATCGTAGGATCCGTAGTAGGAATAGGAACCATTAATCCCGGCATCCCGGCTGATTGGATCACTGATTTATATCACGGAAATACAGCGGCTATTAGCCCTATAACTTATACATAAATGAAGACAATTTTAAAGATTCCTAGAAGACTTATGTTCAAGTATAGGTACATGTTGGAAGAAGTTCCTAGAAGACTTATGTACAAGTATAGGTACATGTTGGTTAAAAAATATGCTATGGCTTTAGTCAGGTTAGCGTCATCGTCAGTCGCTGGCCGCTTGATGTAACCAACGTATACAAGGAGTATAAAGTTGATACCTACGCCACTAAAGGAGAGGAGGAAATACAAATTATACCTATTGAAATATTGTAATTTTTTATTTGATAGATTTGTAACTAAGTTTATCAGTCAGTACCGATATAGACAGATTGTACCGATATTGTGATGCGTGGCGTTGCACTTAAAATGAAACTAATAGTAATAACACAGTCATCTCTTTTTAAGCCGCGGGATAAAAATAGCGGTTGATACTGTTACGAGTATTGTGGAACTAAACAATTTGTGTGACGAACGCAATTTCCACAGTAAAGGCCAATGTCCAAAGTTCGAAGGAACCAGCCATAACAGCAAGGTTTATGGACAATAAACTAACGCGAAATAATATCCACACTGAAATACAAGAAACGAGCGAATCGTTGTTTTTGTGTTTAAGAAACAAATTGAAATGGTCTCTTGTGAAAACTTTGATATGTAATAACCTTATTCTCCATCTTTATAATACGACTTAAGAGTTTAAATGACCACTTCAGCTACTCTTGCGGTTTACGTATATATTATTCAACTGCATGTTCTTTAAACTCACTTCACTTATTATGAATAAGTATGGTAATAGTAATCCTACTTATGCCTCGTATTACGAGTATAGTAAAACTCTTACACAGAAAAATGGCTGTCCTTTGGTGTGTAAGATTCTCACACTATATACTCATTATATAAATGCCTGCATATTCTGCTACATGTGTTCTGAAAAAAATACCTGTTAATACAATTCAAATTGAAATTTGCGCTAACAGAGCTGACACAACTATAACAGTATGAAAGAATACTTAGTGGGTCATTTGCAAGCGTTCACCCACTAAATAATAAAAACTAATCCTACAAATAACGGAACATACAAGAACGAATAAAAAAGAGCCATAATCGGGTGTAATGTGGCCATAATTCGGTCCAGGCCGGGACAATGGCCACTCGCGGAGTTCGCCTCGCGGACATTACGCGCTCACTGCCCAACTTTAGATGTTAACATTTTATTGTTTGCGTTTATAGACTGAGTTTACGCGAAATTATTGTCACTGTATTCCTATAGTGAAGGTCGAACGGTTACTGTAATTTGTTTGCGAGAAAACGGAATAACAGAATTGTATTTTGTGCAATTTTATTAGATGATCCAAATTTGTGATGTCAAGTTGGGACTGCGAACGTTTTGTCTACAAAATATAAGGGTTATAGCGCGGGCGCTCTTGGCAATATTTTTTTGCACATTGTTAAAATTGGTTAGTGGAGTATGCATGGTATTCAATTAAGTACATTATTAAAGAGTGCTTAAATATATTCACTATACCTTTGTACGTGCCTTTCTTGTATTTCAGGCTACCTGATACCGGTGGGCGAGCACCACCGGTATCGGTAGACAATAGTAGATATCTCGTAGGTTACAACTGGGAAACCGTCTCATTGTAACAATAATATAATTCAAAAACCGCCCGCGCTGAACATAATAACCCTAATTCCTGCGAAGCGAAAGAAAGGAAAAAATATAGCCTCGATGACATAATTCCAATGGAATAAAGCACAGATGGTGAGAGGGGCTGCTGAGGACAGGCGAAGAGACTCAGAGAGAGGCGAAGAGTTGGAGAGAGAGGCAGAGAGAGACAAGTCTGCATAATGAACAGCAAATACGGTCCTGTCCTATTAAAAGTTGCCCAAGATTATCAGCATTAGCCGGAGGGAATTTAACTTTATCGTAATAACTCGCCACATTTTTCGTCTGTGATACTTATTTTTTAGGTTCCGTGAAATTGAAGGGGAAACGATGTTAATTATGACTATGACCTCCTTACGCTTTTTCGTTGGAGTTCCGTCGAATATCCAGGATCGTTTGGTTTTTGTTTTTAATAGGACTTTTAATATCGAATAAAATTATAGAGTGGTAATTTCAAAGTGGTTGTGTATGAGTAGATATATATTTCAGGATTAATCATTGTCTAGGTGCACTAGTGCTCCTTACACATATTATGGGTACATCCGGAGCATCCTGAGCAACAACTGCCAAAGAATATGACTGACTTTAGATAAGGCTAGTTCTTCTTAATATTTGTGAACGACATATGCAACACAGAACTGGTATAAGTTATCCAACAAGCTGAATGGTTTTAGCTAAAGCTATGTATGGTTTTAGCCGGAATGGCGTCAGCAGGTCCACATTAGAGACGTATGAAATAAGCACGAGAAAGGCCTATGCCCAACAGTGGGACACAGTTATAGTTACATAAAACATATATTTTCTGTAAATGAACGCTACAGAAATACAACGCCTTACGGGGTAATGCAGATGTCACGGAGGCCACTAAAATATGGGAGATCAGTACAGCCATACTACTCTTCGGTCGACCTTTTCTCTTCGATGGGTCTTATGTAAGGATAAAGATTCACTTCATGTGACCCTGACCATGAGGAAAAAATATGATGATATAACTATTTTTATGCTCAAGCATAAAATGAAATACATGTTATCAATAGAGATAAGCAGACTAGAGCGCAATGAAGCAAATCCCGTGCTCGCTATACAGGTAATTCACAAATTCAATGCAGCCACTTTGTTCATAGGTATTCAGCATTCTAGCTCGCAACTGAAATTGCTAGATATTTTCCATCCAGACCCATCTGGGATGCGCTGTGAGCGAGCTTAACCAGATTTGAGTTCCGTCTTCGAAGCATTTCCGGGGCTCACGGCTTTTCTTTAATATTAGAGTGAGTTTGTTTACTCGGCCGTTGCTGCTCTGAAATCCGTTTTAACCCTTCATAAGTAGAGAAGCCAAGTTCGAGACGCCAGACTTTGTTCCGAGGAAATGCGCTGCAACGTGTTTTGTCGGAGTTTGTATTAGGTCAGTGTTTTATTTCATTGTTGATGATAAAAGTTTTTTGTTTATGGTTTAACTATGCATTGGCATATTATTTATAATTTAATTTTAAGTTTAAAGGCGTTAAATTACTTCAAAAAGGTACACTTGTCCAAAATTAATAATGCACATGCAGATCTTCACACCCGAATCATTAAATCGTAAGAGCCTTAAAAAAATACTTATATTTTGCATCTTGTTCGAAAGATATAGGAGTCAATATCATGTGTCACATAATCGAAAACCACCGATCTGTCAAAGATTTCTTTGCGCATTATCAATTTTGGAGCACTGTACTTCACTGATTAAAAAAAATACACTCACGCCTTGTACTAATGTACTCCCTTGCGGGGTAGGCAGAGGTGCAGGTCCACTGATTATTAACTATTAAATGCTATTAATGCATGTAGATCAGTGTTAGTAATAGGAAACAATATTTTCGGTAAAGAGATTAAATCAATTCATTGGTAAAAGGTACCCTATTCCGTCCCCCATACATCTTATCAGCACAAAACGAATAGGCGAGAACTATCGCCCCATAAATAAAGTTAAACTGCAATCTCTATAAAAACGACGATTTACCTCGAATAGACGAAATACGAGAAAATGTAAACATAAATAACAGTGTTAGGAATATATACGAGTAGCGGCCGAAATACTGACAACACTTTACTTAATGGTGAAAATATAGGGGACTTATGTTGTAGCTGCGGTTATCGGATACATTGCTAATAATAATATGAGTCTCTGTGCCGTTTCCTTTCCACGATTCGCATTTAGCAACTGATTCTGAAGGCTGTAAATTAAATTGGAAAATAATAAGATGGGTTCATACCAAGTTGGCAACTTATTGTCTTAGTTTTTTCGTAAAGATTCCATTAGTGTTCGCCGGAGGTAGAAAACTAAGTAGTTTTACTCCTTCACAAATACTCATAACATAAGCGACCTTTAACCGTGTAACTCAGCCCCTCCGGACGTGCAAAAGTGTAGAAAGCACTAAAACCAGTTCATATTTCCCGCCACAGCTTCCACACAGTTCTGAAGAGAGGTAAAAAACACAAAATGAGAGTTTACGCCCGAAGCGATCGGAACGCCGAAAGGATCCAGACGCGGTAGGTTATTCTTTTATAGTTATCAATATTTCATTCGCGAAAATGGCTTCGCAAACGAGTTTTTCGGTTTGCCGCCATTTTGTAATAGTCCAATATTTTAGACTGGATTTCAAAATGGCGCTGGCGAGTGATGTCAACGGTTGACGCTGCGTTGTAACTCGCGTGTCGCCCACTCGTGCGAGACTTGTTTTTGACGCCATGAATTTTTAATGCCTCTGTGTTTGGTGTTAGCTGATATGATAAAGCTGTTATGGAGAGTGCAACATGTGTTACAATGTGTGATGGAATCCCGGACAGTAACAGTTTTGCCCTGAGAGTTAATTTTTTTTATTTTGTTGATGTAAATTTTCCTACACTCGTGACCAAAACGGTTAGTGGATATAAAATTATATTCAGTATAATACTAAATATTATTATTTCTTTAGTTTATTGCGCCTACTTTTTATGTTTCAAATCAAAGCAGAAAATGGCTTTACAATACAACTATAATATTATTATCACTAACTTTAAAACAAAAAAGTCTAATCTAATACCTAATAACGCCCAAAATAAATCTCGCCAACCAATTATTTCAATAGCGGAAACTGGCTGTCCAGAGCAAGATCCTCCATTATTATCGGGTAACTATCGCCGCGAGGGTGCATCACTAATGGTCTGCGAAATGAGTCGTAACTGTGAGAAACACGCGCGTTATGTCGCGCGACGACCCTGCGCCGCCGAGATAGGCCCCCGCCCGGTTTTATGCCCAGGAACGAGCGCCCGGGTTTGAAAATAGGCCTCTTTAAGTCACCTTCCCGATATTTAGGGGAATTGGCGTCGATAAGTGGCGCTGTATTAAGAATTTTTTGGTGCTTGCTTGCTATTTTTTGTACGATAAAAGTGTTTTTACGTGGTGATTGAACTAATGACTAAACTCACGCCCCTAGCCCCTTTACTCTGCATGTACTAACGAAGATATAAAACATAAAGATCCTTTGCTAAACTTGCGGTACGATGGACGGGTGGCCGAGTGTGTGATATACCTATGTATTTGTCTACGATTGCATTTTTCTGTCCATTTTTACCGCAGTTTTACCAATGACCAATAGTAAATAGCGTTACACGTCACTCAAACTCGCTGACGGAAGTGTCAGTGCTTGAGCACCCGCCGTCGGGTTCATTTCGAATGATTTATAAAACGTTGGCGGTCAACGTTGGACGCTGCGCTCAACTGGACGGCGGGATTACCGGGTTTGACAGCGCACGTCACTCGGTTTATTATACGGGTTTCAATGTTATTTTGTGATGGTGGTGTTACTTTATGATGTAAATTAAAATATATTTAGGTACCTGTGAATTTCACAATAATAATTTTAAAGCTAGTATAGCTTTACGCGGGATTATATTTTTTGTTGTGTGCATTGTATTCAGGAGTATTTTGTAGCTATTATTATTATTTGCGTAACTTTAACATCATCATCATGAGACCGTAGTCGTCCACTGCTAGACATATGCCTTTTAGGCCTCTCCCAAGGATCGTAACAACACTCTGTCCTCGGCCTTCCTCATCCAGCCACCACCGGCCACCTATCTAAGGTCGTCGGTCTAGCGGGCCTACTGTAACATGCTCTATGTCAATTCACAGACTCAAAGTGCCACATTTCATACTTAACTTGTGTTCAACCTGACGTCCTCAGTTGTGAAACCGAATGAGACAAATGAATGCATTTCAATAATGACAATTGATGGACTAATGGACGATCTACGACTGATTCACGCATTCATCAACCAATTTACAAAATAATCCCCGTATTTCGTACCCTGAGAGCCGGCGGGCTGCGGACATAGGCAAATAAATTTATATTGACCTAGTTGTAGTTCGCTATTCAATACAGCTAAACATTTTCAATGCGATAGCGGTACAATGGGCTGGGTATTTAGTACGGAATATTTTGTTGACTCGGCCGTACCCAATCGACTTGAAAAATCGGTTTGACAGCATTATCGACTAATTAACCCGTTATTGGTGGAGGCAATAACTTTGACTTGGGTAATGCCCGATGTTGACGTCGGCTGTTCGAAGTTTGTGTTTTTTTTATGAACGATTTATTTTTGTAAGTACTAATTGAATGGTTTATTTTTAAGTAAAATTTGTACGTTGAAAAATTTGTAAATACCCGATGGCTGGTAAAGTTACACGACAACTTTAATATGACACCTGAACCTCAATATACCTAAATAATATTTGAATACACTTTTTTTAGACTTATTTCAGGTCTACACTCGCAGGGATCGTGCCACTGTATCGAATATGGACTCCCCGTGAACAATGTGAGTGATTTCGTAAACGAGCTGTTCATCAAATTATACATTGTGTAGTGTCCAAGCACATTGTATATTATCGAGTGAAAATCAGCTTCAAATATTTGAAATGAAGCTATGAATTGAGTTTAATTTTTAAGTTAACGGCTAACTGTATGTATAAGTAGGTATTTATGGATATCGAACATTTATTGTTATTAAAGATGGAGCCATTTCGGGTTCCTTTTTCCTTCAAGTTCATCACTCCCATTCATTCAACATCATGTGTACGGATATGAAAAGTAGTTGTAAAATTTAGTTTTTATTCGCTATGCACAGAACTACAGGCTCTCATGACAAAAGCAGTTCTATTCTTGACTGGGGACGGCCCACTCCTGTATTTGCGCTTTCATTCGTTCGCCACCACGACGTGATTTCGTAGCCAGTCTCGGATTTTATTGAAAATATTCCTCTTTTGAATTTCAAATAATGTACGACTATAGGTTGTAAGGCTGGTTCTACGTTGGGACATTCGTGTTGATACCAATTTATTTAGAAAAAGCGGTTGGTATTTCTGATTTGTCTTTTATTGTACCGGTTATTTACAACAATGATGGATTAGACGTTGCCTTTGTAAAGTAAGTACTTACTCTTGAATCTCTATGAACTATAATTACGTACTAATATTAAACTGCTGCTGTCTGGTGTATAATTAGGTAGGTATGACTCGCAAATGTATCGCTGATATAACCTCTGTGCTCATGATAATATTGCTCTTCTCTAGCCTGTCTAAAAATCAACCAACTATGCATCCATGCAAATTTTAGTAGGTCAAAAAATTCGAATCTCTGCATCGCAAACACAAAATAAGCCCAAACCCGGCATCCAATAGCGAAGCGCCGCCTGCGCTGGCATTGCGGCTACAGTTGTTGTTTTAAAATTCTTTGAGCAGCGGTTTTCTTTGAGATCGGTGTCATTTGCCCGCTCGAGCTCGCATGAAACGTGGGTTTTATTTGTTATTCCTTCCCCCATATGACATCGGATACGATGATGTGCCACGCTCTGCTGAAGACAAAGAGTATCGATTGGAGCTTTCCCACTTGTTATATTGTGCCTTGCAGGGTTATACCTTGTGCCGGTAATGTGAAAGGTATTGTTCATGACCGCTTTAAGGTTAGATGGTGGTTTACTTCAATTATGTGAGTAGGAACACTACTTTTTAAATAGTAACGCCTAGTTTTACCATAGTCTGTTAGATCATTGTTACATTGTAATGTCGTCGATTATACGTCATCTTCATATAATAAATTCTTGACAGATATTATGTCAAAAGTCAACGAACTAGTCCCTGTATGCCAGTTTAAACGACGTGCAGCATGCTGCATGTTTTTCCTACACCTCAAACTTCGACGATGTGGGTTCTACGACTTGGTCTTACCACAAAAAAACTAAACAAGTGTTTTACTAACTATACAGTTAAAAAGTATTCAACAGAATTAAATGTTCTCCAACCTATTTTATTTTCATTTAAAACACTACAATGGGCCAAGATCTAAGCCTTGCTCAAAACCTTGGAGCGAAACAATAGCATTCAATCGTGATCCGCGCGACGGCGCCGCTACACAGATAACGACCACACACAGTTTTAATACCAAAGAGTTTTACACTTTGAAATGATGCCAACCTCCACGATAGCGGCTATACAGTGTTTCTGAACGAATCGTCTTAATTTCAAAACTATTTTCGAAGAAAGTGCGGCGTCCGCGGAATGGGTTTGCATTGCAGTGGCGGTGGCGCATAATGTTATTACCGCTCCGTGTCAGCGGAGATAATGTACGACCGATATGAAGGAAAGCTCGTAGAAACTGTTTCCGAATTGTGTTTCGTTTTAGGAGTTTACAATTTATGGAGCAGCGCTTTTATAGCGTCGGATTTCTATTGCTGAGTGTTCTATACGGTTATATGTAGGTATAGATAGCGTCTAACCATGCTTAATGATATTTAAAAAGTTTCACTTTTAAATACACGTGTTCCGTGTTTATAAAATAAAGATAAACGAAAGTAATAAGGCCATCGCTGTCTGCGAATGACATGTCTGTAATTAAAATTCATACGGAGCAATGTAAAACAAAACAAAAACACGATTAAATATGCTCCTTCACGTAAGTAATTATGATCGGGTCGTCGCCTCGGGCGGCGGGAATTGTTCGGCTTTGTGGAGTTAGGAGCTTCGGACACGAGACAGAGTACGGAAAATAACACGAACAAACCAGCGGCGCCTTTATTCTGTAAACTAGCTGCTGCCGCGTCGCTCCGCCTTAAAAGGTTGTTCCAAAATTTGTTTTTTGACTATACGTTTTGTCATGTCGTCCGATTAAGGTGAAACAATTCCCGATCTAATTCTGCGTAAGAATATGCATAATCTCATTAAGGAAATCGTATTTTGCACCCTTTGCCCAAAAAATCTATGTATATTTTACTTGTGCTCTGATATTTACCACATATAATGCGAATATTTTGTTAGCTTGTGTCTGTACTTGAGTTGAATCTGTGTTTCAGGGATGGACCCAAAAATAAATGTTTAAATATGAAAGAAATATAGTCCTTCCTACATATGATGTACATTATTATAAATATTACAGGGGCATTTTACATTGATATTTTTAGTGTCAAATAATCACAGTTCTTACCTGTAATAACGCTTAATTAATAATGATCAGTTGACAACTCCAGTTTCTCATATATCAACATAATGTTAATATCATAACGATCATGGAATAACCTACGGGACGTGACTCCCAAAACAGCGCAATATGGCCAATAACCGCCGCGTAAAGAAGTTACAGTCACATAACTGCCATCAAAACAAAGTAACGTAGCGCTTAACGCGTTCACGGCGGCCGCCGCCGGTGAATAAAACAATATATCGCGGAAATAAAACTTAGTTCGTCGCCGTCCGCGGGCGACGCCGGAGGGGCAACTTTAAATTGGCCATCATTTTGTTGAAAACACAACTTTGCTGAAGTTTATATGCGACAATAAATAGCGAGGTTATAGTGGATGCCTCCGGGTGGCTGCATTAATCTGTCTCTTGATAATGTGGCCACTATGCTCGTTGGAATGTGCTTTTGTATTTTATTAGAGTAATTTGTAATATTATAATCGCAAGAATGACTGACGTATATTACGAATGTAATGAACTTTTTGCCGTAAGTGGCGCGTAATTGTGTAAGTCTATAACTCAGACTTGACATTATAAATGATATGTATGTGATTATTTGAATCATCATTATTTTATAACAACAGTTAGGTACCTGGAAATAAACTTAATAAACAAAACTTACTGAACCAGTTGTGTAATTGCAGTGTGTAAGTGAAATCTCTTACCTGTAACAAAATAGAACACAAATTAATTATTGTTGTTAATAGGATCTTTAAGTAGTGGACAATTACAAACTGATGATAAAATGAATAATTTCAATGTTGTTAATAATTATTTAGGTAAAAAAGCCCTTAATCCCGAAACGACAATAAGAAAAACCACTCTCAAAAAAAGTTAAAACAATTTAAAAGAGCGGTAGGTACCTACATACATCTAGCGACCAGGGGGTGGCAATAAAAGTAGTGAACTCGTGGTAGAGCCACGAGCAGAGGCGTGTAAAAAAATGGGGAAAATCGAACCGACGAAAACTGAATTGATGGCCCGAACGAGATCTGGTCGTCGTTTTTTTACAGGACACATGTTAGATACGACAGAGGGGACAGTTTTATTTTACAGTCCTAAATGAAAAGCAAAGCAAGCTATACAGTTTTTATTGTCTTATAATTGCATATTTAAATAGGGGTAGAATTGAATCGGTGGCAGCTCAAATGAGATACTCGTAGTGAAGTGCGAAGGGGACTTTAGAAAAAAAAAATGGGCGAATATAAATAAGTGGCTCGGGCGAAATAAAACTAATTTAGACAATGTTATAATGAAATACCTAGGAAAATCTGATAGTTTACATAATATAAGCGATAAGTTTTCTAATACGTTTACCCAAGAGATAAATAATATTAAGCACAACTGTAATAAAAAATTTTTAGACAGAGATTGTTATGTAAAAAGCAGTGATGTGTCGTTCCGCTATAAAAAAGTTTGTGCCAGACAGGTAGCTAGAATAATAGATAATTTACAGTGTGAAAAAGCTCCTGGCTCTGATAAAATAAGGGTACAGGATTTAAAATATGTGAAATTCGATATAAGTAAAATCTTAGCTAAGTTTATCAATTTATGTATATCTAATAGCATTTATCCTAATGAACTCAAGAGGGCACTGATAAGACCCATCTATAAGCAGGGGAGTCACATGGATTATACCAATTATAGACCAATAGCTATATTATCAGTGGTCAATAAGATCATGGAGAAGGTTGTCGTAGGTCAGGTAAGCTCATTTCTTGAGCAGCATGGCATAATATCGGACTCGCAGCACGGCTTCAGGCGCGGGCGCAGCACGGCCACCGCACTGGCCCGGTTCACCGACAGTGTCAACACAAGTCTGAACAGTGGTCAGCAGGTGCTCGCTGTTTTTATAGATTTTAAAAAGGCGTTTGACACCCTTGACCACTGCCAATTGTTACAAGCAATGGAGGAGTGCGGAATCAGTGGTCCCACAAACCAGTGGTTCCGTAATTACCTCACAGACAGAACACTTCGAACAGCGGTGGGCGGGGCGGTGGGGTCCGAGGTGCGCGTCGATCTGGGCGTGCCCACTGGCTCAGTGTACGGTCCCGTCGGCTACATAATGCATGTAAATAGCGTACCTAACGTAGTTAAAAAATGTAATGTATTTATGTACGCTGACGATATGTGTTTGTTGCTCTCCGGAAGGGATTTGGATACAATACAAAACAATATGCAAACAGATTTTGATATGATTACCAAATGGGCCCACGATAATGGCATAATATTAAATATAAATAAAACAAAATGTATGCACATATATTCGCCATATAATAAAAAAGCAAAAGCGAGTAAATCAGTTAACATCATTGGCCACACGTACGAATGTTTGCACGCTGACTATCAGAACTGTCAATGTAAAAAGTTAGAAACTGTTAACCAGTTCAAATACCTAGGCCTATTGATAGATAGTAACTTTAATTGGAAACCACACATTAACGAAATATGTAATAGACTACGATCAGTTCTAGGCAAGTTCTATCATCTTAGCAAAATATTAAATAGACGCACCCTGTATATCGTGTATCACGCCCTTGCAGATACAATGTTTAGTTATGGTTTGAGTTGCTATGGCCTCACGTTTAAAACATATTTAGATAAAATTAAACAACTACAAATAAGATTAATAAAATATTTAGCTGATAAGAAAACAAAAGATAGTTGTGATGGAGACTATGACAAATTGTTCGCCTCATGCCGAATACTCCCAGTTCATTGTAAGGTTAAGTATCTGATTGCTATTGAAACATATTACTCCGATGACCATAAGACCCTGGTAAATCACCGCTATGTTACAAGATCAGCCAATAATAGAAAATTTATACAGCCAAAGGCAAATAATTACTACGGACAAAGGACAAGAAGATACTTAACCCCTAAAATATGTAATAATATCCCCCTATTGCGATCTACCGACAAATTTTGTAAAACTACATTAAAACTTAAATTAAAAAATATTTTTTTTAATTCTGAAACTTAACATCTAAATTATACCATAAAATTCCTTCATGTTATATATCAACTGTACCATTAGTTTAATTATTTATAAATTAAATTTAATATAATAAGTGTCAGTACTTAGTTTTTAGATTAGAACTAAGAGCGTCTGCCAACAAACTGTTACGCAGTTTGGCAGAAAAAAAATTGTATTAGCCTAAGTTTTTATTATAAATAAATGTCTTAAAAAAAAAAAATGTGCCCAACATAGGTAGGTGCTGAGCAGGTAATTAGTATTTCCTAAGGAATACTATTACCTGCTCAGCGGGTGGGTTTTCCCGTAATTTTTTGCCCTAGGCCGCAAGCAAATCTAATAAATTTTATAGATGTCGCTTGGATGTAAACACGAGGGAATATCATATTTTACAGAAAGTTATTCAGTAGGTAAATATGTCATTTCTGTGTATAAATGCAATTATAATAATAATAATATAGCCTTTTATTTCCGAAAACTTACAAATAGTAACAAAATAAAATCTTACATAGGTATCTTATAACTACTATTTCTTAAAAACTTACACTACTATTCACAAGCATGCAGTTACAGAATGTCTCTGATTTCGGTGTGCCTTACGGCAAAGGCCTCCTCCAACTCTTTCCATTGTTGCCTGTCCATGGCTACTCTTGTCCAGTGAGCTCCTACCGTGAGTTTCAGTTCATCCTCCCACCTTCTTGCTTTCCGTCCTCTGCTCCTGACACCATCCCTTGGGTACCAAACTGTCACCTTTTTGCTCCATTTTTCCTTTTTGCATCGAAGCATATGCCCAGTCCATCTCCATTTAAGTTGATCTATACGTGATAGAATATCCGTTAGTTTGGTTTTGTGCCGTATATCTTTACTTCTGACTCTATCTTTTAGCTTCAAACCTAGCATGCTTCTTTCCATCCCTTTCTGGCATCTTTCTAGTTTTTCCCTATGGTGTTTCGTAAGGGCCCAGGTTTCACAGCCATATGTGATGCAGGGTAGGATGCAGGTATCAAAAGTCTTCTTTTTGATCTTTATGCTCAGTTCCTTACTTTTCATCACTTCTTTCAGAGCCCAGAACTTCTTCCACCCTGTCGCAATTCTTTTGTCGATTTCCTTTGACATTTGGTCATTTGGTGATATTATCTGGCCTAGATATACATATTCCTCTACATATTCGAATTTTTGTCCATTGTTTGTTATGTCTATGGGGGTTGAATTTGTCATCATTTTGGTCTTAGTTAGATTAATTTCTAGACCCACTTCACTGCTTCTGCTTATCAAGGTTTGTATCATGTATTCCAGTTTTCTTGGGTCTTCCTCCAATATAACAAGGTCATCTGCAAATCTTAGGTGATTCAGGCGTGCTCCGTCTATGTTCAGCCCCAGATGATCCCATTCCAATTTTCTGAACATTTGTTCAAGCACAGCTGTAAACAGCTTTGGTGATAGTGGGTCACCTTGTCTGACACCTCTTTCTATAGGGAAAACGTCCCCTGTGGTTTCCAGCCTAATACTAGCCTTGCTTTCTTTGTAGATGTTTTTAATGATATTTATGTAGGTGCATTCGATTCCCTGCTCTCTTAGGCTTAGCCATACATATTCATGTATGAGGCTATCAAAAGCCTTGGAGTAATCTATAAAGGCCAGGTAGATGGGCTTGTTGTATTCATTATATTTTTGTATGAGCTGTTTTATTGTGTGTATATGGTCGATTGTGCTGAAGTCTTTTCTGAATCCTGCCTGTTCCACTGGTTGGTTTTCATCGAGAATGTTTGATATTCTGTTTAGAATTACTTTTGCAAAAACTTTATATACATTTGAAATCAGAGATATGGGTCTATAATTTCCCATATCGTCTTTTGGACCTTTTTTGCGTATAAGTATTATGTGTGATTCTGCCCAATTTTTTGGGATAATGCCTGTATATAGTGTCTCGTTAAAGACCCGTGTTAGTAACGGGCTTAACTCATTGATTGTTCCTCTCATTAGTTCGTTTGTAATTCTGTCTGGGCCGGGAGCTTTTTCCATTTTTTGACTATTTATAGCTTTTTCTACTTCGCATTGTAGTATTTGTGGTATATTTACAGTATCTTGGATTCTATCATTTTCCATAGCTTGTTCTTTTTCAGGCAGGAGTGATGGTGGTTCATCAGAACTGAGTTTTTGGTATAGTGATCGATAATAGTTAGTTGCAATATTTTTAATTTCAATGCGAGACGTTGTTGTCTGTTCTTTGTCTTTCATTTTTGGTATCCATTCTTTCCCCTTTTCTCTAAGTTCTTTGAGCGCCTTTCTTGTACCTCCTGTTTTGATTATGTGATCTTCTAGGGTTTTATTTCTTCTGTTTATTCTGTCTTTTCTCATATTTTCACGAATCTGTTTACTGAGATTAGAAATTTCATTTTGGTTTCCTTTTTTGTCTTTTTTCATTATTAAATTTCTTCTATCTTCAACCAGTTTTACAGTTTTTTCACTTAAGTAAGTTTTTTTGCTTTTGTCTATTTGTACTACTGTCTGGTTTTTAAGCTTATTTTCTATTTTCTTATATTTTTCGTTTAGGTTAAATGCAATTACCATGATTTTATTGCACATCTATACAGTTTAGCAGACATGCGGCCCTGATTTACTGCAACAGTGACTGGCATCGCTGCTCTTCCCATAGCAGTTCTAAGCTGCACACACACACACGTGGCAGCGGCGCGGCGCGGCCACTAATCGACTTTGCGAGCGCTGACCTACAGGCTGCTGACTACATTAACAATATACGCCGAAAAAAATCACAATAAAATGAAATAGAATATTAGCTAAAGTACATTGTCCTAGCTGGTAATATAGGGAGAAGCTTTTGAAACGGTTATAAATATAAAATACCAAATGAATAAAATAGATTTGCTTCAATGTCGGAACAGTCTCCTCAAAACAAAAGAGCGCAGCTCGGACCTAATAATTCCCATCTCTTGTAGATTACCATAGGGGCAGAGAAGATTTTCATAAAAATGTATGGCACTGTTTAGGGTTTAAATACTTAAATACATATACTAAAGTAGAGTCATAAATTAAAATGATGTAAACTCGAGTACAACGCAAGCATTACTGCAACGAGCCGCAGCTAATAAGGGTATTATGTCTAACGAGGTAGTGGCACATGACACCACCGACTTGCCACTCTGTACGTACACAAAGGTACATAACACATAGGTACATACAGACAAGAGTAGAGTGGACAATCTAGACACACTTTATAAAGTTATTAATGGGGGAATTGTAAGAAATAAAGAGAAAGCTTGGCACCCATTAAACCTGAGAAGAGGCGAAATGAGATTGGATGTGAGGACGACAAGTTATACATATTCACTAAGCCGTTTTTTTTTCATACGTATTTTGCTAGTTTTCAAGTTTTTAACTAATGGTTGCCATATTTAACCAATGGTTGAGTTATACAGATCAAAAAACTGCCCCTAGAATAAACGTAGCAAAAAAATAACCTGATCGGTTTTTCTGAACAAATATCTCAGGTCTTCTCTATACTTTGTTGAAACAGGCTTTAGAGTGTGATCCTAATCGCGACGTGCCCTAGGGCTTCTATGAATGCTGACAAGAATAATATAGTGCTTAGTTCACGCAGCACATAAATCCTGAAGCCTACATTGATGTCAGGATTTAACTTACGACCTACATGCGCGTACTAACACTGTAAAAACATTCATTTTCAACTGAAACACTTTGTAACAAAGACGGTTTTACATTGAGCATAGTTTTAGATAGTTTAAAGTGTGCGTACATGTTAAAACCATCAATTCAGTTTTCATTGCTAGTTTGTCATTGTAGTCACTTGTTTTTTTTTTGTTGACAACTTGCGTGAAAAAAGGGGTGTATTGTTTAAAGATAACTAAAATAAATGTAGGTTGGTATGTAAATTATAACTGAATGGTGATGTAAAAGGTAGGTATATTGTAATTGTATATACTAAGAATGACTTGCGCTAAACATTTAAACGTATTTATATATATGCAAGGAGCAAGTCAACGTAACTATATAAAAAACCGAATTAAATGTTACTATGCATATATTTTTAATTGGTTAACTAATTATACAAACACAAAAAAGGGATCGACGTTTTTAAAGTGCGATCACCGGCCGTTGCAATTCTCTGAACACAGATGGCGGCTTAAAAAGTGAACCCGTTTTAAAAATCGAAGCCAGATCCCATGCATACAGATCGGTCCATGAACCACATCCCCTCGGCCGATCGACATCATCAACTCTGTGCCTGCTGAAAAAGGAAAATTAATTTTCCACTCGAAAAAATCCAGTCCAATCGATTCTAGCTCCAGTAAAATAGAAATCTAAAACAAAGCGTGTCGGGTACAATAGAATTAGAATGTAGAACATGAAATAAAGCAATTGTTTTTTTATTGTTGTTTATTTTTAGCTTCCGACGTTCGTCATCTTTGGAAAGTATGTAAATACGTATATTTGGACGGATCCGTAGTTAAGGCGGTAGTGAAGCTGCTTCCGAAGCTTGAGGTCGTGGGTTCGAATCCCGCCCAGGGCAAACATTCGTGTGATGAACACTTGTGTTTCCCTTGTATCTATCTAGCTGTCCGGCACCCATATCACAGGCTCTGCCTAGTTTGGGGTCGGATGGCCGTGTGTGAGATGTCCTCACATATTTTTTTTTTTAAAGAATACAATACATATTCTTATCAGATTACTTTTTTTCCATGCTATGGTTCTAAATGTCTGGGCCAATACGAATTCTATTCAGTACCTATAAGAGCATAAAAATAAAATATTTAAAAATATAATTCCGCAAGTATTCAACTTTTCCTATAAAAATACGTTGGGATTACTTAAGTTTAACAAGACATTCATTCCATCTGCGTTTGACTTTTAAATGGCTTAACTTCTATTGTTAAACATAAAATATTTGAAATTGAAATCATAAAAATTGTAAGGTTTTCATTTTGAAGTAAGTAAGTAAACATCTGTAAGTTATGCTAAATGGATTTGATTGTTATTAATTTATAAACTTATTTACTAAATAAAAAAATCTTTAAGACCTTTATACCTAATAATAATAAAACCATAAAAAATATATGATTTATATGCATAAATAAAAGTTTATTTTAACGTAGCTCGTTTTTTTGTATTTGCGAATATCCTTTCGAGTCACCTTTCCACAATAGCATTGTCTTTCGAACACTAATTTATGTTTAAACTTGCACTAATAGCTTCCAAAAATATAAATTTAAAAGTCAGTTCCTACATAGCTACATACTTATTTTTCCAAGCCAGTATATAATTAGTCTGCCTGCGTCATACAAGTTCTCGAAATTCCCACCGCAACGGCTTAGTTCATTCTAGGAAACCTCCAACTTTTAACTTCTATATAGGTAGGTATAATATAATAATTTTATTTCTCAGAATAACAAAAAATTGCTGAAAAGTTAAAACAAAAAGGTTTTTACTACAAAAATGATAATGAGGATAAGTAGAGGTTACAACAATGAAACTCACCAAAGTTAAAATCTATCTAACAAACACTGAAAATGCTAACCATTGAAGATACTAATTACCAAACCATGATAACTGAAATGATACTTGATTGAGTAAATCCACTTTTATATGTAAAACCATTGTATAGCATAGAAAACGAAGCAGTTATTATTAAACAAAAACAAAGTAACTTTCACTTATTGCCTCGCCCAATATTACTGGGCTATAAGTAATTACGCGGTGACCACGTCGCGCCCCAACTCTCTCCGCCCAATATACAGTTAACAGCTGACCACATATGAGCACGTAAAGAATGAAAACGTCGGTTCAGTGGCGGTATAGCGGCTGCAATCTGTTCCGTCCCACGTCGCACTCGGGTCACATACAAGGCCTCAATAACTGCTTGTCCCATGTCAAACTACTACACTGACTATTCAATATTACCTGACCCTTCTATTAGATAACTAGCTGAGGAAAACCGCCCGTATTGTCAATGCATACGAGTGATGCGAGTGGGGTTCACGGGTACAGTTTACGTTGGACGGTAGCGGGGCGTATGACGTCGGATGGCGCATCTGTCAACGGATTCGGTCTAAGTTGTATGTAATGGATGAAGGTAGTGTTCGTACATAAATTATGGGTTGAGGAAAACACGGGCTTTTTTCCAACTCTCATATACTTTTGAGTTATGTTGTCAAATATAACTTAATGTGGTTGATAAAATTGAGGGACTTTTCCATGAGAAATTGGGTTTGCTTATTATTAGATATAAGAGTATATATTGTAAAACATTTGTGAGTATATGTATGGTCGTAAAGAATAAACTGAAAAAATAAACATAGTTAAACATTGACATTATCCCTGAGTTTTATAAGTTACTTTCTACGCGTTTTCTATTACCTAAACATCATCGTAATGTAATGAATACCGGTATTAATAAATCTAAACCCATGCGGAAAAAGTATACTTAAATCTAACAAAGAAAACTTGTTCGACTGGAGTATAATAATAGGTTTAAATGACAGGTTAAGAAATAGTCCAGTGACGGGAAAGTGTTGAAGGAGTAGGTGACACAATATAACAAAAGAATCCTTCGGTGTTTCGGGCGGGCGGAAAGAATGGGCGAAATAGGGACGAGGGAAATTTATGGTGTGGAAGTGAGTGGCGGGGGACGGGAGTGGCTGAAGAGTTACTCTATACTGACAAAAAACGAACGAATCGTCGTGCAATCGTTAGTACAAAGAGAAAGAGTCGTGGCTCGCGTAGCAGCGCTTCGAAACTTCGTTTTTCATCTATAATGTGACCCCCTGTTACCAGATTGACCACCCGAACAAGAGGAAATGACGGTTAGTCTATGTTATTGTATGTAGCATTTTTTTAATTCTAGGATGCAATAATCTTATTAGTATTTAGCTAGTATGAGAAGATAGTATTTTTCAGAAATAAAATACAACATCATTTGAATCGGTATAACTTAAATATGACTTGTTGGTTTACTTGCTAAATTATTTCAAAAGTTAAAGCAATCTGTTGTGACATACGACGACATATTACTGATTTTATAATTTCGGAGTCGGAAGTGGGAACCCTCCTGAAAGTTATTCAGTAAAAATATCATTTTACCAATTTAAAATCCAACGTTTTTAATCGCAGAACTACAGCATCCATAACGCCGCTTTTCATAAAAGGTTATTTCCCAGAAAACGCACATAAAGTTAACATAAACCGACCCTAACAAGCCCTTAGCCAGCCACTGGTTCCGTATTCAGCGTCGGTATAATTCAATATTCAAAAGAAACCCTATGAATCGCGAACATGCACGCGCCCGCTGCGCAGAGGGAAACACAGCAATAAAGGATCTTCGGACAAACTAGCGTGTATTGTTAAGAAGGTTTCTAATCTCGGCCGAAATATAATGTGCGCTACATATTATTATAGTTCAAGGGTTAAAAACTTGGTAAGTACTTGTATCTTATGCCGGAAGGGCTCATACTACAAAGTCAAGTTTTTTTTGACGATAAAAAATCTACTGTTATGCTTTATCATGTACTTTTTATAAGACTGAATTAGTTAATATTTAATTAAATAAACAGGAGATATTTATTTATCTTTTTTTCCTTGAAATATAACGTATTTTTTGTGAAATATAGGTTCGGCAGTTAAATGTCCGTGATTCTCCTACCGGGGATTTATTTCAGATGAAGCACATTTAATCGGCTAGTGAACACTACTCCAACGTTGATCGCTTTGACACATTATCCGACACACACTCGGAATTATCTGACTATGGAACGCTTAATTCACATAAATTCAATTAATTATCACCAATTTACTTACTTACCCACCTGCTTGTCACCTAGTGGTAGTATTTGGTTAAAACTAGATTTAACGCATATCTGCGTATTTCATGAAACTCCAGAACCATTGATTAAAAATACTCAAACTATATATGAATTGAATTGAGAAAATAAATAAAGATAACAAAGATAAACGTTTATTCGGTGGATTGCACACACACACACACACACACACACACACACACACACACAAGAACGCACACTAATAATGGTGATTTTCAGCCGCTTCTCTCGTAATACCACTGACGCATTCATAAATATTTTTAAAATTATTATTAAATTTTAGGACAGCCCTAATCCTTATTGTTTCCCAAAATGATATAGCTATTTTTTACAGCATATACTATACTGTGTAAGTTTTACCTCGTGGGAGGAATACGAACACTCTTCCAGCCCAGCTCATTACTGCATTCCTTCCACATTCCGTCTAATAATAATGCTTCGAATGCACTCTCAACTCAACCACGGAATATTTTACTCACTAATAATGCTCGGGAAGTTTCCTAATAATGCAACAAAACTTTTTTTATTTGTTTGAATAAATTTTATACACAGTTTTGTAAAATGTACTATCACATCATCATCGATATAAACAATTAGTTCACATTATTGGTTGTTAATACGTTATTTCACAATCTTTAATCATCAATTCTTGTATTTTCGCATAATGGCTAGGAACACTTGGGGTAACATTTCCCTTGACAGAAAAAAAAACAAATTGAAAATCGGTTCAGGGAGCAGGAGCTACGCCACCACAGACAGGGGCACATACACAGATCCACATAAACAGAAACGTTAAACTAATAACACCGATCTTTTTTCAAGTGTTAAAAAGAAGTGAAAATATTTTGTCCGTCACATACTGAAGCATAATTAGTACATTTATTTCATCGCTTGACAATCAAAATAAATGGACCCGTCTGTGTATGAATCATCGTTAAATATTTAAATTGAAGTGGTTTACTTCGTCACTGCTAAATGGCAGCAATTACCTTTGTATGTGACTGTGTTTTGTACTCAGCACTGAATCTACATCTAGGTAATATTACTTATTAAAAAATCTTCTCAATCTTAACACTGGAGCTGGGCAAATGCTAGTAATAGATACACGAAATAGGAGTAATAAAATAGAAACAGAAATCAACTGAACGATCACAATTTATTTACACTTTTTACAGATATTGACATGGTGTATCTGCAAACTTAAGGGCCCGTACAGGATGACGTGCCGCGCCAATTTTGGGTTTTCAATGCTCTTCACACAGCACACGCAGTGACACGCACACATGTAAGTTTGCACAGTGGGTCGATAAACTTTTACTCGCAAACTTTATTGACAATTATGTTCAAGTACATTTTGGGTGATTTTAGGGTAAGTAAGTATAATTCTTACTTACACTGGTAGGCACCAGGAAAGAGTAGAAATTAATAGGGGTGCCACTTTACTCTATACTCGGAACCCGATTAGCTTTCTCAAACAAATGTGGTATTTACTTGTAGAAAGGTAACTAAAAGTATTAAAGTGTAGATAATAAGTTTCGGGCATCCTCCAGCCAACTGAACCCCGACGACAAAGCAAAGTAAATACATAGTGTCGCAAAAGGGCTATACTAAGCCAAAAGGGGATGACTCAAGGGGTCATTCTGAACAACTTTTGTTCTACGAGATTTGCAAATTCGCGAAAAAAAAAAATTCTTTTTCCATGGTAAAAAGTCACATGTCCAACAAAGTTTCTATGAAAAAGGTTTTTTTTTGTTAATTTTTCAAAACTCGTAGAGCAAAAGTTCAGAATGACCCCCTGTCTTACTCCTTTTTACCCGACTGCCGAAGGAGGAGGGTAATGTTTTTTGATTGTATGTATGTATATATGTATGTTTGTCTGTTTCTTTGTTCCCTCCTGTAGCCTAAACGGCTTGATAGATTTTGATGTATGAGGTATTGTTAGAAGCGTATTGATGGCGCAATGGCTATAGGCTATGTGACGTTCCATTAAAATGTACATAGCGCCCTCTTGAGGACATAACGTGACGATCGAAAAAATAATAATTCAACTTTGCCGTGTAAGGTATCAAATGAAAGGACTTGATTTTCACATTACAAAAATATGCATATTGAAGGTATTTAAATAACAACACCAAAATTATTGAAATAAAAAATGATCATGAACTACCTACCGACGTAAAATTTCATAAAATAAAAACAACTAAAAAGTTACAAATAAAAAAATACAATTATAAAAAACTAAAAACCTGACTGTACGCTAAAAACATGAAAACGAGTCCCAATGTTAATGGAAAGTATCGCAGGCAGGGACCAACTTGACCGCCACTCAAGGCCGTTTTCTAAGTAACATTCAGCTAAATGGTGAACCCTCTGCTGGTATAATTTGTTTATATACCGCTTTTTCAATACCTGTAAGTACATTTTTTGGCAGCATAATATTTTTACTTAATTTTAGGGTTTCGAACGTCAAAAGAAAAAAAGCAACCGTTATAGGATCTCTTTGTTGTCCGTCTGTCTGACTGACTGTCTGTCACCGCCCTTTTTCTCAGAAACGGGTAAAGATATCAAGCTTATATTTCGCATAGATGGGGAGTACCCCAAAAAAATATTATGGTACTCCCTGTCCCACACAAGTAAATTGGGGCTTATATTTTTTCCAGTTATTTTGATGTGTATCCTTTTTTTTTCTTTGTTGTTTTGTATAAGTATGTGTTTCTTTTCTTTAAATCTGTATTTTTTTTGTTGTTGCTGTCTATGTGTCGAAAAAATTTATCTTTATCTTCAAATCACGCCATCTATCGTTTGTTTTTTTTGTGGCTACTGTCTATAGAAGAAATTCCGTCATTGACAATTTTACGTTACGAATTTATTTTTATTTATTTTATTTTTATTTTTACATTTTCGTGGAGAATCAACAGCATTTTGTTAATAAATAATTATTACTTATGAACACATAACAACTTGATGCCATTAACAGAATGAACTTAGTAAACCCAGTAAACCTAACACATCCAGAGGAAAAACAAAATCTCTTTGTCTCTCTCTGAAAAACATACTTAATAGCCCAAACTCGATGCTTTTAGCTATTAACATCTTTGAAATAAAATTGAGCCACCACCGTGTTACTGCCCTCATCAGATCCTCAGGAGACCATACCTCAACCAGCACCAAGAGACTGTATTTTTGATCCCTAACCTAATGTTCGTGCGTATTGTCATCACTTAGATCCATTCGCTATATTCCTGCTCCTCATCAGACCTTTACGAGACTGTAATATCACGAGAATATTGCACACTATCTAATTTAATTTAATGTATTGAATATACTGGAAGAATTATGCTTCCTCAATTTCAAATCAAATTATGTTGGTGTCATAAAAGTTGAAAAAGTGCAATGACAACCAATGTGCAGTGATTTTGTATCTGTACACGATAAGATCGCGAGCTGTCAGTGCTGCCTAAACCGACGTGACCCTTCTTTGGAGGCCAGCGGCCAACTGAGTCAAACGTCACTTTATAACACAGAAAGCCGCCATAGATATTTGTATGAAGATTTGAGGGAAAAAAATTGCTCAAGTTTGGGATTAATTTACACAAAAAAGTGTGTGTTTATTAAAAAACAAGGTATTTAGCGCCTAGTCCAAGCCTTTAACTTTATAATATGATAAAAATCATATGAAAATTCTTTATAATTACGACACAGTTGTTACAATACGGGAGTGTGATTGACTGGTTTTTCTTGATATTCTGAAATTAATTTACAGTAATCCATAATCATTTACTTAAATTCGAATGATTCAGCACCTAGCTAGACTCTTCAACTACCTGTGTTATTTTTTTCAAGGCTGTAGAGCATCATTTACTACATAATTCTATGACAATGCCAACCCTCGATTCCCTATTGCAGACCCTTAAGCTGTATGTTACTGTTTCATTACATGAAACGTAATTTATTTGAAAACAATTCATGAGCCACAACTCTCCATAACATGGACAAGTGGCAATGCAGCTCCACTTTAGTCAAATCGTAAATTCTTTAAACCGCCGACATGAAGTAAAATACAACCTCATTCATGACGATAGTGTGGCCCTGCGGAAACGAATACCGGTTATCGGATATTATGTGGATGAAAATACACTGTTTTGAGGTTATCTAACTTTGATCTGAATGTACATAGTTGTTGGTCGCACACATTATAACAATGAAAAGTAGTAAGTAGCTACTTTGATTTTAATAGTGGAACTGGAAACAAATTACGACATGGGTACATGGAATATTTTTTCACAATGTTACCTACCAGTAATTCGTTTAAATTCGTTTCTTAGAAAGGTTTAACTAAAATAAAGTAGTAAAACATGCATCAATTATACAACACACACGTAAGCTTACATTTTATTTTATAATAACTTTACCCTTCCCGACCTGGCCTCTTCCATTCCTGTAAATTATACTTCAGTACTGAACTCAAATGTTTGTAAAGCAAACTACCTAGCCATATTATTGTTACCCAGTTTCTGGATTGTTATTTAGATTAAATTAGAATATGCATGACTTTAGAAGAATTTCTTAATTAATATTCTGTTATTGTTACATAATAATAATATCTTAGCATTTAAAGTACCCATACCTTCATTGACTAATTCACTTAAAGGGTAGTTAGTGTTGCACCTCCTCTGTTATTTATTTTCAAAGGCAAAAAACGGTTCAGTTGATTGGGAAATGCGCTAGCACATGCACAAACTGAATATACTTACGTTAAACTTGTAACACCCCTCTTTTTGTGTTATTCTGGTAAAAAATAAAAGTGAATATCCGAAAGCAGCATCCCACAGGGCATCACTAGCAATGAACGAGAGCTAGGAAATGCAGTGGAAAATTTAACTAAACGCGATATAAAGACATTTGCGCATAATGCATAACCGGCGACGGTGGCGTTTAGCATACGCTTCATTCTTTATCCGATTTACATTATTTTACTCAAACTGTTAGCTATTTCATTGCTGCAAAAGTTTATCTACAATCATTTCTGCGATGCTCTTTGGGGTGGTGCCAAAATAGTTTCTTTTAAAGGGATTAATAGAATGATGAAGTTTTTTCTGCTCTTATAATGTTATAGTTTGTTCAGTGTAGCTGGTTAGCTTTCTGAATTATTAATGTCTTTCGGTGTTTGCCAAGATTCTTTGCTTCTAGTTTATATTGTTTTAATATAATATTTGACAGTTTTCAGCTAGTTATCATCGCATTTTCTTGATTGATTGTTCACCGTATGAGATTATTAAAAAACAAAAAGATATACACCTAAATACACTGCTCCTATGTTGCATCATCCATATTCCGCACACGTCGCCACAGTAAAGGTTATTTTATCGTAAGCACAACCCTTCAGCTCGGCGTCTCAGAAGCCACTAAACTTACTGACGATAAAATCTTAAGCGATTCCTGAAGTCCTCGGCTAGTCACTAGAGATCGCTATAAAAGATCATCTGCTCGAAGCTCTAAAGATTGTGCTGCACTGTGAGAGATTCTAGTCGAAGCTACAGGGTGTATTTCAGTCAGTTTCCTGGTCTTGGTTACCCTCGACAACAAAAAGGGAAAGTGTCTGGTGCTTTGAAATGGAGTATGAATGAAAATTCAAAACTATAATACTTACATTATTTTTCAGTGATGGATGACTTAAGATAACTGAGGCTTTGTTTAATGAGGTTACTTGAACTTAGTCCCCTTATTATAAAATCAAGACTAAAGATGGTTCCGATTTGGTAAACCCGGGTTTAGACTACTTATTTGCATAAAAGGTCTGGACTATAACCGGTTCTAAACCATTGCTATCTTTAGTTCACATTTAATAATAAGGAGTATATTCTATCTAGTAATAGTTACTAGTAACTGTTACTAGTAACTGTTACTAGCTGTTACCGCGAGCTTCGCTTCGCCTCAAAAAGTTTTCCCGTGCGAATTTCACGATAAAAAGTAGCCTATGTTCTTTCTCAGGGCCTAGACCATATTTATGTACCTATACCAAATTTCATTTAAATCCATTCAGTAGTTTTGGGGTGAAAGAGTAACATACAGACAGATACAGTTACTTTCGCATTTATAATATTAGTTAGGATTAGGGTTAGGAAGTTAGGATTATTGTGGAAGGTAACCACCTTAATCAGTAGCGAGCTATCGTCTCGCCCAGTGTAGAGCGCGGCCTCAAGGCTATAAACTGGTGGCCGACTGTGGTCGTATTAGAGTTAAAAGCGCGCTGGCGGCTACTATAAGACTACTAGTGGTAGAAGTAGCTACGACTGCATAATTCTCAATAACAAGACGCTGAAGCAGCTGCATGACTAATGCGGCATTCATTTATTTTACGCTTTGTTTGTTTTTTTATGCGTTCGCCAAATACGGATTAAATTGACTGATGTTTAATAGATTTTCGACTGTAACCCTTAGGCAGGCTTAGGCAGGGGTAATCAGTCACCAGTTTACTGTTATACATGTACCATGTAGTACCCTGTAGGTATGTGTTTATATGAAAAAAAAAGTTAAAATCATCAATGATCAAATATTGTCAATCAAGACTTTATTTTCCCGTGTCTTCAAATCCATTCAGTAGTTTTGGGGTGAAAGAGTAACATACAGACAGATACAGTTACTTTCGCATTTATAATATTAGTTAGGATTAGGGTTAGGAAGTTAGGATTATTGTGGAAGGTAACCACCTTAATCAGTAGCGAGCTATCGTCTCGCCCAGTGTAGAGCGCGGCCTCAAGGCTATAAACTGGTGGCCGACTGTGGTCGTATTAGAGTTAAAAGCGCGCTGGCGGCTACTATAAGACTACTAGTGGTAGAAGTAGCTACGACTGCATAATTCTCAATAACAAGACGCTGAAGCAGCTGCATGACTAATGCGGCATTCATTTATTTTACGCTTTGTTTGTTTTTTTATGCGTTCGCCAAATACGGATTAAATTGACTGATGTTTAATAGATTTTCGACTGTAACCCTTAGGCAGGCTTAGGCAGGGGTAATCAGTCACCAGTTTACTGTTATACATGTACCATGTAGTACCCTGTAGGTATGTGTTTATATGAAAAAAAAAGTTAAAATCATCAATGATCAAATATTGTCAATCAAGACTTTATTTTCCCGTGTCTTCAACTGTTCACACAGGCAGAGGCTTAATAAGAAACGTTTAGTCATTCTTTCTGCCCGAGCCCCAACCCGTCACGTAATACCGTAAAGGGAAAATAATAAAACAGAATATCCATAAAAGTGTATGCAAAGAGAGAGATGAGCCCATATTTCTGAACGAAACACGAGATGGTGCATTTTAACGATTTTCACATCGTTCAGAAATCTTTAGCGATATATAAAATACGAACGTGCGCCTTTCTCAAAGAGACGTCGGGATTATTGCAGGTGTATGTTTTAAGGTTGTGCAAGTAGGTACGGAAAAGGTTTAAACCAGTATTTATTTATGATATCTCAATACAACGTCTTTCACTGATGTTTTATTGGATTCAGTGTTGATATAAAAATTAACAAATAAAAACCTTACAAGTGAATCGACTTTTACAGTTAGTAGACGGCGTCATTAAGCTAGACTTTTCCGTTTAGGAGTAATTTGTTGTTATTGTCACTAAACTTTTTCGTTGCCCGTGAGTGATATTTTACTTTACTAAAGTACCTACATGAAATAAATATAATTTAGTCTAAATACCTACACTTCTTCATCTATTTCATTACCTAAACACGTTGTCTAACACGCCATAACGGGAATTAGTCACTGGGTATCCAAATCTCTAAAACCTAAGCGAAGTTTACATTAAGGTGGTACTTCAGGTGATAAGTCCAGGTCGTAAAGCTGGCTGCACACTGATAGCGGCGACAAATGGCCGCTGCGACTCGCTGCATAATAGACGATATTTATGTTCTCCGTGTCAGTGTGAGCGCAGCCTTATCCAGGGCTCAAAGGATACGTCTCTTAAGGAGGCACTTTAAAAATGAACTTGGAAATTGTGTGATCATTTTCGGACAGAGTACTACGTTACGAAAGTAAATAGAATAGAGGGTTTAGAATATCAGAGAGAAAAGCATACACTTTGTTTGTATAATGTATTATTGAACATAAATAACACGTGGACTAAAATCAAGTTTTAATAAAGGGCAAGAGCTATTTATACTGCTCTATTTGATTTACCTATGTCTTCCGGTAAAATTATCTACAACCGGAAATTAGAACGAGCTTACAGTGCCTAAGTAACTGTATGTATGACTAACTTAATCATACTAAACATCCGGAGATAGTAAAAGACACAATTCAGGTGGAAGAAATACAGGTCGCTGTATTGATGCTCGGTAGAGGCTGGATGAGGAAGGCCGAGGACAGAGTACCTCCATGCGAGAGGCGTATGTCTAAAAGTGAACGATTACGGGATTTTAAAGCGAATAACCGATAAATACTAGATACAACTTCAGAATACTAGCGTTATCCTCAATTATTTACAAAAAAAAGCCTAAATAATAATGCAATACAAATAATAATAAAAAAAATAAAGCCAAAATAAATAGAATATTCTTTATTTGCACACACACATTAAATTAACTTACATTAAATACAATAAAAATCTATTTAGAGTATTCTTGGATCGTAGTTTGAGTACCACACCTGCCGCGAATCGTAGCTCTGAAAGCATTTCAGCCGCGTAGCATGGTCAATAATCGCACGCTAAATAATGAGACAAAATCTTTACGAATCCCAGAAGGACGGGCGAAGTGAATGAACGAGACGTTAAACTATTGTGTGGTCATGTCGTGAGGGTCTTGGACGCCGTGGGCAGGTAAAAAGATCCAAGCAGTTTGCTCATAGTGATACAAAATTTATCACTTAGCTACTCGTAGACAGAAAATGACTGGTAATAACAACAGATTTGGGCCAGAAGGCCTTATGCTTAACGAAACACGAAGTTAAGGTGAGCTGTCATCATGCATTTCATGTCATGTGGTCATGCAAACGCTACGTTTAGGTGAGGCAACGGTATAGAGTCGTGCAGCAGCGCTCCTAAACTTCATAATTTCGTGCAGCAAGAGTAAAGCTTCAGGCTTGAATAAAACGTAGCATAATGATGAGATTTCATGACGTCAGATAACGTAAATGATTAAAAATATAGGTTTGGTTTATGTAATACCTACCTAGCATAGAGACCTACTGAAACTTAGCGTATGCACAACTTTAGCCAAGCATAATATGGAAAATGCTTCGTAAAGTCGTAAGTTTAGTTATGCGAGGACCTTGCAACGGCGCAGCGTCGTCGGTCGCCGAGTAACGATAACGGTTATAGTTATTTGTAACGTTGCAATTTAACGGTATCGCCGCGCGTTGTTCGCGCCGCTTACCCTAACCCGTACTATGTAGTCCAGACATTTTTATTCAACACTTAACTTTTCAATATATTCAAATATAGGTACCTACTTTTAAAGTTTAGGTATTATTTTAAGTAGAAGCAGATTTTATGAAAGTTAAAATACTCAAGATTAAAGAAAAATATATAAATGAAATTCATTGAAGTAAATTGATTGCATTTCACTGCGACGAGACCGCTGGATACTAAAGATTTAATAAAATCAGACTTAGTGCTAATAAGCGATGTCTTCGACCTCATAAAACAGCTTTGGTCGAAACGACCAGCATTCAAAGGATGATTTCGCGAAAGACTCGGAGCAAATAAATTTTCAAAATATGCCGTAGCTCTGAGTCTTATTTTAAAAGAAGTAATGCTGGTTTTTCTCTGGGTGGAATATTTCAAAGTATTGAAGCTTACAAAAGGCGTTGAGACAGACAGTTGGCACGTTTCTTTCTAAAAAACATAATTCCTTTTACAAATGCACTTTAAAAAAATCTCTCTTTCATATTTATTTTGCTTTGCCGGATTCGTAGAAATAAAATTTATTTTTAGCGCTCTTTGCTATATTTTAAAATCAATATTGCTATTCATAAAGTAATAGCTACCTACGTGGGAAATTTTATTTGGGTCTCAACAAGACGAACTTTATGCATTAGAATATGACTGATTTTTGGTCTGAAATCACATCTCAAAATCAAAAACACATGCAAATCGGCCCATTCGTCTGAGCCACGTTTATACGCAAAAACATAAACATATACAATGTTAAACTCACAAACAATACCTATAACTTACAACAATGTTACATACAGTCGATCTACGTAAATTCATTTAGTTATTTACATGTTAAAAGTAGAATATCGATTGATAATGTCTCTAGTCCTTAAATAAATACAATACATGGAATAAATACCGGCTTAAACTATCAGTTATGTATGATCCATTTCCGTTTTCATGACTATAAAAATGGCCTGTACTTTCCAAATGGGGGTAAAAAAGTATAGAGTTAATACTCACATCCACGGATCATCTGGTGTGATCCTTTTCCGTCCGCCGGGCTGGTCCCACTCGGCGGTGTCAGGCTCCCCCGCTGACACCACTGACACCGCTGACACTGACACGCGACAGCCGTCAGCGGCGCGCGCGACCCGACCGCCGGCATTTCAAACGTGAATGCCATTGACAGATAGTTTTATTCGCAGTTTTTAGGTTAAAATGTTTTATTGATTGCCGTTGTGGGTGTGGAAAAATTTAATGGATTATGACTTTGCTTGATTGATTGTTTTTTAATCAAGAGGCATACATATTTTCAAATATAATTTATTTTCGTCAATTTAAGAATAAAATGATGAATTAATAATGAAATTATCGAATAGCCGTGGAAGAGTTTTTAAGAGAAAAATAAAATGTCAATAAAAAAGACATAACTCAGCTACGTTCTTTCTCCAATATAATTCTATAGTTTTTTAAGTACACCATAAGCCACGAGACAGTTTAAAAGCCGTCACTCTCATTCATTTTAATTTTCCAATTACCCAAGTCGGGGGCGTTAATATTTTACAACTTTTCAACTCTGTTATTATGGATCTGGGCTGCAATTCCGTGGTATTATTTCGTTTCATTTCCGCGGCGCTGTCAGGCGTCACGACGAGAACTAACGTTTACCGCGAGGCCGATTCTGACGCGACCAAATTGTAGCTGTCGTTTGCCACAGTGACACCGCGAATGACAATTAAAATTTCGAATCGAGTCCGTTTTAAACAGCCGACGTTTTTAAGGGTTATTGTTCATGTCGCTGACGAGCGATTTTCAGTTTAGCGCTGAATTTCGCTTCGTTACTTCTCGTATTTACTGATGTCGCATGCATTTGCTCAATAGTGTGAAAATTTGATTGGTTGATATTGTTGTTGATCATTTGCATTTTTGATACAAATTAAATTGTAAGTTCATAAAATATTTATATTAATTACAATGTGGTATATGTGGTACCTTTTCCCTATAATTCTGATATTATGGTCCATTACCAAGCTAAGTAAGTATAATTTAACTAGCTGACCCGCCGCTAGCTTCGCTGCTTAATAAAGATGTTTTTTCCTGCTCTAACTTAAGCGGTTTAGACTTTACATACAATTTTCCCGTGTGGGAATTTCTTATGAGTACCTTAGCTACCTTCTTTCCAAATTTCAAGTGTCTAATACGTTTAGCCGTTTAGGCTGTGCGTTGATATGTCAATCAGACAGTCAGTTTCTCTTTTTATATAAATTTAGGTGAATAAAACTTAACTTCAATGCACATCTAACAAAGCAATCCAAAATACAAAGAAAATGTATCTACATAGTATCAAAATGAAATCCTTTCCAGTAAGAGGTTCAACCACTTACATGGAAGTCGTATAATGCTGGCGGTTCTAGTGTTCGGGCCGAGCGTCGCGTCATGCCGTAATGTTCCGCGTCGAGGGAGACATTATTAATTGCCGGCTGAGAGTACGTTCCGAGCGATGTCACGCTGTTGTGTCGCTCGCGTGTGCACCGGCCTTAAGGACCATTGTCTTTGCCTCTCCACTATACTTTTAATGGATACGTAAAGCATTTTTCCCCAATATTTGGTCGTCTATTATTATTTGTTCGTCTTTGTTTAACTTTCGAAGCAAATAAGACGAATTTATGCTGCGTTGCGTTTAATTACAACGTTGATTCATATTAAAAATTACTTATTATTATTCAATCTTAATTAAAAAATTCAGTCGGAAATACTTTTGCAAATTTAACAAGCTAATTAAATTTTCCACATCATCGCGTCAACAAGACAAAGAAGAGCTTGGAATATTAAATAGGGGCAACTCCCGTGGGGCCAAAGGGTCGAGGCCCAACAAGACTGATTTGTTAGTTAATGATTAATCACGAGGTGAGGGTTGCTTCAGCGTTTTGTCCGAAGCTGAAAGATTACAAGGTTCAACCTATTATGATATTGTCATGGTTATGATTATTTGGAGCTAGCTTGTTTGTAAAGCAGCTGCTCTATATTTATCATGGACTGATTGAGGCAACACTCCATCACTACATGCATACTTCTGCATCCTTACATGTGATTAGCACTGTTCAGATGCTGAGTTTTCATCCTATTATTTTAATTGTAAGGTTTATTCTGAACCTTTCTTTATTGTTTCGTATGGCATATCATAACAAAGTAACACAAAAATCTCCTTTACCCTAAACGGCACCTTTAAACCCACTTTGAAGACAGTTAGCAAACAAAGTATTTTTTCCAGCAAAAAAATTAAATCTGACCTTTCCATAACTAATTTCTCAACGCCCAGAGCAAAACGGAACCCGAAAAAATGCTTGAATTCAAATTAAATAGAGTTTGCAGAGTCGCATTAGGAGATCCGCGCGGAGGGCATTACAAAGCATTCTGCGCAGTTAAGTAGGCAATAAAAACTGGGGCATAATTTTGACAGGCGCTCCGTTTTTCTTCAACAACAAGTGATATTACCGTCCGCCGGTAGATGGCGCTCTCGGGCCTACTTTACTTTGCCGGTTTATGTCACAAGTTGCTGTCGTCCAGCTGTTACTAAGACAAATCGCCGGTGGAATTTTTGAGCAAGTGCCCCTTTCTGGCCTTTAAGTGCGTTTTATTGTCGACTCTTTGATGTATGAGGGTAGGGTTTAGTGCGATGAAATGTAAAAATATATAAACAACAACTCAGTTGGGTATTACGTGCTGTGGATGTTTTATGGAATTGTAACTACAAGGCGGGCATCTATAAACTGTGTCTTGAAAAGCTACACATTACACTACATTGCCTAATTATTGTTTTAACGCTTTAGATACTCGTACCTACCCTAAATATACCTACTTATCTACTCATTTGTCAAAAGCGCTCGAAGCTCTAGTCTCCATCACTCAAAGCAACAAATATCAAAATGCCAAGTTCCGAAAACAATAGCCATCAACTGCAGCTCTAACTCGCTCGGCGTGTCCCTTGTGCCCCCACCGTGCCCCACCGTGCCCCGCGACCGCGCTCCGTGACGCCGACCGACACAGACACGTATGAAATGTAATAGCTTTTCATTTCACCGACAGAAAGAGCTATTTTAGCAGTCAGCTCTATTTTAGCACGATAAATGGGGCCCGTCTCGTTCAAAGTTGCTCTTTAATTTGGCAGTTCAATTTTTATTTGCAACGTTCCGTCCGCGAGCGCTTGATTTGTTGTGGAAATTGCACTCGCCGTTATATTACTGGCTTGTTATTAAACGCCGTCATAAATAAGCCGGCCGATGATAGATTCCGCCGAGAATCGGACAAAGCGTATCCCACGGGCGTTCCTCAAAACAATGACTGCGGCTGATATTCTAAACGTCAAACTTGCGATCAGATAGACAGAGCGTCATTGTTCGCCGCTCGTGTCCGTCAACTAGCGGCTGTTCATGGCCCGTTTAGAAAAAGCCCGCAAATGGAGCGGTTCGAATAGTGAAACTGGGGCGCGCACAAAGCGGCGATGATGCGCGCACAAAGGCCCGCTCCGACGCACACTCCACCTCGCCTGTGCTACGCGCCGATTGGTCCGCGTCGCGCTAATGGGATTGTCCTTCATCGCTTTTTCGAATAATTTAATTTATCCCGACTTGGGCCGAATATGACGTTGATTGGCAGTTGGGACTAACTATGGAGGTATCTTTCGGAGGCACATCCGGGGCAGTCAGCGAGTTCAATATGTTTCTTTTTCTGTTCGGCGATGAGAAATCCTAGTCCAGATTAAGTGTTTAATATTGATACGCTTAGAAGAAAAAGCACACTTCTTCACTAAGTATTCGTTACCTTCACTATACATCGGTGAATATTTTATTGTTAGGTATTTCGTTTTAGTATCATCATCATCACAACCCATCGGTACCCCACAGCTAAGGCAAAGATGTCGAATTAAGTTTAAAACAAAGATTTCTACAATTTCATTCCTCTGAGTTGAACCCGCTGGTTCGGTCGCGTTCGCAAATATTCGGCAGCTCTCGGCTGACAGTTGATTAGTGACCGTTTGAATGGAACGTCCCACTGAGCCGAGTCACCCGAGTGTTTGAGTTGGAGCAAAACAGTCACTGTTTCCAATTTCAATGAGATCCAATTACCGCCCGCTTGTACAGAACAGCTCCCAATACCAGTGACCTTTCGGGAAATATACAAACGTATCCTCGTTTTATAACAGTTACTGTGGAAGTTCGCATCTGGTTAGCATCGATTGGAAAAGTTGTTCGGTTTGAAGAAATTTGTTGCTTTATGGTAGAGATGTAGTGTGGAAACTACAAACTACCCTATTTCGTAGTTTATTTTACTTTAAAACTAGTTCAACAGAACTACTTAATAGCTAAGACGAACTCTATGAGTTCCTTAGTTTGTGGTAGTTGAATTTGTTACTGATCGAATATTCCTATACCTATACCTATCTATGTACCTATTAGCCAACTGCGCTAAACTCTTTTGAATACCTTGGCACTCATAGCAGTCACGACAAAGTTCACGATACTTTAGGCGCAGTAACGACTGTTTCAAGGCCCATTCAAACCTCGCTTAGGTCCAAATAACTCCACGCCCACCTGGCAAGATCCAGCTCATTCAGAGATACTCAGAATTTCTATAGTTATAGATTACTAGCTGTTCCCGCGCGCTTCGCTTCGCCTTAAAAAGTTTTCCTGTGGTAATTCCGGGATAAAAAGTAGCCTATGTTCTTTCCCAGGGTCTAGACCATATGTATACCAAATTTCATTCAAATCCGTTCAGTAGTTTTTGCGTGAAAGCGTAACAGACAGACAGACAGACAGACAGACAGACACAGTTACTTTTGCATTTATAATATTAGTAAGGATTCACAGCTCAAACGTAGAAAAAGACGTACAATACATGTTACGTTACGTTACAATTCACTACGGAGCGATGTCACTCTAACTTACGATAAACGAAGTTTCGGAGCTCTTCTGCGGTAACCACGACTCTCTTTGTATTAACCGTACGTACCGTATGACAGCTTATGTTTGTAGAGTAGAGTAACCCTCAAGTAACAAGCAGCAGCAATGCGGTTTTGCAAATACACAATAGCTTTAGAATTATACTTAGTTGTCCATTCAATCTAATTACGTAACATCATTATAATAAATCAATGTTTTTGATACGTAACGTCATTCAGTAAAGATGCGAAAACGAGCTATGACTGGCGATAAATGTCTGTTTTAATTAATACACATGCCGATGCCGTGTTGAAAGAACCCATTTTCATTACGTATTATGTGTATAATAAATTCTCTAATTATATCCGTTGGCATCATCACAGCCTCCAAAGCCTTCTATTAATAGGTACTATCCATTAATCCCTCTAATCCACTTTGAATAATCGATCGGAATACTAAAACACGCGCGCCAGGTATACAATAAACCACAAATTGAAATCCGAAAGCATGCGAGACCTCAAACCGCTATTTATAACGTTCCGCGCAGCGCTTCGGCAAATTCGCCATTTTATTGACATCAGCCCGCATGATGATGACGTCACGCGTCCCGGCTTCAGCTGACACCAGGGAATTATGCGAGCGGAACTTTACACGCAATTTATCCCCTTAATAATTTGCTTAGTCAACTTTTTGTGGTACATCAGTAGGGGTTTGCTCAGCATCAATAAGTAATCAACAGAGTCTCTGAAGATTACGATGTCACCAAACCAAACATTATTTTGCTCATTATATAGCCTAAATATTGATATCACGGAACACGCCTACTTTGGAACCACCATTAAACGAAACCATAAAATAGACCAGTCAAACATCCCAAAATACTCATCAAACATCAGTAGCCTAGTACGGACATTCCGAACTATTTCCTCTCTGCGCTCCGCATGGCTCGTTGTACCCCCGGAGTTGGGCCGACAAGCGTCGCTGTGCTCGGTAATTGACGTCGGGTCAGAGACAAACGGGGCAGCAGTGCTTGCTCTGATGTTCGCAGGCTGCTTGTTTTGCTGTCGATGCGGTGCCGGCACGGTAAGTACTGCAGTTCAGTCATCAGAGCAGACCGGTTGAGACATTTGAAATGTTCGTTGGATATTATGCAACTCAAAAATTGCATGGTTTTTAATTTGTGTATGTCTCACAAAATCTTCTCTTTATCGTGTCGGTGACACTACGTACAGCTGGACTAGGTTTTGTCACCTTACAGTTATTGAGTGGCCATGGTGGGCCGGACATAGGCACTTTAAGTTAAATTTGACATAATTAATTATTAATTGAGTAGGCTCCTTTCGTACAGTCCATACAAAATAATGCATTATAATACATTTACCGTATATAATCAAACTTTTTGTGTTTTCCATTTAAAATATACTGTAATAATAAATATCGAAGCAATGATTCCTATCGAGTAACTCATGAACTAACATTGTAACAAAATTTGAATTCTGTACAGGAAAATAAAATTCAGAACATACACAGATGGCAATCTCTACGGATGTAAACAAAATGCGGTTCGCAAACACAGGTCCAAACAGCTGGTCGGAGGGGATGTGTACCAAAACTACCAAATCATCGATGTAACTCGTACTGGGCTATCAATTAAGGTAGTTGCATCGTTGATTATGGTGATGATTGTTGGTGCAAATTGACGCCGGGTGAGCCTTTGTTTGCATGTAGCTGTGGAAGCTCCGGCTACTGTTTGCCTAATATGGACTGTTCTACAGCAACGCAAGCATTTTTTAATTAGTAACGACAAATAATATTTGCTTTGGTACCAAAATCATTATCACTCTTCCCTTATGTAAAATATGTCTATAACTCAACTGATCCGCTAGTGTAGGTATTTCTAGGCTACGATAGCTAACCAGACACCTCAATACATGAGTCAAACTTATAACATCCATCTATTACATTTAGTAGATCTAAAATATGATAATTGTAACTTATTAATGACCCAACTGCAAATATTCAGAGCAATAGAGTACATTGATGCCGACATTGTTCTTAATACTCGGAGTTATCTACATAAAACATACTCCAGCCGGGTTCGACTGGATTTGAGCCAAGTTTTAATGAATTAAGTTGGGAATTTCGTTTATAATAGAATAACGAAGTAATACAATGAATGCCCCTGCGTTTCTCTAATAGTTGCAGACGTTTTAGTGGCGGTGGGCGCTGGGAACTTCGTTCGTGGGGCTATTTAGCGCGGTTTCAACTTGTGATTAGGTTCCACCATTTTGCAAAGCTGCCGTGCGGTTTTTGCTTTACGGATCTAATAATCAATTAAATTGAAATATATTGTACCTGTTAATAGCAAATTAGTTGTAAATGATTGATTACGGCATAAGTATTTAGATTTTTAATCCTATCTGAGGTTTTTGAAACAAGTTTTATATTATACTTACCTACATACTTACATTAAAAAACTTTACGGCCTTATACCTAAAAATAATTTCTTACAGGCTGCTTCAACGGAGAAAAAATATGATTTACTAAAGTATATTTCGCCTAATCTAATTGATCACAATTATACTACCTACAACTTTATACATATAAAATAATAATCTTAGCAGTGATAATTCAACGAATTAGGTCTCCAATTTGACGTCCAAAAATTATGAACGGAAATTTCTGATTACTTTGATTCAAGCTACGGGATGAAATTATTAAATTAAAACTGAATTACGCTCGCGATTCGAATAAAACAGGAGCCTGATTGTTTCATTTGTACAGCCATAGCCATCGCGATCACTAACGTAATCATAATATTCACGGCCAACGGCTATTATCATGAGGAAGGGACTCTGGTTGAGATATACCTACAATCGAGCGCAATGAAAAAGTGTCACTCACAAATTGCCCCAAGTTTTTCAAACATTGATCGAAATATTAGCGTTTTTAGCTAGTAATATTCTGATGCGCTGTTACGATTAAAAAGATTGTACTTATTTAGATCTAATACAGAACCCTGGGCATAACAATTGGCCATCGATCGTACCTATCATGCATTACAGCTGGTTGACCATGAATACTCTCAGAGTATCGATATCGACAACCAGTAGTCGCTGCGCTACTCTGAGCATTCACCCGTACCCTTGAACGTAATCAGGAGATCCCGGAACGAGAATGTACGTGACTCTCCGAGAGTCCCTTTTTGATTACAGAGCCGGGGGTCACTCTATCTAAAACGCTATTTGGTGTGGTCGGCTCGTTCTAGGCCTCTCGATCCAGGTCTCCTGCTACAGGGATAGCTTATCCTGTCTAACTGTAAGGTTACGGCTGGTACTCAGAATGAATCGTTTTATTTTAATTTACAAAGCTTATTTTGATGATGTCTCAATGGAAAGTCAATTAAAAAAAACCGACTTCAAAAAACCACTAAATAGTAAGAAATAATTTAAGGTTCACCAATTCTATGTGACAGTACAAATATACCTAAGCAGGAACTTTTTTGTTGTTACCGTTCTTTTTTGATGTTGGTGCGGTGGCAAAGTAATCTGAAGAAATATTATGGCACCAAGTTCAAAAAATAACAGTTCCTGCTTAGGTATATTTGTACTGTCACATAGAATTGGTGAACCTTAAATTATTTCTTACTTTTTAGTGGGATTTGAAGTCGGTTTTTTTTATATTATTTTATTGTTTTTAGTTTATTTTCAATCAAAAGTAAGATGCAAATGATACCAATAAAACCTACTAGTCAATACGAATCATTCAAGCCTAAACACGAGGTAGTTGCTATATACCGTTGAGGAGTTTCCTTGACTGCCTTCCGTTTCCGTCATCAGATCACCTCAAGGTCACCATCATATTTTCTTGTTATAATAAGTATATTTATGTTCTAAATTTCATTAGAATCGGTTTATAGTTGCCGAAAATGGAAATTCATACCCTGTTTTTACCCCTTTACCCACCCTTGGGTGTGGAATAAAATTCTGAAAAAAAAGGGCCCATCCCTGAGCTCAACCCAATGCAACAAAAAAAGAATTTTCAAAATCACGGCGGAGTAATCGGTGAACATACAAAAAAAAATACATACAGACGAATTGAGAACCTCCTCCTTTTTTCGAAGTCGGTTAAAAACTAATATAATTGTCGGCCAAACTAGAAGATTTATGTATCTGTCTAGATAGTAAAGAACTAAGGATCAGAGCACTACTGCACTATCCACGACTCTATCTCGTTGTATTAGGCGTAGCGATTGCATGATATATTTCTAATTGTTTTAAATTATGTTAATAACGCAGTATAAGGTAAATGTAAACTAACATAATTATGTGTAATATGTGTTGCATGTGTTTTTTAAATAAATAAATTTTGAATTTGAATTTTGATATCTATCGTTTGGTAGGTTTTCGCGAAGCTAGAGTGCGGTGTGAACGGTATTGGATGTGCGCATTTCGCGGCATCCGTCGTTGTACGGATCATCACTATTGTCGTTTAGGTTTATGTGACTGAGTTGTTTATGTTATTTTAATTTGTGTATACATACCTACTACTATTAATTATTTAAAATAATATCAAAACTTTTTATATTTATTGACAAATCAGCACTCATAATAATACTGGGTTACTTATTGTATTTATGTGGCGTTAGCGTGAAAAATAAGTGAAGATACTGTACAACATAATAATTAACAACATATCCCACCATTGGACATAGCATGCTATCTCAGTGCTTTCTTCTGGCCGATTAAAAAAAAAGTGAAGCATATTATACCTTGATTTTTAATTCGGCGGAATTCTGACAGTTATCTACTTTTGACATGTCAGAGATCACGAACCTTTTTTGGCTGAGCCCTTTTTTCAATACGAGTCTGGAGGGCCACTACCGAAATCAAACGAACGAACGAACAAGAGCTCGGCTCTATTTGGTTGTATTAAGCGTGCCGATTGCGTGACAATTCTTGTTCGTTCGTTCGTCGATTTAGAGAGTGACCCCCTGAACATCTTAGTCTAAACTACTCTATACATTTTATTTGTTAGTGAATGTATCCATTTTATATAAGTGCGGCGCTCCAAATTAAAAGGGGATTAACTTACCTACGGTGAGTAATAATTACGTCCCTTTACATCACAAAAATAATATACTTAATTAAAGTATAAATTAATAAATAAAGAATAAATATAATTGATTATTAAAATATCTAATCGATTATTAAATAATAATAAGAGCGGTGGTAGCTCAGTCGGGTAAGCGCCCGCTTCTCACGCAAGAGATGCGGGTTCGAATCCGGGCGCTGACATGTACCAATGAGTTCTTTTAACTTAAGTAAAATGTATACCATCGCTCTTACGGTGAAGGAAAACATCGTTAGGAAACCTGCATATCTAGATATGTGAACCCACCAACCCGCAGTGGACCAGCGTGGTGGGAAATGGTCCAAGCTTAGGACCTTAGACTTAGATTTTAGATTTTCTATTGTACCTAGCTAGTTTTAAGACAATATGGGTACTGCATTACCTGAAATAAATGACTATTTTTTTATTTTTATTTTTTTATTAGGACGGCAGTTTAGACCTTGGGGATATGCACAAAGGTTCCACTCGAGAGAGCCAGGTGCAGGTACTTACATCCCCAAAGAGAATAGAATAGAATATCTAATCATTATTAATACTAACCGATTATGATGAAACTTAGACTGCTCAATGTAGAAATAAACAAATTAATAGTGGCAATCGTTTCAATCGTTTCGGAGATATGCGTGGACAAACATTATAAACATACATACATCTATAAAATTTTGCAAGTATATTTGTTTGTTGTGCAGTTCCAATAATCTTACATAGGTACATACGAGTAGGTATGTACCGAATAGAGAATCTTTTTTTGAAATCGATTAAAAAGGTTTACTATCCCTGAATTTAGTAGGAAGTGATGCCAGCTAAAGAATAAAATAAAGTAATTAATATGAATTCGATACATTATCTGTCATTTTATTTTTTTATTGCCCAGAAATGGATCCGAATTTTTCCTTTTTTCGGTTAAGAGCTTTTTAAGTAGCATCACTTTTGAAATGTCAGAATTCCGTCGAATTAAAGATCCAGGTATAGATTATGTTCAGATTTACCGTAAAAGATCCGTCACTAATTCCTGTCACAAATATTTTATGAATAACAAGACACGAAACACCTTTCTGACCTACATCAATCAGAAGTCAATTTTATCTCGTGGGGTATTGAGGTGAATTTCGCAGTGGCATGGCGCTGTAGCTGATTTGCCCAATATCGTGATATCTGGCGGGATAAGTAAGGGCCCCGTGATGGCTGACAAATATTGGAAGATCACAGGGTCTTCTACACTGACTATCCTATAAAAAAACACCAATATGTTTCGTAATTTCTTGTTACTTTACACGCATTATAAGCAGTTTCTAAAATTGACGGTCCATGTCCCAAACATCTTTACATAATAAAGTTGTAGTAAAGTTAATTACCAACTCAATCAAAATGACTCTTTTGTTTTCTAAACTGTTTTGTTTTTCGCGATTTTAAAGTTGGTTTCATAATAAAAGTGGCTGAGTATGACGAATACATTCATCTGCCAATGGGATAGGTACTAATTAACAATCACCTGCATACAATAATATAATCGTGACCAAAATAATAATGATAAAAGTAAAAGTACCAGAGTGGAAGCCGCCGGTGTCACAGAGCCTTGACGAAGGTTCACAGACCACTATTCGGTCGGCGCGGCGGCTATCTGTGCCAGATACTTGTTGTATAAGATATAAATATCGGTATACATAATGCTATGTTTTTGTAACGATTATCAGTAGATTAAAAGTTAATATGAAACATGCACAAACAATGAATACACTTTAGATCTGTGCCCGTTTCACAATGAAACATGTCGAGCGATGACATGGGTTGTTCACACAATTATAATACAACACAATTTGACTTTTATTTCTGGGCACAAAGCGTGCTTTTTGCCATTTCCGTGATAAATTGTAGCGTGTAGGAAGAGTGACGTAAAATGTTTTATTAGGACTGATGAAATATGTGACAAGGATTTTGTTTTGTTCAAACAAAACTCCTGTTTGGGTTCAGCGTGTGTCGGAAATGGATGAATGAGGAAATTACTTTATAACTCTGTTGCTCTTTTATTGAAGGTACTATTTATGTTATTATAATTCATAGATATATATATTATAAATGGTCTACTAATAGTTATGAACTTTCCTTAAAAAAACATCATCAAAGTTTGAGAGAATTCTCCGACACTATATTTCTTTCAGGGTTATGTTAATGCTGTGTTATGCATAGACTACTTAAACTTTGATAAGTTTATTACAGGCTTCAATATTGCTTCACTGTCTACCCCTAATTCCGGTAGATCTGAAACTAATGAAAATTGATTCCTTTGATATAGGTATTTATTAAATACAATTTAATAAGTTTGTATTAATACTTAACTGATCTTATTTTGATCACTGTTTTTGAAGTAAAGTTTATTAATACTACTTAATGAAACAAACTTGTAACATGAACGGAGTATCAACTTGAGTACCTCCTGAGAGTAAGTTCTGTAACTGAAGTTCCTGAAACTTGTTTGTTCAAGGATCTGGTTAAACAACGCTATTTTTGTTTTAGATTATAAGTTTTATAGATTAAACATGTGCTTACATCAAGATTTACTTAACGTCAGTAAGTAGAACTTAATTAACCCAAACATTAATTAAAAAGGAGATAAATACATATTAAAAATATACCTACATATTCGCATTTCTGTCGATAAATATGTATTTACCAAAAGCATTTAAATTGAAATACATTTTCGGACCTATCCTTAATAAAACGGGTATGTTGCTGTGATCATTCAATTCAAAATAACGTTTATATTCGGCATGTTAAAGCTGAAAATACAATGCATCTGTTTATGTCCGTGCTTGTTTGCTACCCGAGCAGTGATAGTTGCCCTGAATTTATTAATTTGCGTGTATTCTTACTCTGTGAATGCATAATTGGACCAATATTTTACCTACAATAAAAGGATACCACTACTGTATAATTCAATACACGTTCCTTGGGCATACATTATGTAGGCCAGCTATTCCCAGGAAAAGCCAAAAAACTCTGTTGTCATTGTCATATTTTATCTTTTTAACCGACTTCAAAAAAAAGGAGGAGGTTCTCAATTCGTCGAGTTTTTTTTTTTTTAATGTATTTTCACCGATTACTCCGCCGTTTATGAACCGATTTTGAAAATTCTTTTTTTGTTGTATTGGGTTGAGCTTTCAGGTGGTCCCATTTTTTTCATAATTTTATCTCACCCCTAAGGGTGGGTAAAGGGGTAAAATCAGGGTATGAATTTTCATTTTGGACACATATTAACCGATTCTAATGAAATTAAGAACGTAAATATAGTTCTTGTAACAAAAAAATATGATGGTGACCTTGATCTGATCTGATGATGGAAACGGAAGGCAGTCAAGGGAACTCCTCAACGGTATACTATAGCAACTACCTCGTGTTTAGGCTTGAATGATTCGTATTGATTAGTAGAACTTTTTGGTATCATTTGCATCTTACTTTTGATTAAAAATTATTGCAAATAAACTAAAAAAAATATAATAAAATAATAATTTAAAAAATTAAAAAACCACTAAAATGTAAGAAATAATTAAGGTTTACACAAATTATATGTGACAGTACAAATATACCTAAGCAGGAACTGTTCTTTTTTGAAGTTGGTGCCATATTTCTTCAGATTACTTTGTCACTGCACCAACATCAAAAAACCGGCCAAGTGCGAGTCGGGCTCGCGCACAAAGGGTTCCGTAGCAGCAAATATAATTTACAGTTAAATCAACCTATCTCAAAAACTATAAGAGATACTTTGATCAAACCAAAAATCGTTGAAAGAGTTAATTAGCATGCATCACCTCTATTTTTTTTAGAATTTTATACCCCGTAGTTATAAAAATAGAGGGGGGGGGACATACTTTTTACGACTTTGAGAGCTGATATCTCAAAAACCGTTCACTTTAAGAAAAATGTTTTTTAGAAAACTTTATATCATTTTAAAAGACCTTTCCATTGATACCCCACACGGGTATGTACATCGAAAAAAAAAAATTCATCCCTCAGTTACATGTATGGGGGGGGCCCCCCATACATGTAACTGAGGGATGAAATTCTTTTTTTTACTATTTAGTGTCATATTTTTGTAGCGGTTCATACAACACATATTCCCATCAAATTTCATCACTGTTGTACTTATAGTTTCCGAGTAAATCGGCTGTGACAGACGGACAGACGGACAGACGGACAGACGGACAGACGGACATGACGAAACTATAAGGGTTCCGTTTTTGCCATTTTGGCTACGGAACCCTAAAAATAACAGTTCCTGCTTAGGTATATTTGTACTGTCACATATAATTTGTTTAAACCTTAATTATTTCTTACATTTTAGTGGTTTTTTGAAGTCGGTTTTTTAATTTTTTTAATTATTATTTTTATTCTTACGGATTAAACAAGTAGACCACCAACCCGCACTAGGCCAGCGTGGTGGACTAGGCCTAAAGCCCTAAACCCTTCCTTCATTGGAAGGAGACCTGTGCCCCAGCAGTGGGGACGTGATGGGTCGTGATTAAACAAGTAGGAAGCCTGCTCGATTGACTAATGACTTATAGGGCGGTCAGTGACTGCCGCAAGTCTGACTAATAATCATTATCCTTAGTTATTAATCTTACACCACTAGAATTTGTCATCGACACGTTAACAAAATGAAAATTATTTAAAATATAATATAATAGCATAGTACGCACTTATGAAAGGGCGAGAGCGTAAATGCCTAAAAGTATAAATTGATTATTAAATAATAATAATATACGTAACAGAGATAAATGCGTATAATCTGGCAATTATTTAGCTGCGACCGCCCCGCGTAATAAAGTATACCAGTAATTCGGATTAAAATCTCCGTCGCTAATGAATCATCGGCAAATTAATATTCATACATTCATACAAGCCAGATTGAAACTGTCCGCTGGGCTGAAGAATTATTGTAGCGAACAGATAAAAAATACGTTGCGTTTTTCATTTACTCTCTTGCATTATTTAAATTCAATTTGATTTCTGGATTTTAACTTAGTGCCAATTTCTCCATTGTCGGTTATCTAACCGATAGGGATTGATATATAAATTAAACGTCATCTTCCTATAAAATTCATGACAGATGTGGCAAAAGTCACCCACTAGTCCCTGGTTATGCTCTAACCGAGAATGGAGAAATTGGAACTAGGAATTAGTGAGTACCTAACCTCATTATATACCTCTAAAATAAAGAGCCACGTATAGAGGGCAAAAACTGTAAACCCGGATCCTGAAAGATGTTGAAGTATTTTCGTCTATAAATTTCCTTTTTGGCTTATCGGTTTGTCGATGACTTGCAAAATTGGTGTTGGTAATGATGTGGCTTAAATTGATTCCCATGATTTGGCTTTTTATTCACAAAATGTTTATTATCTGATGAAGTTAATGATGATTGATAAACACGGCGCGGGTTGTGGCTTCGAGTTGAGAACTTTATTGTTATTGTTACATTACAGTACCTACATATTGTTATCATTTTAGTAACGGAATGTCGCGGTTAGTTAACTACCTAACCTATAAAATTAGGATAAGTCATCATCATCATCATCATCATCAGCCAATAATCATCCACTGCTGGACATAGGCCTCTTCCAAGGAGCGCCACAACACTCGGTCCTCGGCCTTCCTCATCCAACCACTACCCGCCACCCGCCTAAGGTCGTCAGTCCAGCGGGCAGGAGGGCGTCCCACGCTGCGTTTGCTTGTTCGTGGTCTCCACTCGAGAACTCGTCTACCCCAACGGTTATCGGTTCTTCGGCAGATATGACCAGCCCACTGCCACTTCAGCTTGCATATTTTGACAGCTATGTAGGATAAGTACTAAAGACTAAATGCTAGTGCCGTGGTGGCGTTGCGGATAAGGATTCGTGTTTTCTGTGGAGAAGTAATGCATAACAATTATTTCATGAAATAATGAAATATAATTTCAAGGATTTTAAATAAAATGATAGCACGTGTTTATATGATCAAGATAAAAGAAATCAAAGGTATTTAAGTTGTACATATAATGAATTATACATGTTTTACAGTGGTTTATTATCCAACCATCCATGGTAATCCATACTGAACCTGCAAAACGACAAAAGATCAAAGGCGCGTTAAAATGGAAACGTCATAACAAAACCAACGAGGCATTTTTAGTCAAGTGAGTTAGCTTTTGCTTCCTCGCTTTTGTACTGAGCACAGTTCACTGAATATTGTCAATGCCTCGGCCCGGTGTCCGGTGTCCGACAGACGGACAAAGTCTCCTTAAAACCAATCTCGGAATAGTCCGCAGCACCAGGTCAAGACTCGCGAGGTAAATCCTTCAAGCCTCCAATGTTTCTACCAGATTGCCCTCTTTCTCTAACAACTCTAACACCGTATCTCTGTCCCGCTCTTATCTCCTGGTAAGAAGCTTTTGTACGCCCCAAATTGTCTTGTGAATCCTCCCGGCGTTCAGATCTCTTTGTGTTTTTCTTTTCCCATTGAAGCTTGTATTAAACATTTTTTCCCTCCGCTCCCGTTACAGATTAGATTAGTTTTCTAATTCCGGAATTGATACTTTAATTGCAAAAGAGGCCGTCAGATCCCGAGAAACATAAAGACGGAAGAAAAGAAATGACGTACCTCCCAGCTATTATACGGAAAGACTGAAGTGACCCTTACACTTTGTACAGGTTTACGTCACTCACCGTAATTTCATTACCTTAAATTTTTCGTAAAACAGTACCACGAAAATACTTCATTTAATTTTGTAGAGCTCTTTGGTTATGATAACAAAAAGAAAAATATTTAAATTCAGGTAGAGTTGTTGTTGGGAAATATACGTGCTATTTCGCACATAACGCTCGACGTATGCAAATAATTTGGAGCTAGTTATACTCCTATTAACAGAACTGGCCATAGAAATCCCAACATCAATTTGTGCAACACAATTGTTAATAAACTGGTGCAGTTACAAGTATTCCGAAACACGATGCCATTCCATCGCGAGACAGACTTGCAGGTGAACAAAAAGTATACAAAGGTACCAAAAAAATTCTGGGGAATATTAAAACGTATCATTTGAATTTGTGGCTTAATTCGCATGTTATATTCTTCGTTATTATTGTATTGTACGTAACAAACCTGTAAATTCGGTAGAATAAAATTTAGATGCTGTAAATCGGAAATTGCTTTTTGGCAATAAGGCCTTTGTGTGTAAATAATTTAAGTCTAAGTTAACCTATGTTACTTACATTAATTACAATTATTTATGTATTAATTACACAATAATTTGTACGTTCAATGCAGTCAAGCAGTGTGCGAATCACGAATAATGTCGACTCAAGTCGATAGCAATTTGTATGACAGCTTGATCAGCGCTCCTATCGGTAACGTTAAATACTAATCACACCCATATATAAATCCAGTGACCCGCCTATGTGGAACTATTGTGAGTCGACAATATTTGTTCGGCAGCTTCCGGTGCCAGAATCCCGCGCCGGGGGCTCACTTAGTTCCATCCCACATCTGCATCCGCTAATAACGGAACACAATTTATGTGCGCGAAATAATTATCAAAAGTGGAACAAAGCCAGAGTTGCCATGCGCGGCGATAAATTAACAAATTATATCACGAAATTATTGCATTAAAATCGCGCTGTGCTGCCCAATATTGTTATTAGGTAAATAGAGATTTAATGGGTAGTTTTGTTTATTTTTGCCGGTATTATTTCGTTTGTATTTAGGCACTTGTGATGTACAGTTGAGTGATTTTATAATTATTAACATGATTACGTTATTAATGATTATGCATATGAAATTCTTACTTAATTGATTGATATATTTTGTTTTGTTCATTGTGGGGATGTAAGTACCTACATCTGGCTTAATCGAATGGAACTTTAATTTGAAAACGTAGGTAATTATGTAGGTAAATATCCTAATTCCAAGGAAATATAAAATTCAATATTATATTTTGTACATAATATTCAAAATCACAAAGATGAATATACATATGTTTGTAAACACATACCTATTACCTCAAACATTACCACTCATACACCCGCGCACCATACAATGACAACATTAGTTTACATTATGTAGGAACTCCATGAATTGAGCTCGTTTCTAGGAATGGTATAATGAAATCCGTATTACAGTGATTCTCGGTATTGCCTGCCTTCCTGTTGGGAGGAAGGTTTATATTTCATTACCATTAACTAATTATTATACAAGGTAGCTGGAGGTTAAATCGAGGGTCAAAGCTTTTGAAATCGGTTATATGTAATTTCAGCCGGGTATATTGAGGGCTCGATCACCCATATGGTTCATACTTTAGTTTCTTACTGCAAGGTGTTCTATTTAAAGTATCAATCGCTATTCAGGTAGGGCAAAACACCCAGTAACTGACCACCTTAAGGGAGTTGTTCCAGTAATTTATCTGTAGCGGGCTCAATTCTTATCGCTTATTAAATCCGATTTTTGTTTTAGAAACTATAATAACAGAGCTACATTCCTGAGTAAATAGCAAACATGTAGAAGTTACTCATTTTTTTATATAATTTTGCAAACAAAAAGTAGTGATTTTCCCAGTAATTGACCACTAAAATCTAGTAACTGACCACACTCGATGCCAGTAACTGACCACCAATTTAAAATGGTTTAAAAATGGAATTATGATTAAATCTTATTATTATTTATTTATTAGATTATTTCATGTAATAGTACCGATCCTCTGGTCTCTTTTAATGTGTGACACATTACTTTTGCTCAAGTTTTCTTAACTGAAAAGTGCATTAAATTAATTAATCAGATTAATGCATAATTTAAATGATTTCTTATCCTAATAATCAACCATTTATTTATTAAAAACACAAGTTTATGCATTTTTGTTAAATACTAAAAACAAAGGAATAAACACACATGCACATAGTGAACACGCATTTTAAATTTACAGCTTTTAGGGAGATTAAGTGGCCCCAATGTTACCTTCAGATAAGTCACAGAAAGGGCGATTTTGTTTGTCCGGAACAAGCCAGGATCAGTGGGACAGGCCCATGAAGCATTCATGGTGCCAGAAACGAGCATTTTCTTAAATATAAAGTAGCGAATCCAAGCGCTAAAGCCGGTCTTTTCCATATTCGGTATCAACTGATGAGGAGGAGGAATCGTGGCGGATTGTATTGTCGGCCTGGGAAAACATTAATTCCCCGCCGGAAAAGTATGCCCTTGCCCCGCCGGTCCTTTCAAGGATGTAGGACCAGAGACAGATGGTTTTCATTATTGCTGAAACCCCACCCAGAGACTTTCAGTGCGGCTAAAAGAGTCATTGAGGCTAGCCATTGTAATTATGACCGAATCAGATATTGGGGGTTAGTTTTTCAGGATACAAAGATGGATGCCTTGACGAACGGGATTTCAATGACTTTGTTGAGGATTCCACTGGAATATTTACGATGCTGTTGAAACGTGCTTTCGTAGGTAAGTATTTGGCCAAAGACAGGAGTAGTCATTTCGGCAAGGGGGACAGGGAATCTTTGCCTCGTTGAAGAGGCGTCACTGAAGCAGAACATTGCTGTACTTTCTGCATTTTCCGCTGCTGGACTAATGTGTCTGCCAATGATAGTATAGCGTTGCCAGTGGATTCCGGATAGTTGTGATATCGGTTCCAAATGGCTGGGGTGTTGGTCGTGGTAACAACTTATAGAAGAATGCCCCATTTCTTGTGTGCCAATTTTACCGTTCTGTTTGAAATCCGCTGGCCGTTCATAATGCCATTGAAGGGCGTATTGGTCCACCGGCTGAGGGTGCTAGCATTGTAGTGATGCTTTCTTTTTCCTATTTTGCTGAAGTGGCTTTGCCTGTCTTTGGAAAAATGTGGAGGCGCGTTTCGTCGGTAACGTATATTCGGGTTGGGTCATTAATAGCGTCATTGAGGTCTTGTTCGCCAAGTGCTTTTGTGCTCGGGGAACCAATTTCATCTGGTTCACAAGCGCTGGCATTGGTTAGGTACGCCTTCAGCTGTTCTGAAGATAGCATTTGAGTATCTTTTCATAGAGTGAGGTGGTGAAAGCCATTTGTCTCCTGGTCTTGCATTCTTGAAGGGACTGCTCCAAGGATTATCTTTAAGGAAAAATGGTGACATCTGTCTTTATCCTGGAGAATCCACATTATCCTAGGCTAATAGTATGCTCCACTAGCGTTTTTATCTTCCTCATCAGCTAATACCGAATCTGGAACAAACTTGGACTTTGTGTTTGAATTCTCTATATTTTAAAAGGTTCTTGCATGTCACCCTGAATTATTTTGGAATGTCTTGTTGATCCTAGTTTGTCTCAGACAAGTGGAATTGCCTTTTCTATACTTTTTTTGCTATCTTGGCGCTTCTTCATCTCGCTGAAAGCTGTAAAAATATATCATTTATAATAATACCAGTAACTGACCACCAATTTACCCAATAACTGACCACCTATGTCAGTAAATGGAAGGAGTGAAGATAGAATGCTCATATTTTGACACAAGAAAGTGGCACATATGAGCTTTAATATTACGTTCTTATTTTGCCTAAATTCAGCTTCAACCAAAAATCCCAATAACCGACATAGGTGGTCAGTTATTGGAAAATCGCTGTTTTGTCGTCCAGTAACTGTCCACCCCATTAAAAACAATGAAACGGGAATTAACAAGCTGAATCTTATCAAAAACGTTATCTTTATAATTAAATCTATATGGTATAATTTTTTCTTTCAATATTTTAAATTTTTTTCATGGTAAATTTTACGATCAAAAATTCACTTACCTTAACAAATACGTTAGTCACAACTGCAATTTACTCGGTTCGCGCGCCAACTGAACTTTTTCGATCGCTCACTATCCATCTGTTGGCGGCTGGCAAAATCTTTTGTATCAGTAATGCTCTCAATGAACCACAAAATAGACTGGATGTTCACTAGATGGCCCTGCTTGGCTATATTTCTTATTTATTGGAGTTGAAGAGGAAGGTGGTCAGTTACTGGCACATGGTCAGTTACTGGGTGTTTTGCCCTATAATAAATGGTTGTAGGTAGGCTTCTATCAGTATAATTAGGTAGGTACCTACTCGAATCCAGCCCCCCTACTCTCGAAAGGCAATGTATTGCGTCTGTCTTGCGTTATCAAAATTAAAAATCATAACTTCTGTTCAAAATCGATTTTACAAAAAGTTAAAAATACATAAATGTTCATCAAGATAAGGCCTTTTTTTTCGAACTTAGCAGTAAGACCCAAGTGCCCAAAATGTACAATTTATTCTAGATTTTGGCCGAAAAAGCCTTTTTTGGCCTTTTTGCAAGTTAACTTCTAATTTGTAGGCATTATATTATTGTTTCTAAGTTCTCCAAATAGGCATTATCTAGCTGATCATATCAGTATTTTTCTTTTTGGAAAAACGCCTCTGATGAGAAGTTATTTTTTTTAATGTTAGGAACGCAAGACAGACGCAATACATTGCCTTTCAAGAGTGGCACTACAGAACTCATAAATTTAATTTAATGTAACCATATCCAAACTGTTTTCAAATTGTTTTATTTTCAACTCTAAACAAGTAGTGCAACAAATCTAGCAAGTAGAAATCGTATGTGTGTTTGAATGAAGCCCCTTGCCCCGGACATGTCAAGCTATACCGATAAACATTTGTAACAGCCAGTTCAAATAGAGAAAAGATCAGATACATTTTCCAGTCTACTTCTTATTCAGAGCTTTGTGTTTCGATAAGCAATAAATACAAACCTCAGTTCATTGTGACACGACAGCCATAAGAGCTACCAGTGTACCGATACCTCAAGAATACTTTAAAGATTCCATTTTTAGGGTTCCGTAGCCAAAATGGCAAAAACGGAACCCTTATAGTTTCGTCATGTCCGTCTGTCCGTCTGTCCGTCTGTCACAGCCGATTTACTCGGAAACTATAAGTACTACAGTGATGAAATTTGATGGGAATATGTGTTGTATGAACCGCTACAAAAATATGACACTAAATAGTAAAAAAAAGAATTGGGGGTGGGGCCCCCCATACATGTAACTGAGGGATGAATTTTTTTTTTTCGATGTACATACCCGTGTGGGGTATCAATGGAAAGGTCTTTTAAAATGATATAAAGTTTTCTAAAAAACATTTTTCTTAAAGTGAACGGTTTTTGAGATATCAGCTCTCAAAGTCGTAAAAAGTATGTCCCCCCCCTCTATTTTTATAACTACGGGGTATAAAATTCTAAAAAAAATAGAGGTGATGCATGCTAATTAACTCTTTCAACGATTTTTGGTTTGATCAAAGTATCTCTTATAGTTTTTGAGATAGGTTGATTTAACTGTAATTTTGGTTAAGTTATTGTGCTTACAGTGATTTGCTGCTACGGAACCCTTTGTGCGCGAGCCCGACTCGCACTTGGCCGGTTTTTTAAATCAAACTACAGCAGTTTAGTCTAAGCTTCCTACTTTGCCATTTGTCATTGTTCCATGTTTAAGCTTCGGAATCACCAATGTACAAGTCTGAATAATTATATATATTTTTATCCTAAGTTGTTGTGAAGTGCAGCCTCTAAGCTACTCTTGGCGTGGGCGTGACGTACACTTAGAATACTCTGAGAGCAACAGTGGCGCCCTCCCGCGGTTATTTATGTCTCCCACACAAAATAAATTCCCTATAAGTGGTATTTGTGTGGCCACCCTTCCTCTCGGGAAATAAAGTGCTGGGAAAATCAAGTTTTATGAACGATTACTTACGATTTTACGCTTAAAAGATAAGAGTTCCATGTAAATTGGGGAACTAAGTTGTGAGTTACATTGGGGGCGGCCGCGTGTATGTGGTGTGTGAGGGGAGATAGGTATGACATTTTTGAGTGGCCAAAAAAGATAAGGAAAAATTCTGGTTAATATAACTCTACCTAGGTATATCTAAGATAGGCGTAACACAGAATCGGACAAAATAAGGGACTCTTTGACTCATGAACTCATGAGGAATATGAGGATAGCTACAATATTATCTAATAATTTTCTAAAAATAATAGATCGTGATGAAAGGTCATGTGGAAGTATATTTAACAGTAGGGCAAAACACCCAGTAACTGACCATGTGCCAGTAACTGACCACCTTCCTCTTCAACTCCAATAAATAAGAAAAATAGCCAAGCAGGGCCATCTAGTGAACATCCAGTCTATTTTGTCGTTCATTGAGAGCATTACTGATACAAAAGATTTTGCCAGCCGCCAACAGATGGATAGTGAGCGATCGAAAAAGTTCAGTTGGCGCGCGAACCGAGTAAATTGCAGTTGTGACTAACGTATTTGTTAAGGTAAGTGAATTTTTTGATCGTAAAATTTACCATGAAAAAAATTGAAATCATTGAAAGAAAAAAATATACCATATAGATTGAATTATAAAGATTACGTTTTTGATAAGATTCAGCTTGTTATTTCCCGTTTGATTGTTTTTAATGGGGTGGACAGTTACTGGACGACGAAACGGCGATTTTCCAATAACTGACCACCTATGTCGGTTATTGGGATTTTTGGTTGAAGCTGAATTTAGGCAAAATAAGAACGTAATATTAAAGCTCATATGTGCCATTTTCTTGTGTCAAAATATGAGCATTCTATCTTCACTCCTTCCATTTACTGACATAGGTGGTCAGTTATTGGGTAAATTGGTGGTCAGTTACTGGTATTATTATATATGATATATTTTTACAGCTTTCAGCGAGATGGAGAAGCGCCAAAATAGCAAAAAAGTATAGAAAAGGCAATTCTACTTGTCTGAGACAAACTAGGATCAACAAGACATTCCAAAATAATTCAGGGTGACATGCAAGCACCTTTTAAAATAAAGAGAATTCAAACACAAAGTCCAAGTTTGTTCCAGATTCGGTATTAGCTGATGAGGAAGATACAAACGCTAGTGGAGCATACTATCAGCCTAGGATAATGTGGATTCTCCAGGATAAAGACAGATGTCACAATTTTTCCTTAAAGATAATCCTTGGAGCAGTCTCTTCAAGAATGCAAGACCAGGAGACAAATGGCTTTCACCAACTCACTCTATGAAAAGATACTCAAATGCTATTTTCAGAACAGCTGAAGGCGTACCTAACAAATGCCAGCGCTTGTGAACCAGATGAAATTGGTTCCCCGAGCACAAAAGCACTTGGCGAACAAGACCTCAATGACGCTATTAATGACCCAACCCGAATATACGTTACGACGAAACGCGCCTCCACATTTTTCCAAAGACAGGCAAAGCCACTTCAGCAAAATAGGAAAAAGAAAGCATCACTACAATGCTAGCAGCTCAGCCTCAGCCGGTGCACCAACACGCCCTTCAATGGCATTATGAACGGCCAGAAGATTTCAAACAGAACGGTAAAATCGGCAAACAAGAAATGGGGCATTCTTCTATAAGTTGTTACCACGACCAACACCCCAGCCATTTGGAACCGATACCACAACTATCCGGAATCCACTGGCAACGCTATACTATCATTGGCAGACACATTAGTCCAGCAGCGGAAAATGCAGAAAGTACAGCGATGTTCTGCTTCAGTGACGCCTCTTCAACGAGGCAAAGATTCCCTGTCCCCCTTGCAGAAATGACTACTCCTGTCTTTGGCCAAATACTTACCTACGAAAGCACGTTTCAACAGCATCCTAAATATTCCAGTTGAATCCTCAACAAAGTCATTGAAATCCCGTTCGTCAAGGCATCCATCTTTGTATCCTGAAAAACTAACCCCCAATATCTGATTCGGTCATAATTACAATGGCTAGCCTAAATTACTCTTTTAGCCGCACTGAAAGTCTCTGGGTGGGGTTTCAGCAATAATGAAAACCATCTGTCTCTGGTCCTACATCCTTGAAAGGACCGGCGGGGAAAGGGCCTACTTTTCCGGCGGGGAATTTATGTTTTCCCAGGCCGACCATACAATCCGCCACGATTCCTCCTCCTCATCAGTTGATACCGAATATGGAAAAGACCGACTTTAGCACGTGGATTCGCTACTTTATATTTAAGAAAATGCTCGTTTCTGGCACCATGAATGCTTCATGGGCCTGTCCCACTGAACCTGGCTTGTTCCGGACAAACAAAATCGCCCTTTCTGTGACTTATCTGAAGGTACTACATTGGGGCCAATTAATCTCCCTGAAAGCTGTAAATTTAAAATGCGTGTTCACTATGTGCATGTGTGTTTATTCCTTTGTTTTTAGTATTTAACAAAAATGCATAAACTTGTGTTTTTAATAAATAAATGGTTGATTATTAGGATAAGATATTATTTAAATTATGCATTAATCTGATTAATTAATTTAATGCACTTTTCAGTTAAGAAACCTTGAGCAAAAGTGATGTGTCACACATTAAAAGAGACCAGAGGATCGGTACTATTACATGAAGTAATCAAATAAATAAATAATAATAAGATTTAATCATAATTCCATTTTTAAACCATTTTAAATTGGTGGTCAGTTACTGGCATCGAGTGTGGTCAGTTACTAGATTTTAGTGGTCAGTTACTGCGAAAATCACTACTTTTTGTTTGCAAAAATATATAAAAAAATGAGTAACTTCTACATGTTTGCTATTTACTCAGGAATGTAGCTCTATTATTCTAGTTTCTAAAACAAAAATCGGATTTAATAAGCGATAAGAATTGAGCCCGCTACAGATAAATTACTGGAACAACTCCCTTAAGGTGGTCAGTTACTGGGTGTTTTGCCCTACATTAGAATATTACCAACTAACAACATAAAAATTAAGTTCAAATTTAAAAATGAAATATTTAAAAAAAATGCGGTCTTTTGGTTCGGCTGACGCATTTTGTGGGTGGAAATTTTTCATTGCTTGTGACTGCACACCAAAAATGATGCAAACATCACATGCAAAATTGATTAAACTTATTCACATCGACACGTGGTTTTGGTTGAAGACACAGACACATCCCACTTCTAATTCATGTAACTAACCTGTAAATTTAGTAGATGTACTTATATAAGAATGTGTAGGTAGGTGTTAAAATAAAATACGTAGATAAATAACGGCTGTATACAAGACCGCACAGACAGACACACACGCACGCGGGGACGCGCCCGCCCAGCCTTTTTATCAAATTGCTTTACACAACTCGACTCGTGAATTCTCCTTCACAATCTGTGTGCGGTACGTATACTTTATACTCGGCTAAAGTGTACATTTATTTTTGTGAAATGGTGGAAATATTGCGTTGGAGCCGCGCAGCCTGTTGTGGGGTAAGTAACGAAGTCAGATGGAAAATAACAAAATAAATACAGAGTGGAGTTTTGATAGTGATAGGCAGTTCAATGTTGCTGGTGGTGCCGCGATACTGACAAGTCGGATTTTCCAAAAGGTTAATGATTTTTTAATGCATTCCGGTACGGGAATTGGTCTCATTATAATAATATAAAGACGTTTAAAGTGGACGGCGAGCTGAGAGCACAAGGGCTGAGCTGGACAGAAGCCAGTGCAGTTGTTGAGCACTCTTGCGAAGGCCCTTGAAACACTGGAGACCCATAAGACAGCAATAATAACGTAAAGAAAATTTACGTTAGTATCACACCTGACTTTGTACTGATCGGCTAAAATATCATTAATTAGGACTTAAGTTCATGCTTAGACATGTATACCTACAAAATTTAGTCTCGGAAATTAATATGATTCCATCCTGTAGTTTATATGTATATTATATTCCATCGTATCATCCTGTAGCTCCCGAGTGTTATCACGAAATTGTGATCTATTTATATCTGGCAGCTCTTTGAGAGAAAAAGAAAAAGAAAAAGATAATACAATTCCTAAGTCGTTACGCCGCTATTTTACTTGTCATAACGTGTTTATTGAGATTAACATTTAACACGTCTTGATTCCTGAGTATAAAAATATATGAGTATAAAGCTTCAGAAGACACTACCTCTTAAGCTATGTACCTTTATATTTGGCACAGTTACATAACATAAACCGCCGTACTCTTATAATAACTTCTTAAATCCTTATTTTTAGTCGATAGTTACGATAGATAATTTATAAAATGTATCTTCAAATCTTTCAACATTTTAGCTTTAGGACGTGCGAAAAACACACACGAAGCTAGTAGTAGTTCGCCGCTGGGCCCGCGTGTTCCTTCTGGAACTTTCCGTCAGAACAAGTTACCCAAATATGCCGTCAGGCGTGCACGCGCATAACTTTACCTGCTTAGCAAAGATTTCAGCCAAAACATACAGACTATTTACATACATACATACATTTTCACACACTTACACACCGCCCCGCTCAGCGCACCATTTATTAAATTACTCCACTGGTTGTGAATTTTTTTTCTCGTTCCCCTTAAAAGGGATTTTCACGTATAATGTTTTAATCTGATGAAACTTGGGGGAGGTATTTCGGTGTTTCAGCTGAAGACTGGGAGAAGAGTTTCGGTTTGTTATTGCGGGTGTAATCGGCTGCGAAGTGATTTTCAATTTGAACGACATCAAGAATTGGTTAAATGTTTATTGGTTTTATCTATTTTAAACGGCCTGACTGACAAACAAAACAAATATAGTTTTAAAAGAACCTGTCTATCCTTCTTTCCTAGTCAGGGGTGCAGGTTAAGAAAAAAACTAGTTTTAATGTAAAAAGGTGCAGGAAACTTACGGGAAGCTTTTATCCAACCAAAGATTTTAAAAGTTTAAAAAGTGAAACAAGAGCATCTAGGACTAGGAGCTCTACATTACTTTATCTTGAAACCTGAGAGTTTTTCTAACTTTTAATTTATATTACGTATTTTTTAATTTTAGGAACACACTGTTGACAATTAAACAAATTGTTGCATGCACCACCTGTGTCTTATGGCTCTATCTGTATTTCAGCCTAAAAATTATCTCTACACAATAAAAAAATACAAATATTTGGTATATGATCAAGAATATTTTCTCCTATTATACTAATACCTATTTAAGTACTATTTATATCACTTAATTCTTTTTCGTGTTTAAGTATTTTTGCTACATTTTTAAAGCAACTTTAGCAAAAGGAGAATATTCTCAATTTTTCTGTGAAATTTCTGGGTAGGTATGTTTCTATAAAATAAACTTTGTTCTAAAATTAAGGTCACGAATGGGCAGAGCGTCCTGCGTGGAACACATCAAATTGAAAGGGATTTAATTAAAAACGATTGCCCGTAAAGGGCCGAAGGATCTCAAGTTCAATAAAACTAAAGCCTCACCCAAACCACGAAGGTTTTACTCCAATACTAAATAGATTGGAAACGTGTCATCGCTGTCCCAAGTAAACAAAACTAGTAAAACATATAGCTGTGCCAATATTACAATATCATCTAACTTACAGCCATGCTAATATCGGCCTTAAGGCTTGTTGCATAAGGCCCATGATAAGCCTATTTACACATCCGTTCAAATACCTCTAAAACTGTATGTATGAGTCAAATTATGTACGTATGTGCAGAAATTGACTATTAAATGTACCGCCGCTACGAGCTACGAGCGGCGTAGCGGCTACAATGATTGCTACGCCGTAGCACACGTAGCTATTTGCTACGAACGGTCTCATTCTCGAAATGGATTTGGGTAGCAGTGCCGAGCATTGGACTAATTCTTGCGAGTGTATGCAGTCCTGGTACTCTGAATGTAAACAATGCGTATTGAATTGTTTTAATTTTTGCGCAAAGGCTGTGTTAATTTTACTGCTACCGAAAAAAAAAAGTAAGTAATGGCTGTAAAGTGTATTCCTACAACTCTAGCCGTGGTTACTAATTCACTACAATTAACTAATACAATCTTACTTTATTGATTAAAAAAAAACTTTGATGAGTGAGGTGTAGAAGTATTGTAAATAATATTATTAATGCAAAATATTCAAAAATAACAAGAAACGTCTATAAAAATAAGCTTGACCATTGCTTTTAATCTTTCATTCAAGTTTCTGCCTCAATTTACTTTTAACGGCCGGTTCATTAATAAATAATTACGATAAAAGCTTAACAAGTCCATTAGAAGTTATAAGACTCCTAAATACTGGTGTTTACACTCAACATTTTGTTTAAGCGGTAACTTTATGAAACAATGACTTAGTAAGTAGAACAGCCATTCCAATAAAAACCATCCCGACAAATAGTTGGCGGTACACCAACCAGCTTGTACCAGTGAGTTCACATTTTCCAACTACACCACTTGAATTTCGAACTTAACTTTTATGGCGCTAAAATGCAATGGACTTGAAAGTGTTACATTTTGCTGGTCCTCGACTGTACCTACAATGTATTGCATAATGCTCCACGGTATCGGATGGTGGCGTTTCATGTAAGTTTGGCAACGTCGCATGTCGCATGTTCTTGCGCCACATCTCGGCATGCATGGGTGCCGTGCGTGTTCAACTTGCTACAGAGGTTGTATTTTTAACATGAACATAATAATATATATTTTAAATTATTAAAATATATATTATTATTAAAATATATGTAGCTAAATTTTCTTCAGTAACTTTCAAAAAATATTAGCAAGTTATCGTCGTATTTATTGATAGTTTTTTTTATAAAGTCTATCTATTTTGACTTGGATGTTCCAATCACAAAGTCCTACTTTCAAGAAGAACTTATAAAGCAAAAACAAAATGATAATTAACATGGGTTTAAATATAATATGCAGCGGTCCGCTGGACTGACGGCCTTAGACAGGTGGTACGTAGTGAGGAAGAATGAGGACAGGATGTTATGAGCGTCATAACACCTTGGAAGAGGTTCACATTCAAATTTATCATTTATTCGACACAAAGGCTTGGTCACTGAGGAGAAGAAATGGCGAAACAAACTCATCGATTCATAATATTATGTCCAGCAGTGGATGATTACGCACTCATAATCATGATTACGAATTAAAAATAACAATCTAATAACGACTATATCGACGGTGGAAAGGCAGAATGTTTGAAGCGCCATGACATAAAATGTTCACCAGAGCGATTTAAAGTTTGAAATTTTCGAAAAAAAATCATATCTCTGTAATTATTCTAGCTATGGCTTTGAAAATTAAAATAGGTAAAATTCAAATAGTTTTCTATGTAATTCTGTATATAAAATAAATGTACATATTCTATTTACTGTAATAAGGGACATAATACATAGGCATCTAAAATCTCAGTCAGGTAAAATTGGCTTAAACGACATTAACATTTTAATAAAATACAAGTAAAAACAATTTAAAGACCAAGGAGATTTAACCATCACACCAGCATAATGTTTTATGATAATTTATATTACTTTAAAAATTCCATAAGAATGAATGAACCGCCAAACTAAGGCAATTTATATCTAAGATGAATGACTTAAAGAATAAATGAACTTATAATTGGACCTCAGAACTCGAGAACGGTTGAACCGATTTTGGTCTAGAAACATTGGTGAAAGTCCAGGGAAGGTATAAAAGGTAAAAAGGGTCAGCTAGATTGAAAACAAAAATTTCATAATATCTGGGGGCACGGCAGTGCCATCCTTTTCTCGAAGCATTATTTTATTATATAAACTTTATTAACATATTGTTCACCGCGAAATCACTTTGAGATTGAGATCCAAGTGATCAGGTTTACTTATTCATCAATTAATAATCATATCCGACCGACATTTCTTCGTCCGTCTCTATGCCATGTATCGGCACCTATTTTAGTGTGGGCAAGACATTAGCAATTATCAATTCATAAGCAGCGTCGCTCGCCAACTAACTATCTATCAACTAAACTATCTGTCAGATTCATACAAGATACGCTAGATTTGATAAGCAAGCGACGATGCTTTAGGATTTTTAATTGCTAATGTTTAGTAGTGGTAACCCCAAAGAGCTAACACAATGTGAGTTAGGTCTCACCCGACAGCCGGACCGAGAACCAAATCGACCGAGGATTGGTCGATTAGTCGAAAATGGAGACACTTCTGGATGTTAGGAATAAGAGGGTAGCTGATGTCAATAGTGATCACCACTTAGTCGATGGAAAAATCTGCTTGAAGATAGTGGGCGTTTAGGAGCAGGCCACAAGATCTGCCAAAGGTGTCGTGTAAATATGCTGCAGGACCCACAAGTTAGAAGATAACTTAGTATCCAGATCGACAACAAATACCATCTACTAAGTCTGGACGAGGTCTCATTCAAAGATCAAAGGTCTGGCATCAAAGACGTGATGTAAAAAATTTGCGAAGAAATAATAAGGCACAAGGAACACAAAAATAATGAATGGTATGTCTAAAGAAACATGGGATATGATCAACCATCAAGGAAGACTTAACGTCGAACTAGACGACCATTCTAAAGAAGCACTTGCGTACGAGTATTTTCTTTGTAAACTTAATATCAAACGAAATTTATAAAACGACAAACGCTGCTAGGGGTGACTCTATGTCCAGAAATGAGACCACAACCATCGGCTGCCATAGAAAACATGAAGGATCTATACAAATCTTGAAGAACATTGCAACAAAACCCAGGATATCTCCTTGTTACTATGGAAGATTGACTTTCAAGATGGTATGGCCACATTGCCGAAGTTTTTAATGATCCTAACCACCACCTGAGGAGTTGGATGCAGATGCAAATATACCAAAAGCATCTTGTATCTTGATGCATAATCGTAATCATTATGATTAATAAAATCGGCAGGTCGCTAAGGCTAGTCAGAGGCCTTCGGGCGGCTTGAAAACGTCTGACAGTTTGGTTGCTCACTTACCCGACAACTCTCTCAGCACAAGATTGCTTGTGTTCGGGCCCACCAACCCACGCTAGGCCAGCGTGGTGCACTAGGCCAAAACCATTCCTTCATTGGAAGGAGACCCGTGCCTCAGCAGTGGGGACGTAATGATGATGATTAATGATGAGATTTATGACTATCCTGCATCTTGACAGAAATTTAAATATCCAACCAAATAAGACGATTTGATACGGACCATACGATCGCTGAAGAGTGGCAAAGTACCAGAGAACGATGGATTTTCTACGGAGGCATAAAAAGCAGGATAGATGCAATATACCAGATATTGCACTCTTCAGCGATGGAGGATGATGAAGTGAAGTTAGAGTAAATTAATTCATGTCCAACTTTTCCTATAAGGTTTGCTTTTCGTTAAAATCTTTATTCTGAAAATTATGGGATACAAACAGGTCGTGGTACTCGTGGTCACTCACTTAAAACATGGTCTTCTATTTCGTATAATTACCTAACAATTATCAAAATCGGTTAAGTTGATCCAGAGTTTTGCGCTTGGGAACACATTTTCGGTTATATAGATAAGAAATCCTGTTTCTGACTAGATTTTGATATAGGTAAATTATTTAAGAATAAGTTTATTTTTGGTATATAATTTTCATTTTGTATAAAAAGTAATGTCATGTTAATACATTAAAAATATTTTACTTTAAGAACCATATTGTCATAGAAAAAATATTTTATGAAAAAATAATATTTGGTTTGATCCTTTTAGAGAAACGTTAAAATTCCCTACTTGCATAGAAGCAGTAATTTAGGAGAAAGGATCCAAGTGCATATTTTTATTAATAACTCAATAAATATTAATTACAGCAACACTATTATTTAGAACCGTAAAATAATAGATATTATAATTTAATGTAGTTATCTGGTGATATAATAAAAAATATTTATAGTTTTATACTGGCGAACGAATCTGAGTTTGTACCTACGTAATTACGCTGCGCACGCGGCGCCAAACTGCGTCGCATAGACGCACGTCCTCTCCGAATGAACGTCCCAGTGGGGTACTGAAGCGACACCTTTCCAACCGGTCCTATTTATATATTGGCGTTTTCACGCAATATCCTTCTGGATATAATAATAATATAACAGCTTAAACACCATAAACCGCTTCATTGCGATTCTTTTGAATTGTTTTATATCACTTATATCAATTATCTAAAAATCGCAAAAAACCGCTTAAGTGCCAATTGTACCATTAAACAGATATAGGTAAAGTTGTATTAACCGCCAAACGCCGCGAGTAAGACTGACCGGTAAAATGGTTTAAGTGCCAGTGAGGCTTAAATTACAATTACGTAAAATATATTAAGTGCTTTTATGTTATTTTTGACAAGAAAGCATTTAGTTTTATATCCATTATGTTTTATTTCGCAATCAGGTAGGTCGCTTAAGTAACTAATGATACAAATTCACATTCATTTAAAATGAATTAAGTCACAGTGTTTTACTGTTTTAGTAAGGGTAAAATGTTTTATATAACTTTATTATTGATCATGTATGTTTGAACATACAAATGACTAAAAAAGTGGCTCTTAATACAAGAAAAAAGTATTAAGATTTCCAAAACCACCGATGTCTTAAGCGCCAAAAAAGTGCTCAGATCGAAACGAGACCCGCACCATTCGAAAGAGAAAAATCAGGCGATTCCAACGGTGTATATAACTCATATTCGCCAAAAGTGGCGGATAAAACATTCTGCCTTTCCACCGTCGATATGATAGTGTTAATAAAGCAAAACACAAACATTCCCCGGGTAAGTAGAAGGTGACCACCTCTCGATGAGTTGGTGGTATGTTTGTGATCAAGTTCCCAAAGTCTCCCGAGGGGAAACATCGAGTAATGATGTGGAAGCGAGCGGTGTAAAACTTTATAATGTTTGTATTTTCAAGTTGGCTTGTTTGTGATTTTAAGGGAATAATTGATATGAGTTTCTCGATCCATTTATGAATATGTTATTTTAGCTTGTAACCGTTTTTTTATTTCATAATAATTATAAATAATATATTTTATAAAAAAAATAGACTTACTAAATAAAAGGTCCATGAGCAGAAAAGTCAACAAACTTGAAAATAATAGTTGTTCTTCATCGATATATTCCAGCGACCAGCGGCTCGACGACCACTCGAGGCTTTCACGCAGTTAGTAAGAGCAACCCTTTCAATACGCAGGAGAAAAAATGGCGGAAAAAAATCAAACAACAAAATTGTCAGGGCTATTACCGAAGCTAAGTCAGAGGCCCTTTGATCACCAACGATTGTCAAGGGACAGCTCTTAAACAGGCCTCCGACCTTTTTTGTTATACCTTTTTTGATCTTTTGCCTGTTTTCTCCAAAAAATAAAACGATTGCGTAAGCTCCCGACAAATTCACGATGTCAATTGTTTGTTTCAATAATAATACTCTTCTTACGTTCAATACGTTATACTATTGATAGAGGATGTAAAGGTTACTAACTATTTATTAATGCAGCTTAACTTACGCCATTTCATCATTATGATTATGTTCCTTACATTTTTCAGATCTCGTTTAAATACAACAGTAAATATATTATGTTCTTTTATGATTTTTTGTTAATGAAGCAATTTGTATTTTACAACAAAATAAAAGTTGATTCAAACCGGCATACGACGAGGAATTACTCTGTAAATCCTTCAAATATTTTAGCATCGCACAATATTCCAGTTCAATGAACTACTACAGTACGGCTTTGTGATAATCCCAAATATTTTTACTGTAGGTAATGCTCGCATTGTTTACATATCGATAATCCTTTGTACCTACGAAATATCGTATAACGGATGCTGGTTTTGCATTCACATAGGTACATATCGAGGGGCATGCAACTGTGAACGCTGAAAAAAATACAACCGTTCCATACTTAATTATGTCATTGACGGCTGTACTATACCGATAATGAAGTTTCTGTTTTTTGCCTTATTATATTTTAACTTCACTTCAGGTGTTAATAATGGACGTAAAGTAATGTTCCAGTTAAAATTTTAATGTGAAAGATATATTATTATGTAATGTGCATATGGTTTGTCCGGACGACGGATATAAAAGTGAGTCGTTTTTTTGGTCCCTCGTAGAGCAGACTGGAATCCAGCTTTAACTGTTAATCTTAGGGTTTTTAATACTTTTTTCCTTTTCCTTTTAAGCGAAAACCTCAGCGGACCGGTCGGGCCACTACAAATGATATTATTTACCTTAATTTATTTCGCATTTTCCAAACTGGAAACTTGAAAAAAACTGCTTGAGATAAAAGTTTGTTGCTATGCAAAACTCCTAACTTTATAATTCATATCAAATCTTAAATTTACAGTTAACAGTCCCAGTTTTACTGAAACAAAACAGCAGAGAACATACTTACTTGTATCTCGACATCAAATACGTCTGTCTCTATTATGATATGTGACACAAAATAATATGAAATTTCATTCCATCAAATGGAGCCCGATATCAATACGGGTGCTTGCGCGATTGAGCAGATCTGGTTGCTCAAAACATATTTTTGGACGTCATTCAAAGTTACCGGATCGGAAATAAGAGATAAATACAGACAGGCATCTTTCACCGCTACACGGCGAAAGTGAATTCACTTGCTGACGGCTATACCTGCTATACGTCGGGGTAGATTGAAAATCGTAGGATTTCAAAGTGATTCTGCTCATTTATTGACGTCGATATTGAAATGTTCAGTCTACGGAGAGTGGAGGTGAATCTTTTTAATATAACGTTGGATTTTATTTGAACGACATGTGGCGTTTCATTTAGGTGCTTACTGAAGTGTTGGATTTGAGTTATTAAAATGTTTAATGCCACATTATAAAGGTAGGAAAAACAATAATATTATGTAGGTACCTAAATGAATAGCAAGCCATCGCTGATGTAAAGTCTACAGTATGCATTTTTTTCCCACAGAACATTCTTCGAGTTCAGTCTATTATATCATATATTTTTTTGTTTCTTGCACTATTGCACCTCACGTTTTATAAATACATAATATCATGACATACGTAATCGAACCATTGACGCGAGATCTTAACATCTCTAATTTCCCCATGAATTTTCATTATCACCATAAGTCTGCGGGTACGAAACTTTCGACGGGAGGAGCGATGGCGGGGCGGGGCGGTGCCGCTCCGCCGTCGCCTATTTCGTACACACTATGTTTTTATTGCATTTATTTGATTACATCGCCGCCGCTCCGCCGCCGCTCCGCCCGTCGCAAGTTTCATACCCGCAGACTTATTTCCACTACCTACAATAAGGTACATACCTGAGCTGGCTGAGGAGGCGGTGGTGGCGACGCACACGCAGTGCAGCAGCAGCGCCAGCATCGTGCAGGTCATTGCCCTCACTGCGCCGGCATGGTGCAGGTCATCGCCCTCACTGCGCCGGCGCATGCGGTGGTGCGCGCATCACCGAGCCTTACATCGCTGGCGACCTGCAACGATGGATTCGAAATTTGAATTTTCTACCGTTTTTTGTTTGTTCAAAATTGACGGTGGGTTAGGAGTGCGCAAATTGAGCTTACTAGGGTGACGTGTCCATAGTACACAAACCCTGTTCACCTTTATTGTTTATCGTGGACACGATAACAAGAAGAACAATGTAGCTTTTTGTCACATACAACCGCTACAGTTCAAATGCAATCAAATAAATGCTTACTGAGATGAGACGTTTTTCCTGTTATGACCAGGCTATTCAGTTGATATTTCAATTTAATTGAATGAGGAAAACAGTAGGATCCTGTAAATGGTCTCTTTAATTACCTAAATGTAATAAAGACCGACATTAATGATAAAAATGAGTGTTGAAAGTTCAAGTAAAAAAATCAATATCAAAGAATATTATGTGATATGCAACCTAGATACTTTTTCTAAACATTAAGAAAAAAACTAAGCTCCCTATAGTCCCATAGGGTGATGGTTATACTATTCAAACAAATTTGTGTGTGCTCTTCAACACCGCACAAACAAACTCTACACGAACTTTATCAAAAGCTTGATCGTAATATTATTAATGCAGCACATTATATTTTTTGCTCCCACGTAGCGTATTATACTCAGACTGTATCGTACTTTCTGTTTTATGAGTTTGTCAGGGAACAGCACTCGAGTAGTTTGCCAACTAGATGAATCCCTATAGACTCAGTCTAGACTAAAGATAAATACATGTTTTTATACTATTTGTATCTGTGTTATAGTAATATTAACAACGATTTATTTAATGTTATTAATACTGCAAGAAACAAAGCTTTTTCTGAGAAAGAACGCTTTAAGATACTACGCTAGAGAGGTATTATATTACAAGTTTGTTAAGTTTTATTTTAAAAAAACACGCTTAAATTTGAAGTCACATTTATTGGGACAACGAACTCAGTAAAGTTTCATGAGAATACGTTAGACAACAGCATCGTCAACCGAGTATAAAAATAACAACAAATGTAACATTTTACTCCATTATTCATAAATTTTGACTAGATAGTGTTTCATGAAAACTTAAAAAAAACAGGTGTTTAAAATAGTTTTTCACGAATTTACAGATGTCGTTGAACATTAGTTGTCCTGAAATAGCTCCCTGAGCAACCTCCCTTCGGCTTATTACTTACTATACCACCCTGTATAATTACGAATGAAATTATTCTTATGCCATATAAAAAAATAAAAAACCGACTTCAAAAAACCACTAAAATGTAAGTAATAATTTAAGGTTTACACAAATTATATGTGACAGTACAAATATACCTAAGCAGGAACTGTTCTTTTTTGATGTTGGTGCAGTGACAAAGTAATCTAAAGAAATATGGCACCAACTTCAAAAAAGAACAGTTCCTGCTTAGGTATATTTGTACTGTCACATATAATTTGTGTAAACCTTAAATTATTACTTACATTTTAGTGGTTTTTTGAAGTCGGTTTTTTATTTTTTTAAATTATTATTTTATTTTATAGATTTTAGTTTATTTGCAATAATTTTTAATCAAAAGTAAGATGCAAATGATACCAAAAAGTCCTACTAATCAATACGAATCATTCAAGCCTAAACACGAGGTAGTTGCTATATACCGTTGAGGAGTTCCCTTGACTGCCTTCCGTTTCCATCATCAGATCAGCTCAAGGTCACCATCATATTTTATTGTTATAAGAACTATATTTACGTTCTTAATTTCATTAGAATCGGTTAATATGTGTCCAAAATGGAAATTCATACCCTGTTTTTACCCCTTTACCCACCCTTAGGGGTGAGATAAAATTCTGAAAAAAAAATGGGACCACCTGGAAGCTCAACGCAATACAACAAAAAAAGAATTTTCTAAATCGGTTCATAAACGGCGGAGTTATCGGTGAACATACATAAAAAAAATATAAAAAAAAAAATATCCCGACGAATTGAGAACCTCCTCCTTTTTTTGAAGTCGGTTAAAAATATCAACAAAATGAGGACGAGTATAAGATTTGTCTAAAGATAAATATGTAGGTACAATAAATCTGACCAGAACTAACCAACCTCAATTGCAAAACGTGTAGTTGAAATTTAACTCTTACGAGGCACGTATAAGTACCATACAATGTTTAATACGTCACGTTAAGAGCGTCTCCGTACAATATCCTCCTCTGGGGGTCACTCAAGATTGCGAAAAACGAAGTTTCGGAGTGCTGCTGCGCGAGTCACAGCTCTATCTCGTTGTGATACGTGCCAAATTAGCACGACATCTCTCGTTGGTTCGTTTTTCGCCATTATAGAGTAACCCTCCGGTGCCTTTGGCCTCCCTCCAACGTAATTAGTTCACTGGTTCCTAAATCACGACTTTTTACCAAACAGGAAAGTTTCTGCGTCTCGCGAACTTTTATTTTTGTGCGTTTTTTTTTCTCCTTCATGTGAAACTAACGAGTTTAAGGGTCTGCAATAGGGAATCGAGGGTTGGCATTGTCATAGAATTATGTAGTAAATGATGCTCTACAGCCTTGAAAAAAATCACACAGGTAGTTGAAGAGTCTAGCTAGGTGCTGAATCATTCGAATTTAAGTAAATGATTATGGATAACTGTAAATTAATTTCAGAATATCAAGAAAAACCAGTCAATCACACTCCCGTATTGTAACAACTGTGTCGTAATTATTAAGAATTTTCATATGATTTTTATCATATTATAAAGTTAAAGGCTTGGACTAGGCGCTAAATACCTTGTTTTTTAATAAACACACACTTATTTTGTGTAAATTAATCCCAAACTTGAGCAATTTTTTTCCCTCAAATCTTCATACAAATATCTATGGCGGCTTTCTGTGTTATAAAATCATAAACACAAGTGACGTTTGACTCAGTTGGCCGCTGGCCTCCAAAGAAGGGTCACGTCGGTTTAGGCAGCACTGACAGCTCGCGATCTTATCGTGTACAGATACAAAATCACTGCACATTGGTTGTCATTGCACTTTTTCAACTTTTATGACACCAACATAATTTGATTTGAAATTGAGGAAGCATAATTCTTCCAGTATATTCAATACATTAAATTAAATTAGATAGTGTGCAATATTCTCGTGATATTACAGTCTCGTAAAGGTCTGATGAGGAGCAGGAATATAGCGAATGGATCTAAGTGATGACAATACATTAGTTTAGGGATCAAAAATACAGTCTCTTGGTGCTGGTTGAGGTATGGTCTCGTGAGGATCTGATGAGGGCAGTAACACGGTGGTGGCTCAATTTTATTTCAAAGATGTTAATAGCTAAAAGCATCGAGTTTGGGATATTAAGTATGTTTTTCAGAGAGAGAGAAAGAGATTTTGTTTTTCCTCTGGATGTGTTAGGTTTACTGGGTTTACTAAGTTCATTCTGTTAATGGCATCAAGTTGTTATGTGTTCATAAGTAATAATTATTTATTAACAAAATGCTGTTGATTCTCCACGAAAATGTAAAAATAAAAATAAAATAAATAAAAATAAATTCGTAACGTAAAATTGTCAATGACGGAATTTCTTCTATAGACAGTAGCCACAAAAAAAACAAACGATAGATGGCGTGATTTGAAGATAAAGATACATTTTTTCGACATATAGACAGCAACAACAAAAAAATACAGATTTAAAGAAAAGAAACACATACTTATACAAAACAACAAAGAAAAAAAAGGATACACATCAAAATAACTGGAAAAAATATAAGCCCCAATTTACTTGTGTGGGACAGGGAGTACCATAATATTTTTTTGGGGTACTCCCCATCTATGCGAAATATAAGCTTGATATCTTTACCCGTTTCTGAGAAAAAGGGCGGTGACAGACAGTCAGTCAGACAGACGGACAACAAAGAGATCCTATAACGGTTGCTTTTTTTCTTTTGACGTTCGAAACCCTAAAATTAAGTAAAAATATTATGCTGCAAAAAATGTACTTACAGGTATTGAAAAAGCGGTATATAAACAAATTATACCAGCAGAGGGTTCACCATTTAGCTGAATGTTACTTAGAAAACGGCCTTGAGTGGCGGTCAAGTTGGTCCCCGCCTGCGATACTTTCCATTAACATTGGGACTCGTTTTCATGTTTTTAGCGTACAGTCAGGTTTTTAGTTTTTTATAATTGTATTTTTTTATTTGTAACTTTTTAGTTGTTTTTATTTTATGAAATTTTACGTCGGTAGGTAGTTCATGATCATTTTTTATTTCAATAATTTTGGTGTTGTTATTTAAATACCTTCAATATGCATATTTTTGTAATGTGAAAATCAAGTCCTTTCATTTGATACCTTACACGGCAAAGTTGAATTATTATTTTTTCGATCATCACGTATGTCCTCAAGAGGGCGCTATGTACATTTTAATGTTCAAGTTGTTCCCCGCCTGCGATACTTTCCATTAACATTGGGACTCGTTTTCATGTTTTTAGCGTACAGTCAGGTTTTTAGTTTTTTATAATTGTATTTTTTTATTTGTAACTTTTTAGTTGTTTTTATTTTATGAAATTTTACGTCGGTAGGTACCTAGTTCATGATCATTTTTTATTTCAATAATTTTGGTGTTGTTATTTAAATACCTTCAATATGCATATTTTTGTAATGTGAAAATCAAGTCCTTTCATTTGATACCTTACACGGCAAAGTTGAATTATTATTTTTCCGATCATCACGTATGTCCTCAAGAGGGCGCTATGTACATTTTAATGAAACGTCACATAGCCTATAGCCATCGCGCCATCAATACGCTTCTAACAATACCTCATACATCAAAATCTATCAAGCCGTTTAGGCTACAGGAGGGAACAAAGAAACAGACAAACATACATATATACATACATACAATCAAAAAACATTACCCTCCTCCTTCGGCAGTCGGGTAAAAAGGAGTAAGACAGGGGGTCATTCTGAACTTTTGCTCTACGAGTTTTGGAAATTAACAAAAAAAAACCTTTTTCATAGAAACTTTGTTGGACATGTGACTTTTTACCATGGAAAACGAATATTTTTTTTCGCGAATTTGCAAATCTCGTAGAACAAAAGTTGTTCAGAATGACCCCTTGAGTCATCCCCTTTTGGCTTAGTATAGCCCTTTTGCGACACTATGTATTTACTTTGCTTTGTCGTCGGGGTTCAGTTGGCTGGAGGATGCCCGAAACTTATTATCTACACTTTAATACTTTTAGTTACCTTTCTACAAGTAAATACCACATTTGTTTGAGAAAGCTAATCGGGTTCCGAGTCCGAGTATAGAGTAAAGTGGCACCCCTATTAATTTCTACTCTTTCCTGGTGCCTACCAGTGTAAGTAAGAATTATACTTACTTACCCTAAAATCACCCAAGATGTACTTGAACATAATTGTCAATAAAGTTGGCGAGTAAAAGTTTATCGACCCACTGTGCAAACTTACATGTGTGCGTGTCACTGGGTGTGCTGTGTGAAGAGCATTGAAAACCCAAAATTGGCGCGGCACGTCACCCTGTACGGGCCCTTAACGCTTGCTGCCGGTTTACATACAACTGTTATGTAAGTTGGTGCGGAGTAGGTACTCACACGGTTTTGTAATTAGAATGTAGAGTACGTTTGAAAATGCTACAAAAATATAGCTACAGGCTGGAGTTTTATTGGAAAAGAAAGGCCATTAAAAAAAAAGTAATAAATATTCTTACATACGTAAACTGAAACTTGTTATGTAAAAGCAAACACTATAATTAAACGTAAATAACTTCAATAGGTAAAATATGTTTGATTAATAAATAAAATAAAAAAAAATAAAAATAAAAAAAAAAGGTACTATAGGCAAATAATGTTTGTAACGTAATATTTAATTCTTTCAATTTTAAGTACAATAATACCACGTGCTCTTACGGTGATGGAAAACATCGTGAGAAAACCTGCACATCTAGATTCTAGATGTGTATTCTATGTGCATTGTACTTATTTATTTCAAAACGGCGATATGGTTCGCAACCTATCACGTGAGTACAAATGTGCTGCGAAAAGTGGGTGGCTCACTTGTGAGCCACCTCTGAATACCCCTTCGGGGATAACAGTCGTGACTGCATATGTATGTACATATGTATATGAGTGCATATGTAATATTTTAGATAATAGTTATAGCTAATACTTGTGAAATACACATAACATTTTTAAACTAATGAGTTGTTTGAACAGCTGAAGCATTGGTTTCATATTGAAACAAACATTTCAGATGCACGCTGTGTTACTGTAGTACTGTAGGATAATATGGAATTTTCCAAAAATTCACAGAATTTCAACTACAATTTAACTACAATGCTCTTTAAAGTGGAAACTACCAGGAATGATTATATGTATTTGAATTGTATTTACTAAGCTGTATTAAAAGCAAAACTAAATGTTTTTGATACTGAATATAAATTTCTAATTTTGTAACCAAAAAGCACCTACAAAACTAAATAAAAAAACTCCATCCATGACGATAAAACTGCAATTTTCCGAGACATTTCCTGTTACTATCTAGCGTATCGATTCAAACGTTCACGAAGCACATAATAAAACAATAAACCGCCAATTTGTTTGTTACTACCTATTACATACAAAACGTCCCCGCGCTCATGACATCATCGGCACATAAAGATCCTGCTCAATTCTTGTACCAAATGTTAGCTATTTATTTTATTGCAGCGTCAGACTCCGACCAGTGTCACGTAACCTCTTTAAAGCCACTTAATTCCCCTTATGGGGGGTGAAATAGGGCAGCGCAGGCGATGTGTGAAAGGTTATGTTAGAGTGGTGAGCTACAGCTGTTGGCAGAATAGGGGATGGTTTCGTTACAATTTTTTTCGGTTAAATTTGTTGTACGCGCGGAGTGTTTGTCAAACCCCCCTACAGCGGGGCAGGGGGGAGGGGGTTCATTGTGTGAACATGGAAATTCTCGTGTTCAGAGATTGCTGATATGAGTATGTATGATGACATTTTTGAGAACCATTTGCGTCGCGTTTTGAATATGATTAGGTGTGATTTGTGTTCGTGATAAAGTTGATGGGATTTCGCGGAATAATTGCTTGTATTCGCGTATGTTGTACGGGTGTATTCATTCCTTTTCTTCAACTAGCTCAGCGTTGGTGTATGCAGATAGGAACGTTTAAAACCCTTATATGGAGTATGGAATAGTTTTTTTGTAATTATTTATTTATGTTTCTATAGCTCAGAAAAGAAATAGCTGATCTATCTACGTAGGTACTTGTGCAATTTTTATTTTTTATCGAGAACGAAAATATTGTATTACAAATTGAACACTGGTATTTATAATGCAAAAAGATATTCCAATTAAAAAAGTTACAAGGTTTCGCAATTTATTTACCAGTCTAGAATATTATTCAAAAAATCATAATTCTTACCAACTGCGTTATAATTGAATACAAATGAACCTCTCAAATTCACGACTCCGTTACAAAATATACGAGTAGGTACAAAGTCAAGATTTGGAGAGCGATGGCAGAGTGGCGGGGCCTTGAAGTTCGCTCGCTACGATAGTCACAGGAGCCTCGCAATACTGTAATATTCGAGCTCTGAAGGGTCACTCTACCTCAGCGAGCAGAAGCTCTCATGCAATTAAATAGATACGTTAAGTATACAACGAAATAGAGTCGTGGTTAGAGTAGGACCCCTACGCAACATGTTTTTTTTTGAGTTACATAGAGTGACCCCCCTGTATAGCCTATGACACCGGCGGCGGTGGCGGGAGAACCAAACGACGTATATAAAGAACTCGTAAATCCTGTCAGAGAAATTTATATACTCGTATCCGACAGTCTGTGCATATTTTTAACTCACGAACGGAAGAAATGGATGTTGGTAGTATTGTCGTGTGGGAATCGTGGAAATGTTTAACTGTTAGTGTTCTTATGGCCATTTATCGCCGGATGTATGAACTAATTTGAATATTTTTAAGAGTCACTTTTTCATCTTCAACGCATCCTCGGTACGTCACCGCTCAGTCGACGCAGCGCTAACGCAAGGCGCACACAACGCCCGTGTGTCGATGCTCTCACTGGAACGACACTGTGGTCACATGTTTATAACGTATTTTTTTAAGTACAACTTGGTATTTATTTCTAACATAATAAGAAATTATTTTATTATTGCCATAATCAGCCTGTAACCACCCACTACTGGCCATAGGCCTCTCCCAAGGAGCGTTACAATCCAGCAACTAATGGCCACCAAAATAATCCCAAACACTGGTGCAAGGCCTTATCTTACCGAGAAATGTATGAAAAAGTGTAATGACGAGTAATAACATGAATACAGCTTCTTGTTTATAGAATGTAGATTACAAAAAGAAATGTAAAAGGAATGAATAAAAGATGAGGCAGCGTTTTCAATGAAATATGAGTACGGCATTTTTCTTATTGTATTTGTATTTTTTTACGTTTTACATAATATTGGTATTCTTTCAGTCAAACGGTCAGCTATTATATCAATAATGTTTGCTACAGATAAATGTATATCAGGTTAACCGCAGTAAATATGCTTAAATAATAAAGTTGCTGATGCATTAATCATAATTAAAAATAATAGCATACCTCCTATCCTATTAACGTTTTTTTGCGAACATTTGAATTCATTGTTATAAACCAACATATATTATAGGTTATGTAAAAACTGGATAGGTCACCCATCCTATATTTAAATTATTGTTTTTGGTCATCGCATATTATAGTCAAAATAGTAATTTCTTAATTAGAGGTAGATCACAAATGTGTAGTTGCCGAGAAAAACCCTTCTAGTTTAGTGGCACTTATTACGAAATCAATATCAATGTAATTCTGTATTTTTCTTTCATATTGCACAAAGCATAGATCTAACCAACCAATACAAACCGAGTCACTAAAACGAATCAGCAACGCAGTCACTGAAACAAATGACGGTAGTACAAAAAGAGCGTTGACACGGGTACGGACACGGACAGTATCTCAGCGCTGACGGGCCGTGTCGGCGTCCCCCGGGGCTGGGGAGTTACTCTATACTGACTAAAAACTAATGAACGAGAACTTTCGTGCAATCGGCACATCCGAATCCTAACTATATAAACGCCAAAGTAACTGTGTCTGTCTGTATGTTCCCATTTCACGCCAAAACTACTGAACGGATTTGAATGAAATTTGGTATAAGTACATATGGTTTAGACCCTGAGAAAGAACAAAGGCTACTTTTTATCCCGGAATTCTCACGGTAAATTCTTTTTAAGGCGAAGCGGGAACAGCTAGTTTAATATACGAGATAGAGTCAGCAGCAGCAGCGCTCCTAATCTCCGTTTTTCGTCAGATGGAGTGACCCCTGTCCGGGACGGAACATATTGCATGTACTGACGGGGCGCGGCGAAGCATTGAGCGCTAATGTTGGCCCTAGCTTCACTTATACTGAGTTAGGAAGTATTTTTATAGACTCGTCACGAGTAAAAGGGGTGATGATGTTCGCTTTTAAACTCAGGTTATATCACTTTCAGGTGGCCGTTGCGACCCGTGAAAAAAGTTTAATGATACTATTCTATTCTATTCTATTCTCTGTGGGGGTGTAAGTACCTGCACCTGGCTCTCTCGAGTGGAACCTTTGTGCATATCCCCAAGGTCTAAACTGCCTTCCTAAGCTTGGACCATTTCCCACCACGCTGGTCCACTGCGGGTTGGTGGGTTCACATATCTAGATGTGCTAAATCTAGATATGCAGGTTTCCTCACGATGTTTTCCTTCACCGTAAGAGCGATTGTATACATTGTACTTAAATTCAGAAAATAACTCATTGGTACATGTCAGCGCCGGGATTCGAACCCGCATCTCTGACGTGAGAAGCGGGCGCTTACCCGACTGAGCTACCACCGCTCTCTTTTAATGATACTTTTCATGGCCATTTTGTATGCCAGAATCGCAAAATTATCATTATAATTTTATGCTACAGCCAAAGCATTACGAGTTTATACATTCTTCTGGCTGCATCAGTATTCATTAAATAGATCTGATTCGGCTTTACAGTTCCCCAAATTACACTACCACGTACATAATACTTTAACACCGATACACACAGGTAGGTACAGAAAATTGATAATTGACTTTAATTTCGGGAATTATAATTACAAAAGTTTACATATATAATTACTGATACTTCTTTGTGCGTACATTTATACACAGAACCTGACATTCTACTCGGAACCTGAATTATTCGAAAATGTACTAAATTACGAGAACAGAAAATCTGAACGTATTATTTACATAAAGTCTTTTAGTTTCAAATTCTCAGAGAACTCAACATAATAGCCGTGGAACAATGAGCAGTGTCGTATCACACACAGATATTGCTTATTTTGCAAAATTCCCGATAACAACATGTTGAACCGAACCTTTTCACAATATATTCTGTTACCAATAAATAATTTCACATACCCAAGTACCTACCGTGCAACTATCGGCCAAAAGAACGCAGAAGCGTTTTCCAATAACAAATTCCTGCAAGAGAGGCTAGATTTTCCCGTATATTGCCGGCTTACGCCCGGGGCATTTTCTCACAATGAAAGCGAGTTTATTGCGAGTTAATAAACGTAAGGAACCCTCCAGATTACAATTACAGTAATCTGTGTACATTTAGCCCCTAACATCCATTAGGCCGCAGTGTACCGCCCTGCCGTTGTGCGCCGCTCAGTGTAACAAGGCCTTATGTTCATTGTACAATTGTTTTAACACTTAAGATAATATGCATTGCAGGGGTTAATATTTTTAAGCTGTTGTAATGTTACCTCTGAATAACTGTTTCATGGATTCTAACAATGTTACTGTTGAGATGTAGGCGCTCGGGAGAAATGAAAGATCTTATTTTAACTGTTTAAACACTTTTAGGTCCAATATTGATTTAAGCAAAATACGACTTGAATAAATGATTACTACAACACTGCAGCCTGAAGTCTGAAGTCTCAGTTGACTTCAGACTTCAGGCAAGTGACAGAACTGTAATAAAAATCGATCTGTAAGCCTAATCCTCTAAAAGCTAAAGCGCCTAAATAATTTGAAACTTTGTAGTAGGTTTTCTTTGCTTAATTCCGAATATTTTAAAACCTTTCAAGTATTTTTTCTTTCAGGATAATGTTAATTAAATCATTTGACCTCTTTTAAGCGCCCCATTTCTTAATTTAAAATTCAAGACGCAATTATTTCCAAGTGCTGGGTGAGTAATTATTTTTCCTCCATTACACTTGTAGTTTTAATAATGTGTAGGTACTTACCTACTTGATTCAATTGTTTTTGTTGCAGATGCTTGAGGGAAATTTTAAAAGCCTCTTCTCGAACCTAATTATATAGGTTTTAAATTAAATTTTAGCTGTCTGATTTCCGACTATGTACGGTTCCAAGTTTCTTTGAGTCGCCGAGGTCCGGTTGATCCAATTTGGACAATTGGCCTCACGAGCGGCCGGCGATATATCACAGAGTATAGTAAAGTTAATTTCTCAAATCCACACGGGCCTCGGAACTCTGCCAGCGGCTGATTATTGCCGTCGCCCAACTGTCGACTATCACCATTCCACTCAAACAAGGGAAAACAACCCTTATCACACACTCATAAAGCTTACGACTACTGCATTTAGAAGTGATGGCGAACAAAACTACGGCTTTGGCTATGCAAACGATAGTGGGTTTTGTACGAAGGATATAAGAGTCAGGAAGAAAGCATGTGAAGTGTCGGTCGGCATTACAATCGACACTTGGCGCAGTGTGAAGTTCTGAACGTACCCCCAGGGCAGCCTCACTCCGTATTGGAAGACACTTTTGGGATGGAATTTTATGGGAAATAGCTGTCGCTGACGACGGCCTATTCTCTTACATTTGTACGTTCATATACGTTTTTGCTTGGAGTAAAACCCAGTTTCATATAATAGTTCAATATCACATAAATAGGGTCTTCATTTGAAATAAGAATGAATATTGGTTTTGATTTATTTTATTACCTAAAAAGATACACAATATTACATGTGTAATAGTTAATTAATTACAAAGTTCTGTCCTTTTAGCCATCATATGTTGCTTTGATAATGACTTTGTTTATTTATTTTTATTCATTTATACTTGATGTGCAGACTATTCAAAAGTACCTAATAATAAGCTTGAATTTATATGTTTTTATGCATGTTGTGTTATGTACCTGTTGTGTGATGCCAATAAATAAATAAAATGTAGATACAACCAGGTGAACTTAACGTTCCCAAAACAGGATAACATTGAACCATGAGTTAACTTATTCAAACTAAAATCATCATAACAAGTCAATAATTTCAATAACATTAAGCGACAAATTCATTTGATCAATTCGTGATTATAATTTATGTCACTTAACAAGCCTCAGTGGAATACCAATTTTAACAATATGATGCTGCAGCTAAAATTATTCATATCACAACTCAAAAGCTACACAACAGCAGCAAACAGCGCGTTCTATTGTACATTAACGAGGGGGTGCCCCAAGGCACTGTGCTGGGGCCGGTTTTTCTCCTTATTGTTATGTAGTTGTAGTACATTGTGTCTTTGTGTCGGTGATATGAAACAACTCGCAGCGACACGTGAACAGAGCTGGGAGTTTCCCTCCTGATTACTCTTCCGACCTGTGAGGCCTATCACCTGGGAAAAAGGGATCACTTATTCAACGCAAGGTTTGTCAATGTAAGGGAAGATAAAGTTTTATTTTGATACAAAATGCATTTGACTTACACTGTAGGTACGTCGTAGGAGCAAAAAAAATATTGTTTTGTTTTAAGTAATTATAAAATTAAAAGAACATTCTAATGGGTAATCAAACTGTAAACGGTTGTTTTTTTTCACGTTAGCTTTGCCCTACATTTTTAACACATTTACGAACAATTTAATATTTCCCTAAAATCCATATTTTTTAATAACAAAAACACGCGTAAAAGCTAGTAATAACCATATTATAAAGGATGTATTAAAATAAGTAGTAAGAGCAAAGCAGCACCATTTCTCACAGAAATGTCTCTTACTCTTGCGTTACCTGCTAGTTGTAGAACTCGTTAAGTTTTGTCGTTGTTAGTTATAATATAGTTATCTATCTCGTTTCGACAGTTGCGATGCAGCGCCGCTTCACTGAAGGTACCTCTTCATTAGAGGTCGAACGCTTTGATTCCAAACTTTGAATAACTTTGCATGTGTATTTGGCTGTTTCTAAAACGTCTTGTATCGGTTTCGACAATTGGGTCAGGTTAGTTTGTGACGGTTTCACCTTCTTAGCATACGTCAATATAATTTTATTTGTTTTGTTTAGCCAGAGTAAATAAACTAAGGTATAAAAACGTATATTGTAGTGAAGCGGTTCATTTTATGCTAGTATTATAATTATTTCGGTGGTATTTTAAGTAATTTTAACGTGTCTTACTTACGGTGATATGTTATGTTACGTTTTTAGCCATATTTCATCAAAATCAGTTCAGATGTTCAAAAGTTATGCGATTGTGTTGAATTTCGAGGTTTGTAACATTGCCTTACTTAATTGCAAATTATGTAGGTATAACACGACCGTGTTATTATTATTAAAGCTAATTATGTTTTCTACATAATATTTATCATGAAAAGGAAAGCAATTATGGTAATTTTGGACGGTCTGAATTGGGAACGTACCGTCTATTATGTATGAATAATTATATCTTTCGTTGGCATATTTCATTTTGATTGAAATTTTATAATATTTTTTACAAAACCCAAGCATTTTAAAGTTACTTTTAGGTTGACAAACTGCTAAAAGCAATTACGACTTGTAAACTTTTTTTTATTAAATAAAAATAAAAATTGATTTAAATATGGGAACGTACAAAATATTTTTTTAATATTAATCTACCTAATTTTCGAACAAATTCGAGTGAATTACTCATAACTCACAGTTACAAAGTACAAAATTAAAACAATCGCTTGATGATCTGCTAATTGGACGTACCAAATAAAATATGAAACGAAGCATTAAATTTGCTGAACATTAAATTGTGCCCAGTGGGGTTTTATAATTGTTATTAAATGGATACAAACATGTCGACAAAGAATATTTCTCCTGGCCACTTCGTAATTGTATTATCTGAGCCCGCAGATTGCCAGCGTTCCGTGTGTTCGAGTATTGATCAACAATATCAACTTGCACAAATTAAAAAATAATATTAGCAGCAATTTGTGTTATTGTTTCAGCGCAATTTTAAACTTTCACGGTGAGAAGGGTAAAACTCGCGAGATAATAAGAATTTTGCAGGTCATATAGAGACCCTCTCAGTCACCGCGTCCACATGGTCTCCGTAAGCAGCTATATCTCACCAACATCAAACGTGGCTAGGTAAACTTTTTGAAGATAATGTAGTTTAAGGATGCGTTTATTATACTCAACGTATTGTCTGTGATTAATCCATTAAGTATAGTAGATTAAAAGCACAATTCTGTACAAATTATTTGCACGAGTTTCTCATTTTGAACGTCCAATTCATTTTAAATTATTCGTTAAACTGTCGATTTGTCTCGTCTTGACCTGAATTTCCCGAGTCCTTGAATTTCCGCGTCGCTAATAACTTTGTTTTCCAATTTGTCCTCTTTCTTTTTGTTTTTGTTTGAGCTAAACATTTTCTTTTCTCGACTCACAATGCTACAAGTTTTCGACAATACATTTGAACTTTATTATTGTGTCTTAATTTTATCAATGTGAAACTTTATTATGAAGTACACTCGTAAAGAAGCGTCTCAGACTAAAGTTTTATCGTTATTACCATGTAAAAAAGTCCTAAACTTGTGTATACTTACATACAAACCAACTTATTGTTAAAAAATACATTAAAAACAAAGCGAATGTTGATTCCTGATCCTCATGAGCTGGGGATCAAAAGGCTCTATCTGAAACTTCGAAAGGGTCCAAAAATCTTCCGACATAACAGCGCTGTAGTGCTTCTCAAACGTCGATTACGGCTCGAGTGTTCCCATTGTGTAAAACCCTAAAATGGCCAGAGGCAGTTGGCTCTGGTACCATTATCGCGGGGTCTTTTTGCGCCGTTTCCGCTGCCCTTTTTTGCTCAACCCTGCGAGCCCGTGTACGACAGATAGCCGAATGGGTAATAATTGGGGCTTAAACTTCTTTGTCGGAGTGAGTTCGGATTTTAATGCGATTTCGGCCCTTTGGCCCGTGGGCCGTGGCTGCGCCATGATTTCGCTTTAACGCGTCATTAGCCGCCGCGCCCGTGTCAACTGTGTTTATCCTGTAATTTATTTGGGTTACTGCGATTGGTTATTTCACATGCGCATTACACGCGCCGCTTTTTGCGATTCATTCACTTGTGATACACGGCTGCAGTAGATATGGAATTTTGTTAATTGCGGTTTGCGATTGCTACTTTATTGTTCTGCAAATAATTACTAGAAAGGTATACTTCATTTACGGGTAAATGAAGTATATACGAGTATTCTGATAATTATTGTCAAATAAAATTCATGACTCCAAGAATAATATAGTTGAACTGAGGAGTGCAAGATGCAGATAAGGAAGTGCAGTGGAAGAGTTTAAGTAGATGAAATACAATCTGCAATTTACAAATTTTTCCGTCGCAGAGCGGCTTTGGGGAGGAAATATGTGCCGGTACTAAATAACGGCTGTGTGCACCTCATTACAGGCGCACGGGCGGGGGAGGGGGAGGGGAGGGGAGGGAGCGGGGGGAGGAACACGTAAAATTAATTTACGACTTAATACAACGGAGCTGTATCTTTTATACCGGATAAACAAGTCTACGAGTCGAGATTCTTTTACACCCGGTCATTAGATAAAATTTAGTGAGCATTCGACGGCTTGCTCTGCGCTCGGATTGAATTTTTCCCGCCGAAATGGGGAGTCGCGGATTTAGGAAATTTCCATAGAAAGTTGAAAGTGTTACGGCCAATGCCGTAAATGAATTAAAGCGATGTTTCAGTATTTTTTTTTCGCTGCGGATTTTTATTTTAGAACTCGTTTCGGCTAATGCTCTGAGTTAGAGCATTTAATACCCGTTTCGTTGTTATCTTTATAGCCTGCCGTTATAAACACCGCTTCATACATTTCAACCAGGAGCGATGGCACTCCGAGATTGCTTTCGTCTATTAGCCGTGCACACATAAATTCCCCGGACATCTAGCGCCAGCAATTAATCAACAATACAAGACGAAAGCTGTAACTGATGATCCTGCACTGAATATTAGATTCACTACTAATGACATTACAGTTCATATGGACAGAGCAATAATCTAATTACGGCATAATTGCATATTGATTTGACGCGCTAACGGGACTCAGTTTTGTGTGTTTATGAAAATCAGTAGTGGTAGTGATAAAGCCAGTACAATGCGAGCTGGTAAATGAGCGTCGTTCAATACACGTACACACAGTTGCCTACAACCCTATTAATGGTAACATAATGAAGGTGCAGGCTCAACCACATCGTTTGCTTACTGCATTGTAGTGCTTTTATCTTGAGCTCCCGGCGCGCGGGGGTTGCTCCCACTCGCAGGTAAACTTAAATTGGTGCTCACAGGGAGGAAACGGAAGCGGCTGCGGCTCGTCTGTGCGGCACTGCTAGTGTCTTTGTAGTCGAGTACTAGTTTATTGTTAGTCTGTTAAGATATTTTCGGGGCTGCTTTTAATTAATGTTCAGTATGAAATTTTCGTGCTATCTCTATGCTTTGCTTAACTAGGGAGTATGTAGAGTGGCAGAGGCGACTAAGTGGGTGAACTCTTTTGGGACAACATATTATTATGGGTAAATAGAGAAAAAGACTCATGGTTAGTTTATAAAGGTTTTTAAGTTATTTTCTTTTAGTGACATTCTGCCGTTCTCATTCGTAATGTTTTAGTATTTCATCGCTACCAAAAGGCATACCTAGTTTAATTCGTAAACTAATGAAATGCATAAACAAGCTGGGTGACAAAGACAGATAGCGCTGTGAGGCGAAATAGATATTGCTCTTTTGTAATTGTAGACATTCATTGCTTTTAAATTGAGTTTTCTGAAGGACTAATACATATTTGTTTTGCTTTCAGAAGGACAAAGTAAACTATTTTACATTTTGCAGTATTAATAATATTATGCAACTGCTCCAAAGTTAACATAACACTTCGACTCAATATCCCGTTTCATATGTGTAAATATAGAATTGATTGTCTGTTTACTGCAGGATCTGAGTTAGATAAGTGCGTGATAACAAGCTGTTTCCGTGTTTTATTGACGATTGTACCGTACCGATGTCGCATCGGACCCAATTCACAACTACACCCCTTTATATACACTTGTAATAATTGCATGTGGCATGATATAAATAGTCTTATTCATGTATATCTAGCGCTTATGTTGGTGAACAACACAAGCGCCAGACTAGGGTTTGTCACAGTGGTCAAAGGATGGGCTCTCCTTTGCTTAGTAAAAGTCGCTGAGTGACGCAGGGACACAGGGTAGGTAGGTATATAATGTAAGAAACAGATTGCAATAGGGGAGGTTCAAGCTGACGACACTTCATTCTGAAGCTATTCTCTAGCAGAGTAGACCCCGGCTATTTACGGCGATGTAAATGAATTGTTTAGAGTCTATTTTGTATGCTCAGAGGTAGTAAATGGGTTTATCAAATAGGTTTGCTGTAGTATAGTGCAAGAATTGCTGACTGTGATGCTCTAAGGCAGTGTTTTTCAACCTGTGGGTCGCGACCCCCCGGGGGGTCGCGAAGCTTCTGTAGGGGGGTCGCCAAAGAGCGAAAAAACTGGAAACTTCAGTAAAAAAACAATAAAGATTTTATAAAGACAATATTGAAAAAACAAAAAAAAAATGTAATAATTTATTAAGAAAGACTCTTACTTTAAAAATGCTTTTACTTAAAATTTTCTTAAATGCGAAGGTGGAGCTTGTTTTTTATTAATTAAATTATCCCATCGTGGATCTGTTTTAGTACAATAGACCACATCCACACAGTAAGGCAGATTACACAGAAGACTGAAGAGTATAATCGGCCTATTTGTATCTAGCCTTTGTGGACGAGAAAACGCCTTCAACTCTATCGAGACCTGGGCAATTTTGGAAGCGTTGCAGAGATTTCAAATCGACTGGCGCTATATCGAGGTGTTGAGGAGTCTGTCTGAACGATGCCGCTGGACAATGGAGTGCAAGTACATGTCACACCTCTCTGCTTTGCGGATTACATCGTTATGGCAGAATCTCTGCACTCAGCTGGATGATAGAAGTTGGCCTAAATGCTGCTTCTAAACGTGTAGGCTTCGGGGTCAAGACTTGGACAAGACGAAAGTCATGTACAATGCTCACATCGAACGGGAGCCGATGATCGTTGGTGAGGCAACAATCGAAGTTGTACAAGAATATGTCTACCTCGGGCAGACTATTCGGCTAGGCAGAAGCAACTTCGACAAGGAGGCTGCAAGGCGCATCCAACTGGGTTGGGCTGCATTCGGGAAACTTCGTCAGCACATATTCTCCCTGGCCATCCCTCAGAGCCTGAAGACTAAAGATTTCAACCAGTGCGTCCTGCCAGTGATGACGTATGGTGCAGAGACGTGATCACTGACGGTAGGACTAGTCCACCGATTTAAAGTCACTCAGCGTGCTATGGAGAGAGCTTTGCTTGGGGGCATCAGAAATTAGGTTTTCCGTCAGTCAGAGGATTAAGATTACTGACATAGCTGTCAAAATATGCAAGCTGAAGTGGTAGTGTGCTGGTCATATCTGCCGAAGAACCGATAACCGTTGGGGTAAACGTGTTCTCGAGTATAGACCACGAATAGGCAAATTAACGTACCGTTTAAAGACGACGACAACAAGTATTTATTTTTTTGTAAAGCCAGGTATTTTGTCTTTTTCATTTCACCCTTGAAAACTTTTATTCAAGATATTTAAATGCTCAAAAAATTTAGAAAGAAAAGTTAATTTTGAAAATGAAATTCCGGGTCGCAATGACATTAGTCGTACGTACCTATGTACATAGCCACACGTATCCAATGTGTGTAATTGTAAAATAATGTGTTTTTAAATCCGATAAATATGTACTCCTTCGAATCCTAATCATGGAGACCATAAATACGTCGTATGGAAGGAATATTGGGATAACTGTAACATACACATACATACATGATAAAAAACCGAAAGGGTCAAGGGGGTCGCGAAATATTTTTTTTATACCAGGGGGGTCGCATCATGAAAAAGGTTGAAAAACACTGCTCTAAGGCAAATATAACTTTTACGACACATGATAGGTTAAAGAAACAAAATGAAAATATTATGTTATTTGCAAGTCTAATATTTTTATACATTGTTTTTGATTTACGGCTAATGTTTCTTTGAAAAAGACAAGTGCTGGTCTAAGGTTTGTGTGAAAACTACTTAATATTATTTTTTTTTGAAATTCCGCCATTATAATATTGTTAAATCGTTTTCGGCATTAAAAAAGGGTGTCATTTAAACGATCGCCAGTTAAATCCGTTTTGAATTTGCTAAATAATAGGTTTGAAGGCAAAATAGTAGATTTGCCAGCAAATTTTTGCCCCCAAACAATATTAAATCAATTCAACAATTAATCACTTAAAATTGCCGGGATTTATGATCAAGTGGCAAGTTAACATTTATGTATATATTTTAATAGGTATGTCCACATAACTCGATGTTATGTTTAATATTTAAATGAAACAAAAAATTAAGTTTAAATCATCAATATTCTTAATTAAAAACAACATAAACAACCTTCTTCTAATTATAACTTAAACCTTAATCTTCTTCTAATCAAAAGCAATCTTATTGTAATTAAAACTTAAACTTCCTCTTTTCATCATCATCATCATCAGCCAATAATCATCCACTGGTGGAGATAGATCCGCTACCAAGGAGTGCCACAACATTCGGTCCTCTGCCTTCCTCATCCAACCACTACCGGCTATCCGCCTAAGATCGTCAGTCCAGCGGGCAGGAGGGCGTCCCACGCTCCGTTTGCCTGTTCGTGGTCTCGACTCGAGAACTCGTCTACCCCAACGGTTATCGGTTCTTCGGCAGATATGACCAGCCCACTGCCTCTTCAGCTTGCATATTTTGACAGCTAAGTATGTCGGTAACCTTGGTCCTCTGACGGATAATCTCATTTCTGATACGATCCATCAGAGAAACTCCAAGCATAGCTCTCTCCATAGCACCGTCTCCGCTAATTTGTAAACTCATGTATTAAATTGCCAACGAATTATAATGTTTTAATAACTGGACCAATCATAATGTAACTACTGCAAACTGATAAAATATGAATTAAAAAGAAATCGCAACATGCGACCTAGAGTCAATATATTTGCTGGCAAATCTACTATTCTGCGGGCGCAGTTATTATTTGAGGAGCAAAAATAATATTCTGCATACAAAGTTTTTATTTATGTAATGAACTCAAATTTTTTGGCAATCCATCTATTATTTTAGATTTTTGTATTGATATTATTTGCTGATTCATACCAGAGGACACTTTTTATTTATTTGAGGACAAAAATATATTGTTGCGGTTGATCTATTAATTTGCTGATACAAGTTGATGACAAAAATAAACTTTGCTGGCAAGAAATATAGTTCCCATTAAAAAATGGTAGCAAATAGGTACATACTTTAGCTCAGAGCCTGGATAACAATGTGAAGTTTTTTATTCATTCTTTTATCCTCTCGGGAAATTTTAGTAAGGCGAGGCGGTGCCCGCTAGAAAGTGCTGGTGTTTATTTAAATTTAATTCTGATCTGCGAATTAAAGATAATCCTGTTTAAACTGGCAAGTTTCTCCAAAACTCCCTGAATCAGTGCATTTAAATATCGCAACTGAAGGAGCAGCGACTATCTGACTTGCAAAGCGAGTGTACTGACTTTGTGACAACGTCTGACTACCGGCACTAGCTAAGATATATCTTTACTTGAACTCGTCTCGTGTTTAGTACGAGTAAATAGTATGTCATGCCTTCCCCGCAATGTAAAATGAAATATAACTTTATTGTAGATCAAAGAAATACATACAAAAAATATTTACATAATACACTCACGTGCAAAGAAACAGTTCCACTTACAAAATGCAGGCACCAAATGGCCCCATTAAAAAAAAAAAAACTGAATTGTAGTTTTGAACAAAATATTTACGTTTTCATTCTGATGATATATATAGTATAATATACTTAAATATTGCAAAAGGCGTTATTAAGTTAGTTTTTTCTGTATAAAAAAGTAATATGGTGCTTTTCTCAATGGAATTTTTTCATTGCTCGTGAGTGTATTACGATAATGGATTTTAGTTCATAACCTGTTATGAGGACGCTGTAAGGAAAAATCCTAACTAATATTATAAATGCGAAAGTAACTGTTTCTGTCTGTCTGTCTGTCTGTCTGTTACTCTTTCACGCCAAAACTACTGAACGGATTTGAATGAAATTTGGTATACATACGGTCTAGACCCTGGGAAAGAACATAGGCTACTTTTTATCCCGAAATTCCCACGGGAAAACTTTTTAAGGCGAAGCGAAGCGCGCGGGAACAGCTGGTTACAAATAAAACGGTTTCCAATGCACAGCACCTTTATCCATATTTTGTATCTGCCTAGCCCATGTTCTTAATAAGGGCATGCCGCAAACTTCACACTATGCCCATCCAAGCACAGTGAAATACAAATTCATTATCCATTTTACGCGGAATATTGTTTAAAATACGATGTGTTGGTAACCGGAGCTTCGCGGTAATACACTGGCAGCTTTAGCCTAAACAAGGCTTCACTGTTATGCTGTTAGCATTATGTGTACAGGCGAGAGTGGTTAGTTTCAGGATACGCGATACATTTACAGGAAGCGCTAGTAGGCACACATATTTAGTAATTGGCCAATGCATACTGCTGCCTTATCAACGCCGACATTTTAGCAATAAACACTCCTTAATCAGTATCGCTTTGTCTCTAAAACCTTAGTCAGATTCATACAAATTGTGTCAGTTTTGACAGATAAGACATGCCGCTTAATGATTGCTACATATTTATTAATGTCCGGTGGTGGTATGGTAGCTGAACGTGTGCTTACAAAATACCTTTATTCTTGTAAATAAGCCTAATAAAAAATACGAAATTAAATGTTGTTCTGTTCAAAGGCAAAGGGACGATGGTTAGATATGATTTCTTGTGAAGAGATATTGTTGGAGCCTGAAAGAAAAACAAATGCGCATTTTATTTCGGGTTTTTTACGGGAAAGCTATTAAGAAAATGTATTAAAGAGATCTGTATCTTTGTTAAACCAAAAACCGAGTTATTCTCAGTTATCATTACAGTTCAAATAAGATTTCTCTGAGTATTGAAATGGTATAAAAAAGTCGTGATAATTTATTAATTAAAAATAAATAAACCAAACAAATTAACACAAGAATAAATGATGTAGTTTTTTCTTAAGAATGGAATTGCCTTTTCCCTGAAATAAGATAGGTAAAGGTTGTATTAACAAAGGTTGTAATATTTATCCAGGAAAAGGCCTACCACAATTAAAATCGGAACGCGTTCTTATAAAAACAAAATGGCGGCGATCGTTAAATTGTCACGCACGAGTCACTCGCGGCCGTCTTTGTGGCTGCTCGATTGTTTTCTACAAACTGATTATTTTTCAGCAACGCCTCCTACAACTAAAACCTTAATAAGTACTCTCTGAGACGCCGTGAAAGGGCTCTGATGAGCGGAATAACGATGCGGCGCCGTTTGTGCGGTAAAACGTTATTCCAATTTGTTCACTTTATTATATTTGTTTATTTGTAGAGTTTGGTTTACAAGGGTATAGGTATAGATAGGGAATAATTGTAAAAATTAATGGTTCATAGAACTGATATAATTAATTTTGTAAAAAAATATTCGGTTATACATAATTTTGTAAAATAAATGTGCTTGTCACCAGCACCACTGGCTGTTTTTATTTGTTAAAATTGTAGTGTAAGAAAATATAGAGCGTTAATGGTAAAGTTTGCGATTCAAAAAGGTTGTATTTTTTGCCGTCAAATTACCAGTGATTGATGTGCGGACTGACTGCTCCTTACTGAAACTGAAATTTCATCTGCTCACTATAATCGGCTGAGCAATTTGCAGCCATTTTAATGGGCACATAAATCCGGATAAAATATACTATATTTTCCATTTTTCCTCGGAACACTTTTTTTCAGGCAAGTGTATAAAATTGCTGAGTTTTTTACGACGTGATTCATGGGGACAATTGTGAATTTAAACCGGCCATTCCCCTGTTTATTGTAGCTGCGATTGCTTATTTTATGCTTTCGACTTTATTTTCTGTGACGTCACAAGCGCGTAAATATTGCCGACAGGATACAAATACACATAAAGTGCGGGCGGCGGCGGGGAGGGCGCGGGGCGGGGGGGCACTCAGGCAGCGGCCAGGAGTGCCCAGCCTCGCATTATCCCAGCACTAGTATGCCGAATGTACGTTTATTCCCGATCAATCGAGCATCAATATTTTACGCACAACATCAAAAGCAAATTCAGAAATAAAAACTCTGATTCACCATTTATTCAGTTAAATACCCAACGCGGTAGAATGTAGAGCTACGGAAGGGGTAGAACGGCCGGTAACACGGAGCACTAACACTCCAATATACGTAATACGCCGTCTGCAGAAAGATCCCATTTGGGATAACCGAATGGAGCATGTAATTAAACATTAAGTGCCCTCTTATGACCAGCAGGACGCACGTGATCGCGCCGAGGTGCCTCGAGGTGAGCGCGTTCTACAAACTCTTATCTTTATCTACATACGGTTTTATTTGCAACAACTTACTATTGTTCAATGAATTAGAACTATGTATGTATTCTATAGGTACCTACTAATAGGAACATTTGTTATTTAGGACTTAATGTATGTGTAAAGCGAACTATTTAGGGTGCTACAAAGAGCGGTCCATTTGCCGCTAAGCCCTGATTTGGCGAATATCCAAAAGTATCGTTTAAAAAAGTTTTCGGTTCACTGACCCACGACTTTGTTGTTTTGTTTGCAATGAGTTATGGGACTAATACATATTCATACACAATTTATGATGCCCTAACTTTTTACCCTCGTGGAACAACGGGATGGCATGACCGGAGTACCTCCGATTCATGAAAGAATTAGGTAAATTATACAAAGTAACTTATTTATACTTATACGCATACTAAACAATATGAATTGTATAAGAAAATATTTTTTAACAAATGGTCAATATGGAACTTATTACAAAAAAAATACCTAGGTACCTTACAATAAATAAAAAAACATCGGAATTGTTTGATGCGTATAATTAAAAGCGTTGAACGGTGTAAGAATATTAAAACAGTTGATTGGCAACTAACAATAGTTGTTCAAACAAGTAATAAACAACAGGGTGAATTATAATTTCATCAAGTCCCGAAATTCCATCGCTAAGCTAGAATCGAGCGGCCGTATACAGCGCAACAATAACCAATAATTTTAATTACCAACTCCATAACTTGGCAACTTGGCCGTTCCTTGGAGTCGGACCGGCCCGCTCTATGCAAATGCTCTCAAACTTGGAGTGTGATAAATAGTGTTTGCCAAGTCACAGTAAATCACACCTTTATGAGGCCCGGACTGTGCCGCAGCCGCACTTCGCCGCCGTCTTTTGTTGGCCCATTATTATTATTATCATCCCTTAAAAGATATCCCTCCTTTTTCTGCTAACTAACCAATAAATACCCATTCAGCAAAATTCATTCCAAGAAACTATTTTCAATCTACGAGTATTTGTGAGCGATGCTATAAATACGCCATCAAAGGACTCGGCGCGGTCGTTTATTTTCCTTTAATTCCCTTTGACATCAGCAAACAGGTAGAGTGCGACCTGCGTGACTGCGAACACCGGTCTCGGGTGCGGGCTCGCTCCGTCATCATCTGTTTGCTGCCGTGTCGCCACGACAGTGTGATTGCAATACACTTTAATTAATGCTCCGCCGGATGCGCTGTAATGCGTCGTTGTCGTGCTTAAGAACAGATTGTTCGGACGTTCTGAATAAACCTTGCTCTGGGACAAAGCTTCATAAATCTATGTACGAGAATATTCCATTAGAAATTTAGGTGGTAATTTCGTGAATAACGGACGGGACGGTCTGCCCTCCGAGTGTACTTGAAGAGGAAGAGGAGACCCAGATGTGAGCCTTGCGAAACGCCTCCTGTACTGCTATTGATTAGTTGTTACGCAATTAATAGTAAATAAACTTAATTGCAAACAAGTTTTGTTAAATTTAAATCAGCTCTAATTAAAATTAGAGGCACGAAATGAACTCGCCGCGTAATTAAATCAGAAGCTTTTACCTCCTAATGAAGTCAGTTAATCATGAATATTGCTAAGGTAGCCTTTGTAAAGGAGTGGTATTCTACGTTCTAATGCGAAACTCCAAAGAGACTCGGTTTATGTATACTGTGGGATAACTCCGCTTATTTCAGAAGCTCCATAAGCCAGTAACGCCTAAACTTAGAGAGATTTTCCAATAGAATTTTATTAGCACATCATGCCTCCTTAGAGCAGGCCGTTTTATGAATAAAGGTGAACGTTATGAAATTAGATTGGAGTTTAAGTAAATGCGCCGGGCCGGTGCTTTGTTTTCATCACTGTTGGTGGCCATAACACAGCGAGCTGGGTCTGGAACAACTTAAGTTTCGGGATTAAAGGCGTATTTGTATTCTTGGCCAGTTCCAAATATTCTTTGGCAGAAAAGTAACGACATCTATAATAATTCCGTCACCGTTTATATTGTTTAGGGCGAGGACACGACTGGTGTACTTATTTCATCTCCTCAACTCAATGCGATGAAGCCTCCTTGGCAGGATCACTCGCTTGACTGACTGAACAAACACAATTTAAGTGTTATACAACATTTCTGTAGGTATATTGTAAAACATTTAATATAAGGTTATTTATAATAGACATAAAATCAAAGATACACCTGAAATAATGTCTTGAGAAGCTCAATTTAATGATTTAACCGTTTCAAATCAAAAATAGATTATTAATTTGCAACGTCTCAATAAATTATGTCTGTTTATTTCATTTTCACTACGGGAGACTATAACAAAGCACCCCATTCGTAACAGAAGCGCGAATAATATCCCAGCAACAGCAAACATGACCTAGAAATCTCTATTTAAATTTGGAATCCACAACTTTACCCGGCGACACAGGGCCAAGTCGCGGCGGGTGGCGCTCTAGAATTTTATTGTAAAGCTGAGTGTCACTGCTCGCGCCATTGTACACCTACTTTACTCTGTGTGCACAAGAATTGTGTACTCTACAGTCTGTGAACACACATATTGAGGTTTCGCCGCGTCGCGGTTGTGCAGTTCAGTCGCGTAGTGCGGGACGTGAGATACAGTTTTCAGCCAGATAGTTCGGGGAAGATTGTGTATGAGTAATTGCGTTGCACAGTCGCTAGTCGGTGGTCGAGTCACAGCACATTGTTGAATAGTTGATTACTCGCCAGCTTTGAAGATGTCATTTGCAACCAGATTTAGTACGGGTCAGATTGTTATACTTTATGAAGATTTGAAAAGGAGGAAAAAAAATATGTAAACAAGTAATTCATTTTCAGGTTTAGGTCAGAAAGGTCAGTAACCAGTCATTTTTATAATTTTCAGAGAAACAGAAAATTGTACGGCTGTGTTTTTCATTATACACAGCAAATATATTTTTAAGCGCGACTGATTAAGCAATATAATTATAAATGTTATTTAAATTAATTTAAAAATAAAACTCGTTAAACCTTCAATCTTTTTCCAGCTGTAACGCAGAAACCTTTGATGTTTTTGTAAATTACCCGCCAAGACTTGAGCCAGGTTCGATTTAAACCAAAAACCAATTACGTCTACAATGGAACACCGTAATGAAGTATCACATGTGCACGCCGCGCCCTACTAACCTACACATTACTCTTGGGTTTAGTCAAGTCCTTCGGTGCCACTGGAGCCAATTCTTACTATGACTGTTAAGTAATCTCAGTTCAGCACTTAAGTTGTCTAGAGGCAAGTTCCTAAGTTAGGGACTCCGGGAGAGCTATAAATTGCTAGGAGATCCTCACAACTTAAGTCCTCTCCTGTCTTTCAAGCTTTTCAACAATTTACTGAGATTGTACCGCACCGCAGCTACAGCGAGTTGGGCTGGGGGTTGCTGTTAATACTTAATTTGAGATGTGGTATAGGTATTTGTACCTTACGTTTGATAGATTATGGCTTTAAATCCAACTAGGAAGTATTTTTTATTATTATTAAGGAATTTGCATGAGTATTCTATACCTATTACTATACCAAAGTATGTTTAATAACACTATGATAAAAGCTCAAGACATATTGTGACAAAGCACAAGACTGTGTCTAGTTAAACTTTCAAGTAAAAAATATACTTAGAAAATTAGCAATTGAATGGCTGATGTATCTAAACAACAGATAGGCTTCGTTTATCCTGGAATTCCCACGGGAAAACTTCTGAAACAAATTTTATTTAGAAAAAGAAAGCCATATTTTTTCTGATGGAGCAGTATAATCCTCAGCACGAGTAATGTCTTATTAAACTTGAAAAACCTTCACAGACAGGCTAAAGTTACAATCTCCCTTACTAATTAGAGGGAAATTGGCTTTTTTGTTTAACAGAAAACCTTTTTTCCCCAATTAAATTCAAAAATAAATATTTAATTATAGTTCATTAGAATGCCCTAAACAAAATAAAATGTTTTTTGCAAATTTGAATCGTTATTTTTCAGTCTACGTTTCTTCAAAACCTAAGTCAGGCAAAATTAACTTTATTTCAATAGTAAATACATATTGGTTGAGTAGGTGTTTATAAAAAAAAATAAGAATGGTTGTTTTTACGATACTATACCTAAATAGTAGGTATAAGTACATTGATTGCAAAATACCTGCAAGTCATTTTAGACCGGAAATAAAAAAGACGACAAAATAACCAATAACGTGCAGCTACTGAAGGGAAAAACACTCCACGTCAAAGTGTCGCGTCGTCATAAAATGGAAATTATGGAAAGCAATATAAGCACGCAAATGGAGCAATGTGATATCATGGTCGAATGCCTCGTATCAAAAGTTTCGGCAAAATATGGGAAAAGCAGCATTTTTTCTTAAATAATCCTGTCGATAGAGTACCCGAAAGGGGTCATTTGATATTAATCGTCATCTTTAGCATCTATCAAGAAACGAATGTGTTTAGAAACTAGGAAAATAAACAGACTGTGTTCAGAATGACACTCGAAGTCACCCCCTTTTCGGATTAGTATACCATTTTTGCAACACCCCGTAAACATCTCGTCACAAAAACGAATACCTACAAAATGAATTTTCTCTCTCATACTCATACTACAAAGTGACGCGACCATCTTTGGAAAAAACTGCAATATTTTTATCACAATTTTATAATGAGAGGCTACATACTTACTGAAACTTACAGCTTCACATTCCATAGCACAAAGTTGTTCGCAGCGGCGGTGGTCTGTTCCGATGTAATTAACGACAAATAGTTTTATGTGTTTTTAACTCACGTTGGAGGCGGGAGGGGGCGCGCGCGGCGCATTCCTGCGAACAAACGATATGAACATTTAGCGCGAGTTGTTCAAATTGTTTTACAACATGTCGTTTGTTACTTCGCTTTCGTCATCTCATTTTGCTACACAAAAGGGAACAATGACAACGAAGAAAATTCACGCTACAGCAAGCGCCGGAGCTACGAAACAATATTAAAATTTCCGCACAAGTTAAATGTCAAATTGTCTGCTATTTAGTCGTCATGTTTAAGTTTCCCGTATTGTTTACTCAATTATCTCTGTACGCTTGCCGGGAGTAATTTAAACTTAGGCTATAACCGTTTACATAATTAGGCTTTCTTATTAAACTTGCCCACTGTTTTGTAAATCTTTTACCAGTTTGCCCGCCGCCGCCTCCGCCGCGCGACCGGGTCGATGTCACACTGCCAAAGGAAAGTTCTAGACTAGTGACAATTTGAGCTTTGTTTCACCATAAACAATCTTGCTGTAATCCGGGATGATAACGTTTCAACGTTTCTGATACACTACCTGTACCTACTTTTATTATATTCCTCTCTTTCGCGTGGCAACTTGTGTGTTGTATGGACTTTAAAATTCGCCATGACCCTAAAAGCCCCCCCTTTTTCTTAACTTTGTTAGCCTTCACATATTTGATTCTGTCATTTGTATTGTAATAAAGCACAGAAGTCGCGGATTTTTACAGCTCAATCGGCGCCGGTGCTTTAGTACGATCGCGATTGATTTTCAAATTTACAACCGTAAATATCCTGCGATTTATCGTCCTACTTTATAGCCCATGTGTTGCCAACAATACAAGCTGGAGGGTTAGGTAGGTAGGTATATATAAGTATTTGAGAACAAATATTAACTTCTGTACCACAAAGAGTTATTTTAATTAACAAGACACAATACATAGTAGCCATTAGTAGCTAGCTAGTAAATTTTTCACCCCATTGTTAACCCCATTCACGGGATATGGACGGATACAAACTCTACTTACAAATAAATAATCAGCAGACAACTAGACATAATACTTTGATCCGCGGATATGAACTGATAAAAAAGTCACGAGACTCGTATATTTCCTACCATATAAACACAAAGGAACAGATCAAAGGTATCTCAGGAAGTCAAACAACACGCGCGTCGGGCGTAAGTCGCAAGTTTATTTCCTTATTCAGAAAAAATGTTATTCGTCGGTATATGTATTGATTCACCTTTCTTTTGGGCTTTCTTGGGCAGTAAGTTGAAGATAATACCTTATGATTGCAGTTTAAATTAATAATTTGTCAATGTTATTTATGTTATGTATTAAATGACAAGATTTCTAATCCAATAATTTACTCTTTTCCTAACATTTGGAAATGTATTGAATCACTCACTCAGCGGTGAACAGTTTACCTACTGGGACGCAGTCTATGCATGCGTTTGTATTTTTCCTATATGGTGTACGTGGCTCCGACACAAATCGACCGATTTTAATACACTTACCCCCAATAACAGTATTAATATCTTCTCAGCAGTTCAAAATATCATACTTTCGATACAAGTTTCCGAAGCACCCGTCAACGTTCCAAACGCATAAGGCATTACGCAAATAAAACCCATAAAATCTTGATTGAATACATCAACACTGTCGATCGATAGTCCTTGATTCTCCTATCAGCAATAAAATAACTCTCATTAAATAGCAGATCTGGCATCGATGAGTCCGCTTCAGTCGTCGTTATTGGGGTCACTGCAGGTTACGAAAAATTAACGAACTGCCATGCAATTAGTAAGCTTATTACAACGAGATAGAGTCCTAAACTTATTTTTTTCCTAAGCTTTGGAGTGCTACGCTTACCACATCTCGGTCTCCTTACATTAAACATATCGATTGCATGACAAATCTCGTTCGTTCGTTTCTTGTTCGCTAAAGTGACCTCCCGGCGTATTATGTTCTACACTGGAGATCTTACAATCAAAGGAAGATAAAAAAGGCAATAAAGTGGGATAACGAGGCTGCTACTGAAGCACCCATAAATACTTGCGCTGAATGTCAGATTAAAAACGCTATAAAATATGATAGGTACTTGTGAATAAGAGATAACTGGTGAAGTTAAAAATGAATTAGATGCTGATGATTTTTTTTTATACGGATAGAAGATATCTAAAATACATTAGTTTGCTTAAAAAAAACAAAATACGGATCCTATTCTATAGTTAGTAACCAACCATGCTCAATAGTTTTCACTGACTGCTCGGAATTAGATTTTACAGTCTAAGGTGGTAATGAAACCTGGTCAGGTTAGGATTTAGAATTTAGAGTCAAGACGTTGTACCTATAGGGGTAATCTAAGTTAAAATGCACATCTGAAAAATAGAGACTAGTCTCGTCATTCTGAACAATGATGTAGTGTAATTTAACCACTATAGTTAAAAAAACAGGTGACCAACAACGTTTCTATGAAGTAATAAAGACTAAAGAATCTTAGAACAGAAGTTGTTTAGAATGACAAGTTGTGTCACTCTTTTTCGAATGTGCACTTTAACCCGGGACACCCTGTATATTACAGTAGAGGGAGGTCACGTGGTACGGGGGCGGTAATGACCACGCACTCATTAAATAGGACAAAGCAGCCGCCGCCCTTTGTATTAATTTGTATGAAAAACCTTTTCAAATTAAACTAATTAGTAATAATGTTACGCATATTGCGGAAAGGGTGGGATTCTTATGGACAAGTAAATATTTGGTTATAGTATAAAAATTTAAATGAATAGAAAAACAAAGTTTCGTCTGTACCTAGAACGAAAATGAATGCATAGAAAAAAAAATGCTAGAATAGGTAGTTATACAATATCAAAGTTAAGCAATTGCCGTGTCATAGTAGTGAGTCGCAGGCAGGTTTATAAGTCAAACTTACAATACCTCTCTTTTTCGGTTGGTATAATACAATTCCTCAGATAAATAATCAATACTATAAGCATGTATCAAAATATCTATATTTTATATACAGAGATATGTATCTTTTGTATGATACAAAGATAAAATACACAAAAGAATCCCATTAGACGTCCGAGTGTAATCCGACCAAGTCAAGTGGCCATTGAATCTATTACTGACGATAGCAACAACTACTTATAACAGATACATACATAATATAGAGCACCGTCAATGAATAGGTGGGTAAATACATTATTTATAAGGAAAATACGAAAGTATATTGGAAATCGCAAGGATCGTTATACGGAATACAGTAAGTACATAATAAGACTGTTGTATGTTTTTACGTAATACCTACTTTATTGAATGTATTTTTTATAATATATTACTTAATTACATCCCTTTAGCCTAAGACGAGTTCTTAATCTATCAATTTATGGAATTCTTCAATATGTTATATGAACAGTGTTTCCCTGAAAAAATTATTAGAAAACCGATAAACAGGAAAGAAAAATGGATTTCGCGTGGGATCAAAATATGTAGTAAGAAGCAAAGAAAACTACTTTGGGCATATCGACTTTCTCCGACCGACCAAAACAAAGCAAAATTCGATAGGTATAAAAATATGCTGAAACGTATAATAAAGTTGACTAAAAAAGCTCAAAATAATCACTTAATCCGCACCTCATGCAATAAATCAAAAACGACTTGGCAAATCATAAATAAAAATAAAAATATGCTACTTAAGCCACCGATAAATACTATTAAAACTAATAATACAATTATAACTGACCCTATTGACATCGCAAAATGTTTTAATGACTATTTCATAGATAAAATCAGCTCTACAGATGAATCTATATCCCCTATGACCAATAGCACAGGAGATTCTTTCTTAAATTCAATGTTTCTTGAGCTATCTACATCAAATGACATTATTAAGATAATCAAATCATTAAAAAACACAAACAGCGTCGGACACGATGGCCTCTCAACGAAGGTTATTAAGTTTGTCTCAGAAGCAATAGCTCAACCACTAAGCCACATACTTAATGTGTGTATAGAGAAGGGCACATTCCCTGACCTATTAAAAATAGCAATAATAAAGCCTATGTTTAAAAAAGAAGATCCGGAAAATATGAAATACTATAGACCTTTAGCGATGCTATCAGTAATATCAAAAATATTTGAAAAATATATCCACCAAAAACTATATCTCTATCTGACAAAACGTAAAATACTGTGCCCAGAGCAAAAAGGTTTTCAAAAAAATAAAACAATTGACATGGCGATATTTGATCATTTAAACTACATTATAATGAATATCGACAAGAGAATACCAATATGCTCAATATTCATGGACATGTCAAGCGCATTTGATTGCGTTGATCATAGAATATTATTAAATAAACTCCAATCATATGGTATCAGGGGCAATGTACTTCGATTGTTTGAAAAATATCTCTGTAACAGAATGCAGATAACAGAAATATCAAACATAGATTTAAAAACCGGATATGTTAATACTTACTCGTCCAATCCTAAAAAAGTTAAATATGGAGTACCCCAAGGCAGTGTACTGGGACCACTTCTATTTTTAATATATATCAATGATCTTCCGAGACATATAACACAACCTCTCATACTATTTGCAGATGACAGCACAGCCATAATTAAATGTAATAATTTTGATGAATATGAAAATGACATTAACAAAACATTAATAGACGTTATAAAATGGCTAAAAGACAATAATCTACAAATAAATGTTGACAAAACTAAAATTATTCACTTTTGCCAAAGATCAAAACCGCCCCAAATAAGAATAGCCTATGAGGATAATGTCATTGAAGAAGTATCATCAACCAAATTCTTGGGCTTGGTGATAGACAGTAAAATAACGTGGAAACCACATACTGAAGAACTTCTAAAAAAACTAAGTCGATCAGCCTATGCACTCCATCAACTCAGAAAGGAAGTTAATTTGGATGCAGTGGTAACTTCATACCATGGTTTTGTATCATCTGCACTTAAATACGGAATAATATTTTGGGGAAATTGTAGCAATAACGTACAAATCTTCAAAGCACAAAAGAGATGTATTAGGGCTATGTGTAATCTAAAGAACACTGATAGTTGTGCACCCTACTTTAAAAAACTGAAGTTGATGCCATTACCATGCATATACATTTATAAAATAGGTGTCTTTGTGCATAGTCATCTTTATTTATTTTCAAAAAAATCCAATGCACGAATGCGCAATGTACCTCTTCGTTCACCGTACATTAATCAACTCTCATTACCAAGTTGCAAAACAGCACTAATGAGAAAAAATATCATAAATATGGCTCCTCTTATATATAATAAAATTCCACAAGCCCTAAAAGAATTTCAATCTCATTTATACAAGGCTAAACTAAAGAAGTTCCTTATAGATAAATGTTATTATAATATTCACGAATTTCTCTCAGACCAAACATTTTAAAGGTTTGATTGATTTATCAATAAATAATAATAATATTTTATTTTTTTTGACATATTGTATTAATATAGCTTATTAATTAATTATGACATTATATGATTTAATTATTATTATATTTTTTTTATATTGACTGCTATTGATTATATCTCGTGACATTTATTGTAAATTATAGCTACACTGCTTTAGATTGTTATTAATTTTCTTTTCTTTTTTTATGCATGGTGTGTGAACTCTCGAATTTTTGTACGCCCCTTGGGTAAAGCATAGCATGAACCTTCACTATAAATAAGATCCTGTATTTAAAATGTACTCACCTGTGCTTTTGACAAATAAATTTATTTTATTTTATTTTTAATTTCTGACAAAATACTTTTTGATTAATCAATTAAACAAATGACTTAAAAAATTGACTGAAACCTTTGCCATCTTTATTTTACAGCTTCTCCCAAATACTCTATTAAATTACCCAAAATTCTTAATTAGCCCAATAAAAAGAGAATCCGTTAAAACTCCGTTTCCGAAGCCTGTTAAAAAAGGTTTTGCAATTTTATTCTTTATTGCCTGCAATAAAACGCCGAGGGACTTAAGGGGGTCGATGTACTCGTAGGTATTATTGTGTCAGAAATGAATTGACCCTTGTCTTGTGCAATATAACACACAGAGGTCAAAGGTGATGGCGTCCCACGAGCAGCGTGGGACACGTGTGTGTAGACGTGCTCCATTAAACGACTCAGACATTTGGTAAAAAATCACAAGGATTCGTCTCGGAAAATTTACTGAAACTTCTGTGTCAGTGTCACGTAAACTTCGGGAATACTTTCTTATGTTCATGTCACCTGTTTTACGTGGCCGGAAGACTAGTTCTTGTAATTTCAGCTTGTTCGTTCTAATAGTTTATTTCATAATAGGAATATTATATTTTTTTACGAATTACCATTACTCAAATAACCTGTACAAGTGACTGAAAAACATTCACCTGAATATTTGTATTGTTCACTGGTTATTTATCTATTATATATATTTCATTTTCACTTTATGTACCAACCTAATACTATCTTACCCTGCAATTTACAAGTAATGTAACTACTATTTTATGTCTCGTGATAAAGGTCGCTTAGTGTCGCCTTTAACCGTGAAGATAAACTTAGTTCACAATGTTGAGTCCTTTTGTACAACAAAAATAGTCTCTACTGGTACAAAATAGGAGCCTTCCGTTTTGTCATACGGGTCCAGTTAAACTGAATGTACCCACAATGTAATGACCGCCCCTACAAGATTGACAGACAAGGGAAAATGATACGCTATCTAGGTGCGAGCCGGCTATTATGAAAATACTGTGTTGCGTCACTGAAATAAGATTTGACCTTGATTCATCTCATCACCATTCAAGTTATGTAATCTCAAGCCTATATATCTATTTACAAGTACCTTGGTAGTCAATATCAAAATAGCTCTTTGTCAAACTTTCTCACGGGAAGGCAGTTTAATTTACTTAATTGAGGTAGCAAAGTACCAGGCGCCCAGAGCAGCAAGCAGGTACCCGCATGCCGCTCGGTAAACTATCGCGCACGGAGGCCGCATACATCACGCCCGAGGTGTGAGCTCTACTTTATGGAGATACCGGATTTTGTCAGATTAATGACTTTGATATTTTAAGGTTTTCACAGAGATAAGTTCCCCGGTGAAGCATGTGTCGGGTGCATGTTCGCCTAGTAATTAGGGGTACGTTTGTTGCTCGAATATCAAGTTTGCAATATTCGGAGAGGTTTTGCATTCCGCGCGATAGTGCTTAATTAAGTTAGCGCGGTATTGGAGTGGTTGGAAGATTAATAGTGAGAAACAATCTGGGTATTCAGCTAACTGAAGCGAAGCGAAACATTTTAAAAGCAATCCTGAGATTACGTCTTCGAGGAATTTGTTTTCAATTTGCAGCATAAATTCGTAGAATAGAACCTTTTTGTCAACTAAAATTATACTTTATACCTTCGGTGGGAGGTAACATAAGTGTACAACACAGGATTTTCTTATCCAACATGTTTTATTTTGTTAGAAAGGCTGTAAGATCAATATTTCCATCGTTGGATTGTGAAACGCACCGTGTAATGGCGGCGGCCGGCAACCGCCACGGCTGAACGGACAAATGCCTACAACACATTCACTATATCTTGTCCCCTATGCCCTGAAGCACGGAGATCTTATTTCCAGGTACGAAAAATTATTTTTGTCTGTCATTTGGTAAAGGCACAGCGGGCGATATGGTGAACGGTCTGTATACTGTCGGGAAATTACGTTACTAAAGCTTAATGATCAGGGCACGGGCTCGAGATACATGGGCCTACTTTTATTACACGTATTGATTTTTTTTACAACGTTAAAGATGGTGGAAATGTCTGGTGAAGTGGCAAATAGCCCATTTTCTTACTAAATACAAGTATGTAGCAGGATTTGCGCACATTTATGTTTACTTGGCGTAGATATTAATATATTGTTTAGGTACAACAGACTAAACTTTGAAGAAACTTAATAATCGATTTTGAATAGATTAACATCAATACGTTCCTACAATTAATGAATAGATTCAACGATTCAAATAGGAATTTCAACCTAAACTTTACCGACACAAAATCAACCAACAGCCCAACACAAACAAACTACCTACTAATTTGTCAGAAAATCAGTTCGCACAATAACGCCAATTAGACTTCAACATCAATCACAGCACAACACCGCGCCCGATCCGCGGCCACACACGCCTGTCTCGGAATCTCGAGAACGAGAATTATTAATTAAATTTCCCCACTCCCCCCTACAGTTCTGTCAAAGTGACAGTTGGTGACGTCACAAGTGCAAGTGACGCGAGTATAATGCGAGCCTCACGTCACGTCACGGGGACACTTGCCAGCGCCGTGTGATAGGTCTCAGCTTTTGTTATGCTAATTGTGGAGGATTGTTAATTACGGAGGCATTCGAAGTGATTGGAGATAGTTGACGGATGAATTTGAATAGTTTTGAGTTTCAATAATAATATGCGTATTGTGTTTATCAAAAATCAAGCGCCTGTCTGCTAACTTCGTACTAGTTACATATATATCTGTTTCATATTATACTAACAATGATGATAAGTTATAAAACAAGTGTTCATCAGGAATTTGCACTATTACTCATTTCGTCCTTTTTGTTTCTCCGTTACGGTCTCGCAGCCACAAATTAAACTTATAACCCCCCTAATTTTCGGGCTAAAAATACCACCGCTGACCTCACCATTCAACAAACAAGCCCAATTTCCCGCTAGTCACTGTACGCAAAACACGCATTAATCGTTCCCTGAGGTCGGAGGGGCCTCCGGGGGCTCTCGAGGGATTCGCGATTAGCTAATATGTCGGCAAAAACTTCACTAATTCCTGCGACTTCCTCACTGACTCTCCTGAAAGGATCGAGTGTGGGTCATTAGCCTGTTTTTGCTCACACATACGCTACGCTAATGTTTTTTCCGTCGCCGCTAGGGATGGGGTAGTTTCGGTGTTTATCGATATTAACGGGATTATGTAGAATAGCGGTTATTGATATTAACGTAGGCGTTAGAGTATCGTATTAATTAGTTTCGTTATTGAACAATTTAGTAGTTTTGTAAGTGTGCGGTTTGATCATGTAGAGCAGACGTTGATATAATATAATATAGTATACACTTAGTCACAAGGCTTATAGGCTACAAATACTGCGAATTTCATAGAAAACTATTGCCAAAGCTCAATTTCGTGATACCCCACATTGCGCGAGGTATGCGTTCCGGGAAAAAACGCATATAAAACGAATTTTGCGTACATCCGAGTCCTTTGACAAAGTTCCCATTTCAAAATGTATAGGAACGAACATATTATACTCAGGTACATAATTTCAAATCAAACTGCTTGTTTAACTAGGAACGCGATATTTAATTTAAAAAAACACGTTATTTATACAGGAGAGCGTTTTTTACGTATATTTTGACTGGCTTATGATTTTAAATCACGATATTGATTTGATGAATGAAACTTAACCTCTGAGACCCAGAGACCAAAAAATTCACAACTTTCAGATTTTTGCGGCTGCAAACAGCTTTTTTTAATTATTTAACTGCTGCTTTGTCTGAGCCCTGTCGTGGGTCCCCTCATTATGTCCTCGTATGGGGTCTCGGGGTCTCTAGAGGTTAAAGGACTAGTGATCGATACTGTGCGAATATATGACACAGCACTATCTACCTGACTCAGTTTCGGTAATGATTTTTTCACCTCCGTCGACAGCCGGTCGTTTATCAACGGTGACACGTGATTGTAAACTAGACTGGAAATTCGAGAAAAAACCAAACATCACGAGTATAGCGACTTTCCGACCTGCCTACCTAAAGTTTTTTTTTTATTTCAGTTGATGATTTTGTACTGTTACATTCGTTAGAACTTGGGAGTTTTGTGATCAAAGCCTCTTTTTATTTTTTTGTTGTGGCTATAATGCTAAGTGTGTGTCATTGTCATATTATTTACTTTTTCACTCAGCGAGAAGCCCTTAAGAATACCTTAAATATCTTTAAACGAGTAAAATTATTCCACAATTTATGCCGACGACGCCTCTCAGGAAATCAGCTTCGGTGTAATTATAAATGATTCGTTTCCACATTACATTCTCTGTAATATGATCACGTTGAAACTCTCATTACAAGTAGGCGAGCGTCAAGTCACACGCGTCTAGTCAACCAGAGTAATCCTCGGAGCGGACTTCGGGGTGTAATTATCTACGCATCAACATAAGCTACGCAGAGGATTTAAGGCCCTTTATTATGTAAGTAAATATAATCAATGTATGTAGGTAAATCGCTATCGTGATCACGTTGAGTTTTGATTATGCTTTTTACATACCTATACATTGTACCTATATATATTGCGATATTTTCTGACCGATGATAGTACTTCATCATCATCATCATCATCATCATCTCAGCCATAGGACGTCCACTGATGATAGTACTTACATAATAATAATTCATTCATACATAATAAGATTCTTACAATTATGAATTGAAAAAAACGCATATACGTACTCGTATAAGGATACGCGCATTGTTTGATTTGCGATTAGGAAGCAATATAGATTTCATAAAACTTACCGAAACTTAAGTGTCTCTGTATGCATGTTATTCACTTTTGAAATTTATCCGACCGGAGTATCACATTGAAAATGATAGCCGTAGGTGACCGTATTTTGTAGGAAATATGGCCTCAGTTTGGCCGCGTCACAACGGGGTAATGGGTATCTAGACATCATAATTAATGGAGTTATTTGACTCTCGGCATCTTAAATATCTTAATTCTGAGAAGAAAAACGAAGGTTTTGGAAATGTTGAACTGAAGTAGGCTATTAGCGGTTCGACGGGATAACCATTGAATTTATATAAATTAAGCGGTATTTAAAATGAGTGTTCCATTATAAGTTCATTGGCTTTAAAATGTGGAATTTTACATAATATTCAATATCCACACATACCATGATGAACCTTTTACATATTGTGCTGAGATTTTTTAAATTATGACAGTGCATTATAATGATTATGAAAACCAATTTTACATGCATCGATTTTAAAATACCTATATTACATAATATACCTATATTATGTATAAAGTTTGACCCTAGTTAATATCTGCTGAAGACTAATTAATCAATACAAACACTGTCTCAAGCTCTATTAATTAAGTAGTTTCTAATGTGAATCAATGACGTTTACTCTTAAAAGTTTCGCTGGGGGTACATATCTCTTTTTCTGACTGTACCGGGACGGTATTCCCATATTCTCATATCAGCGTCCCGCTGCAAGGCCGCTCGCATTGTTGTCGATGCGGCTGAAAAGGCCAACACAAACACGGCCTCTTGATATCGGAAGGCGGAAGTGCAAAATTGAGGGCATACACACACACTACACAGCCTCTTCGGGTCAATTACCCCTCGGGCTGAGGGGGTGAGGGGAGGGGGAGAGATGCATGAATGGTGCAGTTACGTCACGCATGAATTGCGCGCTCTTGTCGATCAAAGTATACAGATGGTACATCTGTAAGACATTTTTTTCTGCATCGCATCGTTTATAAGGAAATAAATATACCTACAAAATAATGCAAAAGTAATATAAAATACAGTAGCCTCATTCAGACCCATGCATATTCGGTAATAATGGTACTGAATGAAGTGGGTAGGACATTTTTAACAATTGCACACTTCCTAATAAATTTACTATGTTCTTGTGTTTTTCTAACTCAATATAAAAGAATTAAACCTCTTACAAACTAAAGAACCTCATAAATGACATAATGAATTAATTTTCACCTACTAACACAAATAATGTAATTCTGTTAGTCCGCTGCGGTGCGGCCGCTCGGTGCGTGGTCAAGAATAAATGATGGCGTCACATTAAACGATTTCACTTTGTTCTAAAAGCAATTTCATAATATTTATTATGCTCTTTGGGTCGCCGCAGTGAAATATCCCAGGATGTTCCACTTTCCAGTTTAATTTAATTAAACAACTCTTGTTGGAGGTGAAGAGGACTCGAGAGGAGTAAAATGTCAGGAGTTAATCTGTGCCGGAGTATTTTACAGGTTTGTTTTGAAATAGAATATTTTACGGTAAAGCCTAGGTATATGAGGTAATCTTGGCCTTCATAGAAGTGGGTATTTAGATTTAGTTTGTATGCTAGTACGTATTTATGAAGTTATAACTGCAATAAATTTATTTATGTATGATTGTTTTTTTCAATAACCCGCAGAGGTATAGGTTGTAGGTTCCAAGATATAGGAAATACAATCTATATGCGTTGTTATAAAAATAAATTCGTGATAAGTTTATTTACTCATATACCTCTGTGGTACATGTAAATACTAATGCTAAAACACAAAGCTACAAATTAGTGGAGATCGTGATTATGCGCAAACAGACGAGGTTCTAACGAGCTTGCCGCTCGATGTATTCCAAAGGTCACTCTAGCTTACTATAAAATAAGTTTTGTAGCGCTTCAGCACTATCTACAACTATATATCTGCATGCATTAAACGTGCTTATTGAGTGCGTGGTCTCATTCGTTGGTTTCTCGTCAAGGTGGAATGACCCTCCCGCCGGTATGAGTCCTATACATCCAGGATCACGTGCTAAGCCCAAATCTATGAAAATCGGCGCCATTAGCGCGAAATACGAGTCCGGCCTGCGGTTCTCAAAGTGGGAGTATCTGTTTCAAATGTATTATAATTTACTTAGGTACTTTAGTTTTGGAAGACTACGTACGTAACTAATAACATTCTAGGTATGTATAAGAATGGTGTTGTTTCAAAAGTAAATTTATTTATTTATTTTATTTTAGGAAAACTTACAGCACAATTTAAAGGTATAACAATAGAATGAGCAGTAAAAGGCCTTTTACAAGTTTCCACTGATAGAAATAACTTAATAATATTTACGCTAATACAAAGTAGCAAACTAAAGTAGGTACATTAACATATTATCTACGCCTAATCAAACGTACTAAACTGTATATATGTTGTAACGTTATTTATTTCTTCCAAATAAATAACTTACATCATAATAATTAACTTCATAATTTATTTGTAAATTCCCTTTTAAAGTATCGACTTCATCGATAACTTAATCGACGACGTCGATAATTCTTCAAATTATCGACGCGTTCCCATCCCTAGCTAGCGAAGCGGTCTTTTGTTCTTGTCCCCACTATCGCGGCAGCCCCACTCGGTGACCACTGGCTCTCGATCATTCGTCCACGGGCTACGGCATCGACTGCGCGTGACCCTACCTCACGGCAGTCCTCTAGGTGCCTAGCCCGCTCTAAAGTGTCGAATGACCTAGACTTTACCAGTGGTGCCTTGTGCGTGTCTTCCCCAATATCGGGTAAGTGTGATCAGACTTGCTTAGCTCATTTTAGGAACCTATTTGTGTTTTAAACGTGTACTACTGTATTTTAAAAGTGTTAATTTTAATTTGTTTAACGTAGCTTCCTTTCTTGTTTTATTCGCTTGTGTACGGAACGACTAAAAGAAGTTTTGTTTTATTTGTAAATAGTTCATAGAAATAACTAGATCAAGTAGTTAACTCGATTACGCTCGCGAAGGTTCTAAGCGCTAAGATAAATACTTACTTATGTGTGTGTATAGATATAGATATAGTTTAAGTATGTACCTACCTACTAGTTGTTCGAGCACCTACCTACTTTAGTAATAATAATAAATAAATAGTGACAGGAAGTGAGGAGGCCAGCGCCATCTAGTAGGAAATAGCATAACGAAGTAGAACAATAGTGCACTAAATAGACCATGTAGTTCACCTACTCGACAACAGATGGCAGCCCCATCTAGAACATTCTACTTCTTATGAGTCTTTTCTAGAGCTTCCTGGAATTCTCTATCTTCGGTAGAGATTAGTATAAAAGGCAGACGCCAACACCTCACAGCAAGTCAGTTTAATAGAAAGAGTGAAACAATAAACATCTCCAGTGAATTGTGAACAATAATACCAGTGTTTTATTTCGAAGACTCAACAGGCTAACATATAGCTACCTCTACGTCAGTGGCATTTCCTCATCTTCCTGAAGAACCAAACAGGTGCAACCGCCACTTCCATCGCACCGTATAGTAATAGTTCGTGAAACGGTCGAAGTGATCCGCACATTTGGTCCATCGGAGCCGGATTGAAGACTTTGGAATGCCTGTAACGAGGTCCACGACAGGGAGGCTACAGCGCGGCGGCCTAGAACAGAGGCCTACTGAAGAATCGTCGGCCGCCGGCGCCACCGCCTCCACCGCCACCGCTACAGACTCCGACACGCACACGCCGTCAACCGCCGTGAAAGCATCAACATCGACGGGTGTGTCCACCGGAGTATCGACGCCGCCCTCGTCTGCCGCCAGGGTGGATAGCGTCTCGCCCCCCATAACAGGGGGGGCACCGCTCCCTGTGTTCGGGGGAGTACCGCCACCGCCCTCCACTGCCGCGAGGGTGGTTACAGCTGCTGCCGGAACGCCCTGCCCACCGTCATGCATCCGGGCTACTCCGCCAGCGTCTACAGCAAGATCGAAGGCCAAGTCATTAAAGGCACGCCGCATCGCCGAAGCGAAAGAAGAATTAGCGTGTCGTCAAGTTGAAATCGCCGAAGCAAAAGAAGAAATAGCACGTAGTAAAGAAGAAATAGCACGTCGTAAAGCTGAACTCGCCGCCGCCCGTCTCGCAGTTATTGAAGCTGAATCCGACACCGATGACGACGACGGCAGCATCAGTACCGAGATGGAGAGTACGCTCAAGGTCGACTCGTGGCTCAAGACACAGCAGAATGTACTGGCCATCAAGAACGAGCCTCACTCCGCGTCAGCAGCACCACCACCGCCAACAGAAGCTGCTGAGGAGTCCAGACAGCATGATGAGGACTACGTTCCACCGCCAGTCGCCACCGCCGTCGACCCTGCCTCCACTGCCGCCGTCCCTGTCGCTCAGCCGCGGACAAGCGACTCTGTGAGCCTCACTGCCCTCGCCGAAGCTATTGCTCTAGCTGCAAGAGCCGGGGCGCCGCCGCCACCACCACCGCCACCGGCTCCGCGTCACATTAGTGAGCTACCGTACTTTAGTGGCGCGCCGCACGAGTGGCTACAGTTCAAGACCGCCTACTACGAGTCCGCCGCATCACTCGCGCCCTGCGACAACATGGGGCGCCTACGTCGATGCCTGAAAGGAAGAGCGAAGGAAGCTGTCAGCCGCCTGCTCATCACCAGCACGACGCCCGAGAACGTGATGAAGTCACTCGAATTGTGCTTCGGGCGCCCGGACAGCATCGCGCTCGCCGAGTTGGAACGTCTGCGCGCACTACGCCGGCCTACGGATATCGCTACAGAGTTCTGCTTCTTTGCAAACGAAGTAAGCAACATCGTAACGACACTTCAAGAGCTGCACCGCGACCGCTACCTCAACAATCCCGAGATCACGCAGCTCACAGTCGAGAAGCTCACCGCCGCCCACAAGCTTCGCTGGTTCGACTTCTCCGCCGCACAGTCGCCCGAGGAACCCGACCTGCTGAAGCTCAGCCGCTTCCTCACTCGGGAAGCCTCGATATGCGGGCCGCACGCACATGAGAAGACGTCGAGCATCGCCTACGAACCGAAGCAGCAGCAACAGCAGCAGCAGCCACGCCGCGCACAAAGGGCACACGCAACTGCGGAACAGAAAGTTTCGTGCCCAGTATGCTCCAACGCCGGCCACAACATAGCAGAATGCCGCAAGTTTGTAGAGAGCAACATCGACTCACGTTGGCAGCTAGCTAAGGAAAGCAGACTCTGCTTTCGTTGTCTACGCTACCGCAGCAAGACGCACCGATGCAGAATTAAGAAATGCGAAGTTGACGGCTGCGAGAGGTCACATCACCGACTGCTTCACTTCGTGCGCAAAGACGAGCCCGAATTAAAGAAAACGGAAGCAGTCGCCTCTTCGTGGACACCGAAGACGCAAGCGTATCTCAAGATAGTAAAGGTGCAAGTCTCCGGACCAGCGGGAGCGGTCGACACATGCGCGCTCCTAGACGACGGATCTACTGTTACGCTCATCGACAGTGACATTGCACAGAGGATCGGAGCCAGGGGGCCTATTGACCCTCTCTTCATAGAAGTGATCGCTGACACAAGCGTCGAAGAGTCCGCATCACGTCGCGTCACACTCACTCTCGAGGGGGCAAGCGGGACGCACATAGTCAACGCACGCACAGTAAGAAAGCTGCACCTCGCCGCACAGCGTGTCACCGAGCAAGACCTTGCCGGCTGCCCTCATCTAGAAGACATCCAGCACGAGCTGAAGCACGCAGACATGAAGCCAGGCCTGCTCATCGGGCAAGACAATTGGCACCTACTCATGGCGTCGGAAGTGCGAGCGGGACAGCGACACCAACCAGTGGCTTCACGCACACCACTGGGCTGGGTTTTACACGGTGCACACACGCGCGCACTGGGACAGCGCGTGCACTACGTGAACAACATCATCAACCTCGAAGACAGCATGGACGAGCAGCTGAAGAGACACTTCGCGCTCGACTCATTAACGATCACACCGAAGACACCAAAGTCTGACCCAGAACAGCGAGCACTCGACCTGCTCACCAAGAACACCATAGCACGAGACGACGGCCGATATGAAACGTCTCTACTGTGGAAGAAGGATGACTTCAGCATGCCAAACAACTACGAGAACACGCTGAAGATACTTCACAGCATCGAGAAGAAGATTGATCGCGACGCTGACCTCAAAGAAAAGTACGAGAAACAGATGGAGAGCCTTATTACAAAGGGCTACGCTGAAGTCGCGCCACCGACCACATCAAACAAAGTGTGGTATCTACCGCATTTCGCAGTCGTCAATCCGAACAAGGGCAAGATTCGCATTGTCCTGGACGCAGCAGCCACATATAAAGGCGTCTCACTAAATGACCACCTACTCACCGGGCCAGACCTACTACAGTCGTTGCCGGGAGTACTAATGCGCTTCAGACAGCATGCAGTCGCCGTGACAGCTGATATCGCCGAGATGTTCATGCAGGTGAAGATACGCGCTGAGGATCGAGATGCCCTTCGCTACCTGTGGAGGGGCAACAAGCGTGATGGGCCGCCAACAGAATACAGAATGACGTCACTCATATTCGGCGCTACAAGTTCACCATCAACAGCAATCTACGTGAAGAATATTAACGCACTCAAGTACGAAGCCACTCACCCCGAGGCAGTAGACGCAATTATCAACAAACACTACGTCGACGACTACCTCGACAGCCACAAGACCGAAGAGCAAGCGATCAAGGTGGCGCAGGACGTCCGCGACATACACCGGCGAGGCCACTTCGTGCTGCGGCAATGGGCATCAAACTCCGAGGCAGTACTCAAAGCACTCGGCGAAACAGGCAACGAGCCCATGAACATTAAGATCGATGATGGATCAAGCGAACGAGTCCTAGGTCTCATCTGGCGGCCAAAGTCCGATGCGCTCGGTTTCAACCTAGACTTGGCGCGTCTGCCGCCTGCAGTCATAGAAAAGAAGATACCCACGAAGAGAGAAGCACTCAAGATCGTCATGTCGCTGTATGATCCGCTCGGATTTGCCGCGCCTGTCACCGTGCGAGCAAAACAGCTACTTCAAGAGGCGTGGCGGCGCGGCACTACCTGGGACCAGCCAATAGATGAAGACCTCTCAGAACAATGGCAACAATGGATGATGCACCTGGAAGGGCTACGCCGTGTCTCAATACCGAGGTGCTACGCCCGCTACAGCGACGCTACGAGTCTACAGCTACATATATTTGTCGACGCGAGCGAGTCCGCATACGCCGCCGCTCTTTATTGGCGGGCGGTAACAGCAGAGGGTAAGACATACCTATCGCTCGTCATAGCAAAGGCGCGAGTGGCACCGCTCAAGCTCACTTCGATCCCGCGCCTCGAGCTACAAGCCGCCGTTATGGGCTGCCGTATGGCCGCAGCCGTCATTGAAGAACACCAAGTTAAGCCCGAATCGAAGACCTTCTGGACCGACAGTAAGACGGTGCTGACATGGCTGAAGAACGGCTCAAGATCGTACCGCCCGTTCGTCGCGCACCGCATAGCTGACATCGAGGAAAACAGCTCTACAAATGAATGGCGCTGGATACCTACGAAACTCAACGTGGCCGACGACGCTACAAGGGATGTGCCACGCGACTTCGACGCTGACCACCGATGGTACAAGGGCCCATCCTTCTTACTCGAGGACCCTACTGCCTGGCCGGCGGAAAAACCACTTCTAACGAAGAAAACAGGCGAAGAGAAAACGACCTCAGTTACCGAAAAGTCTGCACAACTAAAAGAAGCGCTGCCAGACTACAACCGTTTCTCTAAGTGGGAAAAACTGCTACGAGCTACAGCAAGAGTTTTACACTTCATACAGCTGTGCCGGCCACGTGATCAGCGAGTCAACTACAAAAGAACTGCGAAAAATAGCGAAAAAGACCCTGACTGGCGCAAGAAAACAGCTACGAAACCGAACAAGCGTGCGACAGTGAAAACTACAGAAGACAGAAAATACCTCCCGCTCACCGGGCAGCTACTACGTGAGGCGGAAATACTACTCGTACGCCTAAGTCAACAGCAAGCCTTCGACTCAGAAATAGAAGACTTACAGAAAAACAGAACCCTGAACGCGAGAAGCAGGCTGCGCCACCTTGCGGTCGTCGCTGAAAATGGAATACTACTATTGAAATCGCGAATCGGCCGTACACTCAATATAGAACAAGGAGTCATCAGCCCTGCAATACTCGACGGCAATCATCAAATCACCAAACTGTGGATCGACTACACACACCGCCAGCTGATGCACGCAGGAGCCGAAACTACAGTTAATGAGTGCAGACAGCACTACTGGATACTCCGCCTTCGCACAGTGGTGAAGATGATGATTCATCGATGTCGACCATGCCGCATCAGGAAAGATTCACCCCCGCAGCCACCTACAGGAGACCACCCATCGAGCCGCCTTGCACACCACTGCAGGCCCTATACCTACACCGGCCTGGACTACTTCGGGCCTCTGACAGTCACCGTGGGCCGCACTCGACAGAAGCGATATGTGGCGCTCTTCACGTGTCTCACGACGCGCGCCGTACACTTAGAGCTGGTGGACTCTCTCACCACTAGCTCGGCAGTGATGGCGCTGCGTAGGCACATGGCACTCTACGGAACACCTACTGAGCTATGGTCCGACAACGGCACGAACCTGCGCGGGGCTGATAGAGAGCTGCGGCAATCAATCGACGCCGCTACAGCTGATGAAGCGGCCCAACAGAAGATCAACTGGCGCTACATACCTCCTGGGGCTCCTTTCATGGGTGGGGCCTGGGAGAGACTGGTGCGGTCAGTGAAGACCGCCCTTTACGCCGTCCTGAACGAGCAGCACCCAGCCGAAGAGGTGCTGCGCACACTGCTAGCCGAGGCAGAATACGCAGTAAACAGCCGCCCGCTCACGCATGTGTCACTCGAGCCCGACGACCCCGAGGCCTTGACACCGAACCATTTCCTGCTCGGCGGATCAGGACGCGTACACGCGCCTGGCAGCTTCGACGACAAGGACCTCATCAGCCGCAGTCACTGGCGCGCCTCTCAGCGCCTGGCCGACCTCTTCTGGGCAAGATGGCTACGAGAGTACCTGCCTGAACTTCAGCACCGGCGGGAGCCTCACGGACGCGGCGAAGCAGTCAAGGTTGGCGACATTGTCATGGTGGCAGACGGCAACCTACCGCGCAACACGTGGCCAAAGGGCGTTGTCACGGCTGTCTACCCCGGACAAGACGGCATCGTAAGAACAGTCGACGTCCAAACCAAAGGAGGAACCCTTAGAAGACCGACCAAGAAGCTGGTGATCCTGCCTACAGCTCCAGACGTTCCGACCAAAGAATTCAACGCCCTGCAGGCGATGACCGGCGGGAGAGATGTACGGAACGACTAAAAGAAGTTTTGTTTTATTTGTAAATAGTTCATAGAAATAACTAGATCAAGTAGTTAACTCGATTACGCTCGCGAAGGTTCTAAGCGCTAAGATAAATACTTACTTATGTGTGTGTATAGATATAGATATAGTTTAAGTATGTACCTACCTACTAGTTGTTCGAGCACCTACCTACTTTAGTAATAATAATAAATAAATAGTGACAGGAAGTGAGGAGGCCAGCGCCATCTAGTAGGAAATAGCATAACGAAGTAGAACAATAGTGCACTAAATAGACCATGTAGTTCACCTACTCGACAACAGATGGCAGCCCCATCTAGAACATTCTACTTCTTATGAGTCTTTTCTAGAGCTTCCTGGAATTCTCTATCTTCGGTAGAGATTAGTATAAAAGGCAGACGCCAACACCTCACAGCAAGTCAGTTTAATAGAAAGAGTGAAACAATAAACATCTCCAGTGAATTGTGAACAATAATACCAGTGTTTTATTTCGAAGACTCAACAGGCTAACATATAGCTACCTCTACGTCAGTGGCATTTCCTCATCTTCCTGAAGAACCAAACAGGTGCAACCGCCACTTCCTTCGCACCGTATAGTAATAGTTCGTGAAACGGTCGAAGTGATCCGCACAGCTTGCTTACGCGTTAGCTAGCTTAACTTACTGCGCACTTATAGCAGCCAAGATGGCGGATATGCAATTACGCATTATCATTTTGATGTTTCATCAGCTTTCCTGTTTCTTTTATTTTATCTTTTTGAATACGCTAGCTTGCCTAGATGCATTAAATACCTACTTTTATCAAAATTATGCTGCAGCTAGTCTACCGCTTTCGGCCTTTCTTAATAATTTCTATATTATCTTTAATTTATGTTAGGTATTCCGTTCTGGTTTCCACTGCCGCCTCAATCAAGTTAGATTAGGTACTCTGCTGTAGGTCTTGATGACGGTATGTGGAACCTAGACGATAACGGTGTACTGATGCGTTGGATTTCCATCTTTTCCAGGGTCCAAGGTCCACGCTACGAACTCCAAGGTCCACGCTTACGTCCACGGTACGGTTTACCGACTCCGCGGTTCACCTACGTGGCTTCTACGGCTCGCCCTCTACGTGCTGGTTCGGCAACCCCCTACCTTCGTGTTGCTGACCACGCCGCGCAGCCGAGCTACACGCCACGCGCACGCAACGGCCACGTGACCTGCCTGCCTACCTACCTGGGCACTGGAGAAGAGGACTTCCACGCCGGTCGCGTTATCGGGATTCCACGCCGATACTCTTCGACTCAGGGGAGTCCCTATCCGTGCCAACTGAAAACTGACTGATCGTGTAGTGTAGGCCTAACCCACACTTGACCTCCTAAATAAATTTGTGTCAAGCTAAACCCTGGCTTTCTCATTTCTACCTCTCCGATAGCTAGCCATTTTTATAAGCGCGACAATGTAAAGCTACAAAGATGTTTAATAACAATTACACTGTGAAATTATATTATACATAAACTCTTAGACATCAAAAAAGGTACAACTTAGAATATTTCTCGCCTTATTAATGCTTGTATTAAATATATCAATGTCCAAATTATTCGATACGTGGTTAAAGTTGTTGTAAATAACAAATCAGGTCACAATTTCGGTATTAAGTTGATACTAGCGTCCAGTCGCACATTTTACGGTGTCTGTAGAGCTATCAAATCAAATCAGACAAAAAGAGACAGGAATACATTTCAAGTCAACCTTAGTTTAAAATCTCTTTGTGCAATAGAGTTTCACATTATGTCTTTAGAGCTATTACAGAAATAAGACGAAAAGTGACAGAAATCAAGCGAACCTCAGTTTAAAATCCCTTTGTGCAATAGGATTTCACATACATAAAGTCACTAACGAAACTAACAGTAGAATAAAAAAACCTTTTGCAGTTGAAGAGTCATCCTGACAGTACAGAATCGCTTATTGCCGCTAGGTGGCGCCACATAGCGCTGTAATAGCGGCGTTCATACGAGTACATCACGAGCTGGGCAAATCCGATTCCGACTGCGATCACTGCAGTGGTTTATTGCAGTGATTAGTTTCATTATAATACTATAGTCAGTAGGTACTGTACATTTACAGTCAGGTGCTTTATAATTTTGGGTAGCGAAGTATTATTATCTAAATATCAGCAGTTTATCAGCATAATTATTTAGAATTATAAAGGCATAGGCTAGCTTGGTGGACTATGCCTAAACCCTTCCTTCATTGGAAGGAGACCCGTGCCCTAGCAGTGGGGACGTGATGGGTCGTGATGATATAGATATAAGGATTCACATTTAAGTATGTAAAAAAAAACATCAGAACTATACACTTAGCGCACAATTAAATAGTGCATTAAATTGAAGTTACAGCCAAACGAAAAAAAACATTATCGGAAATTCCTTAAGAACGATAAAAACATGCGACCGAAGACTCGGAACCACTTGTGAAGTTCTAATCACATAAAGCGTCGTTAAACAATTGGAGACGAGTTAAAAGCAGAAATAAAAGACGACGCCTTCCGTCGAGTGAAGTTGTGTAGCCTGAAGTGTTGTGCGGTTCCGGTCTAAATAGAACAGTTGTACGAAATTAATTCTTATTTAGACGAAAGTCCGAAATGTTCTGCAGAGTATTTACGGTTTGAAGTTGCATTCATTTTTGACTGATAAATATGTCTAAAGTATGTACTTATGTGCAGTTTACTGTAAATTGTAAAGCTGCTACGGGCTACGAGCGGCGTAGCGGCTACAAAGATCGCTACGCTGTAGCACTCGTAGCAATTTGCGACACCATTAATTTTGCTATATATTTTTGTCTCACGTTCTCACTCCATAACGTGTTCTAAAATACGAGTAAGACATTTATCTTATTCGAAAACAACCTTGCCATAAAATATTCAACGGACAAGGAGACCGAATTTAGCACGTAAAAGCAGTACGGCTAATAAACGGGGAATAAACCTGAAAATTTCGGCGCAAGCACGTGCGCGGTAATGACTGTACCACCTCCGTGAAGGGGGGTTATTTCAGCTCACGAAAAACGAACTAGCGAGATCTGTTATGCAATGAGCACGCTTAATACCGCCAATAGTATTTGCATTAATGAGCTATCGATCTTTGTACATTGCTGGTAATGTAACTCAGTAATGTATGAAGAAAAAGGGTTGTTTTTATGATTACTGAGTTGTTCCGGTCGGTTACTACAAGACATTCAATGATGACTTTTTCCATCTTTATTATAGAAAACTCAATTCATTAAAAAAAAACATCAAAATCGGTCCATATATGGAGAAAATATCGGTGAACTTATATACAAATAAAAACATACAATAGACGTTTTTGAGATTATTATTGAAATCATAAAAAACTACAGTAGCACATACTGGTACAGGATATATATATGTCGCAGGCATCTGGTTTAATCTCCTGTTTAATTGAACCGCTAGCCCGTTCATTGGATGACGCTACTCAGTTGAATGACCAAAGAACAACTCGTCAAGTAGTTGACTGTAACGTCCAACGTCTTGACTGAACGTTATTCAGCGAAGTCGTTAAATGGGATATAGTATAGCAACTTTGTAATGTCTGGTTAGGATGAACATGACCAGACAAGATTCAACAAAAAGACTATGTTACAAAGCTTTCATCTCACAAATTAACTAAACAATAACAATAAACGTACCTTGATATTGTTGTTCATAATTATCCAGTTTCAGCACATTTTTTTCTTTGAAACTATCCGCCGGTGGTGTAATAATAGGTAAATCCATGTTGTCACGCTATTTTAACATAAATATCGCACTTTAAAGCTAATTTATTTGCAAAAAATAACAATACAAGTGCTTTTTGTGTCAGCTGTTCGCTGTTAGACGCCATATTTGTTTTATTCACCACCTGACTGATTTTAAGTCCGCTAACTAGTTGGACGTTTTGTGACGCTTGTACAATAAACGTTCGGCCTAGTCATACAACTGAATAGCGTCATCCAATGAACGGGCTAGCGGTTCAATCAAACAGGAGATTAAACCAGATGCCTGCGACATATACACTCGCGAGCAACCAAATCGACTCAAGCCTTGACGGCGCAAACATACATTAATACAAGTAAAATTATGAATAGAAATAATAAAAATGATATGTCATTTAAAAGCTTAAGATGTCAGCTTTAATTTGATATCATTATTATTGAAATCCATTCATCATTTTTGAAATAAATGATGTCTGAACGCAATTGTAGGAAAAACGGGAATTTAGGAAAAAAGGGTATGGGTATCGTATTATACAAATTAAACAAAAAATGTTAAGATAAAAATTTATTTATTTAAATCAATACTTTGTATTGCCCCCTCTTGCCCTAATTACAGCCTGCAGCCTGTTTCTCATAGACCTTATCAACTTTTTGACAGTTTCCTGAGGAATGCCGTCCCACTCCTCTAATAAAGCTGTCTTCAGCTCGTCCACGCTTGCAGGGACTGGATTCCTGGCCCGAACTCTTCTTTTGAGCTCGTCCCATAAGTGTTCGATGGGATTCAGGTCAGGACTGAGCGCAGGCCAGTCCATCGTGCGCAATTCCTTCTCTCTCAGAAACTGCCGACTGACTCGTGCCGTGTGGCAGCGGGCATTGTCGTGCATTAGCACGAAGTCTTCACCGACAAATTCTGCATAGGGCACAACATGACCGAGTAGAATGTCGGTGATGTACCGATCAGCTGTTAACCCGCCTCCTCGGCCGCCTCCAGGCACGAAAACAAGTGCGGTTTTTCCCTCTAGAGAAATACCAGCCCACATCATGCAGGAACCGCCGCCATATGCTACTGTTTCAGCGAAACAACATTGGGCAAATCGTTCCCCCGGACGCCGGTAGACCCGGCCTCTCCTGTCACTGCCATGCAGACACACTCTGCACTCATCAGTAAACAGGACCGACCGCCATTGCGCAATGCTCCAATCGAGATGCTCTCGAGCAAACTGAAGACGCGCTTGTCGGTGGCCTGCAGTCAATTTGGGGCCTGATGCAGGTCTTTTTGGTGTCAAGTTGGCTTCCTTCAAGCGTCTTCTCACTGTCCACTCGCTGACAGCCACTTGTCGTACACGTCTCAGTTCTTGCTGCACATCAACGCCCGTAAGGTGTCGATTGCGCAGCGAGGTTGAGACAATGAAGCGGTCGTCTCTCTCTGAAGTGCAGCGGTGGCGGCCCGTTCTTGGTCTTCGATTGAAGGCACCAGTCTCTTGGAACCGTCTGTATACTCGGGATACAGCAGACTGGCTCAAGTGGAGCTGGGCAGCGACTGCTCGCTGACTTAACCCTTGTTGCAGCAAGGCAACAACTTGAGCAGCTTCTTCTGGTGTGGTATCCATGGGTTTGCGAAAACAAGGAATACAATGCAACGAGATGTGTACCGGTCAACTTGCAACAAGCGACTGATAAGGTACACCGGATGTGGAAAGGTTTTATAGCGGGATCAGGTAGCGCAAGGCGTGGATTCCTAATGAGGTAATTAACACTGACGGGCAATTAAAATGCGTCATTAAATCTGCGCTTAGTTTTTTTTTATGGTATTGATCTTAATTGAAAGCCTAATTCTTCAGCTTTCGAATGACATATCACTTTTATATTTACCATTTATCGTTTTAGGAAAATCAATGTATATGTGCGCCGTGAAGGCTTGAGTCGATTTGGTTGCTCGCGAGTGTATATAATGATACAGTACTGAGGTTATCTGATCGGATCCAGGTCACTCGCCGCGTGACCGGAAGCGCGAGTGAATGGGGAGTAACGACACCCGCCATTGCGAGCATGAGAATGGACGCGGGTAATTCCTCCTCATTATTGGGACTACGTGATCGAGTGACGTCATGAGGTCAGAGAGAGATAATATAACATTTCAATATTGAAACACTGTCAGATTTATCGGAACTGCGATATAGCTAGTGTCAGAATAACACCTAAACCTGCTCATCTCTACATTATGTTTACCCACCAACCAGCACTGGAGCACCGTAGTGGGTTCTCCAAGCTTAAGAAGGCAGTTAAGACCTTAAAGGACTATTTTTGTGTATTAAAGAGAGCCACGTGCAGACTCTATCATCCCCACAGAGAATAGAATGTATCAATGTGTTTAAAAAATAACATTGCACATCATACTACAAAAACAAATACCAGCGATTATAAATAACGAACCCTGCACAAATTAAAACTTCAACTAACACTTTACATGTAATAAACGTGGCACGTTTGTGCGCGAGTGTACACGGGGTGGATTTATTTGGGCAGCACCACGCGCATGCTAGGAAAAGGAAATATAAAGTGTTGTCTCTGTGGCTGATAAATTGTTTCAGCAAAGCGTTATGAACGCGACTGTTACTCATCAAAACGGGACACGATTTTGTATACTTACATATATTTTTTCATTTATATAGGTTTTTAATTTTCATATTTCAATTAAATATAGGATACTTATATATACCAAATGAACAATCGTTGTTTATTAAATATTTTGCAAGTATGAAAAGGGTTTAACAATACAAGAACCATAAATATTTACCTAATTGAAAAGCGCAACAGAGGGGCGTATTTATTGTATGTTAAATGGTTTTAATTTATGGACCCTTCTACAACACTGAAGAGGCTCTCTCCTGAGAACACTTGTTAAAGAGAGGTTTATTCCGTTACATATATGTGTATTCAAGTGTATGTGTTAAGGGCTCATTCTTATTAATTCAAATCAAGTAACAGTTTGTTTTGGACGTACAGTCGTACGATTAAATCATAAGACTTCTAATTTTGTTAAAGTTTAACAAATCAATCTCGTGAAACCAAATTTTAACGTTTTCTTTTCCCTAAAAGAGCAGGTAGATATAATTATTATTAATTACACGTGACACATTAATTACATGGTACATGTCACGGTCGGGATTGGAATCCAAATCTCTGTCATGACAATTTGACGCAGACTGAGCTACCACTGCGTACTGTTCCTGTACTACAATTACATCACCCTGTATAAATAATTTAGTAGCATCTATGTCAGTGGCTCCGTAAGTCACGTCGCGAGGTGCGTCGCGGCGCCAGCGGTAGACGTGGTTACGTGCTTCACTTATAAACTTGCACAAGGAACGGATTGTTGGGATGGAGCTAGATTTCGGCGCTTTGACTTCTAGTTTGGGGGTTGGGGAAATTATATTAAAAATTAAGTCAACCGGAAGGCTTTTATAGGTATACCTATTTCTATGACACTTAGAGATATATTGTAGTCAATGTTACGTACAACAATAGGCGATGGAGAACTCACCATGATGATATTATTATTTGAAACTGTAAATTGCAGAAAGAAAGATAAAATAACGTTTCGTCATTGCCACGCATATTCTTTTGGCGATTACAGCAACATATTACTAATATGACCCTAACGTAGCATAAAACTAAAACATTTATGTAAAGTAACTTTATTTGGTACGAGATACAATCTCTAATCACTACAATATGCGTCGGTGCGTTACATTACCCGGACTGTAAATCATTTAGGCGTCGCACACAGATTATATGCTAATACAAGTAGTCCACTAATAATTATGTACAACAAATGAAACTGCTCCCGGGAGTTCCACTAATGGCTGCTCGCGACGCGCCATTACTCATAGTATTTAGTGGTACCGACTGTACTTATGTGAAATACATGCAAAAACTAATCTAATAGTCTGTTTACAATGACTATGAAAAGTATTCAAATTAAATTATATCAGTTTCATAATCACCATAGCAATACCTAAGCAGTGACGCACGTCGGTGGAGTGGATGACCTATGCGGAGATGGTGATCTGGTAGACATTGATTTAAACAATAAGGCTGCCTCTTCGTGCTGTTTATTTATAACATTTTATTTTGTACCTGATATTTTCTTTAAAAAAGTTTTTTTTTCAGGCTGCAAAATAAAGAGTATTCTATTATATTTTTTTGAAGAAACTATGTTTTACACAGAATGCTCCAATGTAATTAAATTACCAACAGAGCCGCTGGCAGAACACTTCCAGCACTTGGAGCATTCCGCCCGCTTTCAAACACCTTAACCGGCCAACAATTCCAGCTGTAACTGTCTAAAACACTTTTATTGCCTTCACAAAACAGTGGAGCAGCCCCAATTGCGTAGCTACATAAAACAAATAAACTGGGCCGAAAGTTGCGCGGCCGGCGCTAACCCGCCCGAGTTAGAGACTCGACACTCGCGGAGGAGTGGCTGCAAGGACTTGACTCCGCAATTCGGCGGATTTATACTCAGCCTCTTACAAATCTTCGGTAAGCCACAGTGGAAAAGGCAGTGTTTTGTTGGGAATTTTCTTAGATTTACGTTTATTAAGCGGCGGCGGGATCAGCATGGCAGCGGGAACGCGTACATCTACAACATTTAAATGTTCGATAATGGGACCGAGACGAACGCACTTGAAAATACAAGCATTCCGTGGTATACTATTGGGGGTATGATTGGTACTTTACCTTCTTTGACGTCAAGATGGAGTGACGTGAAAGCAGTGACTCGTAGGGAAAAATCATCAATAAAGATTCCAAGGTAAATTTTTTTTTTTTTAAATCCACTGGATAAAATCTTTTAAAAGGCTTTTATTCCTTACTTTTTATAAAAACCTTTAATTTGAAAGCAAAATCAACTTTTATACTCCTCCTATCAATATTTTACTTACAATAAAATTATTGCCTAGGTCGCGATTACTGAGTATTTCTGGTAAGCTTTATTTAGACAATTTTACTAATACTTCGAATGCCTGAAGGCAGTTCTAAAAGTAACTTGTGAATTACCAGCCACCGACGACGAATACTAAAATATGTAAATTGGATCGATTTTGCGACATAACTTTCAAGCTGAATAAGTTTCCAACCTACCGTCTGAACACTCTCAAGACATGAGGCATATCTAAATTATTGAAAGCGTCTATCATACCTTTACAGACAAGGTGTTGCAGGAATTATAGGTACGTATATAAAGTAAGCCAAATAGGAGTGATACAGGACGTCATGCGTTTCTTTTTTCACGATTTTATAAAACTTGTCGAACAAAAGTTTCTCATAATGGCTTTGACCTCTTGACGAGTTTACCTTTATTATGCAGAGGCTATGTCGAATATTAAAATAATTAAATGCATTCAAGTAATCTTTTATCGATGTGCCAAGCTTCAGTAATCACCTAGCAACAAAATATTGTACCTACATGAAACAGTGAAAAACTAAAGAACGACTTGTGAAGAAGAATAGTCGAAGAACTGAAGAATAGTCGACGCTGAAGTTTCAGCTGTGAGGAAGTCACGGGGCGGCTGAAAGTTTTGACTTATTGGTTCCTTGTTAAAAAAACTTGTTTTTTTTCCTCGCAAACAACTGAAGGCGCCGGCACGTCACTCGGGTCAGTGCGCAGGTGGTTTATTTTGTTTTTTTTAAGCTACGGTTTAATTAGATTTGTATTCGGTCTTATTAGAAGCCAGATAAAATATACTTATTATAAAACGGTTTTTAAAACTTAAATGTGTGTGTTCATTATTTTCAATAGAGATACTTTCAAATCAAAATGTGATTCAAACAAATGCACACTCCACGGTATCAATAAATTATTGTACAAATTATTATTATTATAATTATAGTATCGTCTATAATGACTAGTTAGTTATTTATTGCATTGTCATTATCAGTTATGTATGAGCGACTAGTAATGGAGGTTATTGTTCCAATAACAATATCACATTATTACATTCTACACCAACATAAATATTAGATAGATTATATGTATAATATTATGTTTCGGTACATAATCATAATTATACATTCAATGTACCAAACCCAGGATTTTCATGTGATAATTTACAAGATAAGACGATACGGTTCGCAACCCTTCATATTGTGTCGACAAGGTGTCGTCTTCTGAGAATTTACGTCCATTTTGTCATTTGAGAAAGTCAAGCTAAGCACGAATGCAGTTGCTGCAATCGGCTGAGTTGTTATTGAGTAGAATGCCATAGCTGCCAGGGATGGACCCAATGATATTAATTAACAAATACCTGACTGACAAGGAACAGGCAAACGTGGCGTGAGACGCTCTCCGGACCGCCCACCACCTTAGTCAAGCCTAGTGGATGAATGAAGAAGGCCTGTAAGAGCGACCACGAATTAAAAAAATGATTTACCTACAGTTTATTTTTTTCAATAAGCTACCAGTTTTGACGAGTTTAAAACATAGTAAAATTGTAGGTAGGTTCAAATGAGTTTAAACAATACACAAAGGCTAAGTTTTGTTTTTTTTTATAATTCATCGTACCTACTGTAAATTGATAACACCCTTGTCAACTATTTGCTTGTAGAAATTGTGTTTAAGCCCGCCTTTGTACATTATGCACTCATCATGTTTTTTACTTTTTATAGGTACAATAACGTAAAATTAATAAATAAATAAAATTACAGAATACTGATTTCGTTGGAGGTGCTAAATACCTCGTTGAAATTAATCATAATTACTTACGAACCATTGAATGATAAGCATTTTATTCTCTACCCTTTGCAGCTAATAACAGAATGCTTTGTTATAAAATCGGTCGGAATTTTAACAAACAGGCGACAAATTTTCTTTACTCAAAGTTTTTGGACGCGCTAATAAAGTTACTGATGATGCGAAATTCGGAGCTTTATTCAAATTGGTGACATTTCCACACCGCCCCCGATTCCGAGAATTGTGTTTTGTTGTTGAATGTAATTAAAATAATGTTGTCGGGATAGTTTTGTGTTTTTGCAGAACTCATTAGAATTGTAAAGTTGGTCTGTTTGTGTAAACAGTCTTGACAATTTATCGTTTTGTTTCATGGTCGAAAGGCGTTATAGATGCCGAGGTCGAATATTAGCAGTATTTTATATTATTTTTTATTTTATTTTATTTTATTATTTTATTTTTTAAAACTTAACTAAGTAAATATAATAATCTAAAAATAAACTAAAGATAACTGAGGTCTAACAAGTTTCCACCTTTAGGTCTAACAAGTTTCCACCTTTAGCATTGATAATGCTAATACCACCCTAATACCACAAACTGGTAACTATGATACCTACTCTGCATAGCATTTTAATATTTAACTAAACTGAAGTTTATCTAATAAAGTTACGTATCTACGTAATTTTACATTGAATAGGACTTTCTCCTGGCCTTTCTCCATGTGGAAGAAACCTGGATTTATCGGTTATCTCATGGAAGTTATTTTATTGACATACTCGACTAGCCTTATTTTAGCCGAACTCCAAAAAACAATAATAAAGGCCACTTCTTCGGAGCTATAAAAAAAGTTCAATCTGAGATCTGGAGTGTGCAATACACGGAGGAATGTGCGTCGCTGACACGCAGGCCTAGTACAGTCCGCTACAGATAAAGTAGTTTCCATGCCTACTGTTTAGTGATTTTACATTATTATTGAGGTATCTTTCTGTGTACAACAATGTACATGCCATGTAGGTAGATCCAGACATATCATTTATTTCGGTGATGTAAAAAGATGAGAGAGAGAAAGTAAACTTTATTAAAAGTTATAACGGTAATTTTTTAATTAAATTAGTACTGAGTTATTACTTAACTATTTTTTTTAATTCAGTCTAAGCGTACATAATATTAACAAAAAAATCATCACAATTAAAGTTTCGACACATTATAGCGATGAGGTTCACTGAAAAACGGATCGTATTCCTTCAGATTCTGACTGTACTTTGTGAGAACCCTTCACCCCTCTATCACTACGCGAATAACAAAAAAGTTTTGACTTATTGAGTATGGAGTTGTCCTCATTCGTAAACATGGCCGCCTTCAGCTCCAACTTGCGTAGTTTATGCGCCGGATAACTGTTGTGGAAAAAACTGTTTCGATTTGTAAAAACGTTTCCTCTTACACATTGATGTTTAGTACTCCCATGATTTATGGAGGCTGTGTATTTGTGCCGGAATTATTGCCGCACGAAGTTTCAGTAACATTTGTAACGTGGAACAGGATAAAAATAGAAACATTCACAACAAATTAACTTCATTTTCTCTCGCTCGGATACTTTATTAGCGGTGTAAAGTTTAACAAAACGATGTCACTTGAGTTAAGTCTTCAAAGGCGCGTCAAATTCAGCCGTCTCTGATTGGTCGGCGGAGACTTGCACAGAACTTTCTGGAATCTTTCAGAACCGATCACCGCTCTTCATTAGACAATTGATCAAAGGATTTTAAACTTTGGCCTCACTTACTTAATTAAGTATTAGCTTTTGGGGGTTGATTAAATCGTTCGGGACCATTTTATTATTGAGTGTCTAGAAATGATTCAATTCTAAGAAAATATAAAGCTTATTATTAGCATAATTACTGAAGTTTTTGATAACTTGGATGAGGGTATTTTTTTAAAGTTATAACTATAAATTTATGTATACTTTTTAAATAGTATTACGTGCGTGAAGTATGGCGTCCTACATGCCCGCACGGTACAAAACACAAAACAATACTGGGCAATAACAGCGTAAGTGCGATTCTCTATCGTGTCCGCACGTAATCCTTGCCAGTGCCGGTAATGCCGCGGTTATTCGGCTAAAAGGCCCTATTAAGGCGCGGCGTGGCGTCACTGCCTGCTGGCTGCGCGGCGGCGGCGATCAATCATCACAAAACGTAGATTAACGGCGGGTGCCGAGCCGTGTGGAGGTACGAGAACGCTTTTAAGCCTTTAAATACTAAAGAGACGAATCAGGAAGTACCTACAGACATAAAATTAATGATTTCATACAGAACCACGATTTCAATAGGCAAATAAATGTGCAAGACTAAGTTAATAATATTATAATAATATGTGGGGACATCTCACACACGGCCATCCAACCCCAAACTAGGCAGAGCCTGTAATATGGGTATCGGACCGCTGATACATTTACACAAATAAATAGATAGATACATATTAAATATAAATATCAACACCCAAGACCCGAGTACAAATATTTGTCTTTAAACAAATATCTGCCCCAGCCGGGAACCGAACCCGGAACTTTCGGCATAGCAGTCAGGGACACTAACCACTACGCCATTCGACCGTCAAGTCAAGTTAGTAATGTCTTTTTCGATAGATATTAATAGTTTGGCTAATGTGAACCAAGTTACTCTGTCCTCGGTCTTCCTACCTAACCCTATCCAATAGGTACATTTTTTTTCTGTTTGGTTACAATTACGCACTCACTATTCACCCACACTCACTCAAAAGACACTTAAGGACCAAGCAATTGCACCATCACCGTTCCATAACTATGATATATGTAATTCAAATCTAATAGTAATAAAGCAGCTACCCCATATTCCTCGGTCAATACGCTAAGCGCCGTACGTCATAGCCCGAGGCAGGTGGGCCGCCCTAATAAAGCAACGAGAGGTAACGTATTGTTACGTAAAAGACTATTTCATGACACACAGTGAAGCTAGTGTGTTATTCTGTTAACAATATTGGGACAGCAATGTGAGTTTGAATGTAGGCTAACCATAGGCTAACTCTCTGTTTCACAGTGTGATAAAGGATATATGAGAGATAACAATCATGTAGGCTCTATGCTAAAATAATGTATTAAGTTGACGGTGAAAATGTGACTTCAACCGAGACATGGTGAAACAAACACTTACTTCAATATTACTAATTACGTTGAAATTAATTATCGACAGGGTTTAAGGTACTAAATACTTTCTGAATAACTATCTTACCGAAGCTAAACACTAGCAACAATACTGATAAAAACGCATTAAACAAATTAACTGCTGAACTAATTTTCTTACAAATTAGGTAAATGTAAATTATATTATGTGTTTGTATGTATAGCTGTAACCACACACGTGGAACAAAATATTACGATGTAGGCTCGACACTTGGATTGGCTGATGTTATCGCACGTAAGTAGTAGTAATATGAGTAATGGCGTATGCGTGTGTGAGTGGGGTGGTTGAGGTGTTTAATAGCTTGTATTGTATGTTTTTATTAACGTATCAAGATAGAAGAGTTAATTATGGCGCCTCGTAAGAGTGTTATTAGTGCTGATATATGCGTTAAATTTATGTTCGAGGCTGGCAGGTTGCTAGTAAGCTTCACTAGCGAACATAGCATTGATAGTTTAAGATGGTAAAGTTACATTTAAATTTTATTTATGTATGAATGTACCTAGGGTATTATTTATTAATTTATTAACACTCTGATCACGGAGTCGATGGACTATGGACTGGATGTATAGAAATTTTGCTTATTACTGACTGGTTTATGGAAATCAAAGATTCCAAAAACGACAAAATAACTAGAAAGGCTTAAGCAACTTTAATCTAATCAGTGGCCTAGGTTTGAGTAGAAAGAGTGACGTTGTTTCCGCCAAGATTGCGCCAGAGGGAGTTCTCATTAAGACGAAATGTGATTCAGAGTTGCGGCGGCCCACAGGGGCGGCTCCAGGGACCAGACACGTGGACCAACTTGCTACTATACTACAGTAACTGTACTTATTGTTAATTCAGACATTGGTCAGTAGGTAGGTACTGTTAATACTTAAATTTGAAACATAGAAAATGAAACGTTCGCAGCCAATCATAAAGTTGTATTTTATATGAATAATTTAATTTGTACATCGCTGAATTTTAATGCCAATGCGTTTAGCTGTATTTTTAGTCAATTATACGCAACTATAACTTGAGTACTACATTATTTATCTTATACTACTTCAGACTTCTTATTCTTATTACGTTTTTCTGTTTTTTCTCAATTCCCCTAATGTAATCTCAAAAGAATTACCACAACACTCTATCCTGGGCCACTACAGGCTACCTGACTAAGGTAACATACCTATTTCTACTATCTTTCTCGCCACAAGATTGAGTAAAAGCTGGCCCTGACGACGCCCCCGCATTGCCCAGTTGGCGCCCCTGGAAGGTAACTCTATACTGAAGAAAACTAACGAACGAGAGCTGTCACGCAATCGGCACGTTTAATACAACGAGATAGAATCTTAGCTCGCGCAGTAGCGGTCCGAAACTTCATTTGTCGTTATATAGAGTGACCCTCATATTCCCCAGTGGCGCCCCCGCCTGGCCCGCGGTCGTGTCCGTGACAGGCATTGTGCGAGCGAGACGAGCGGAGAAAGGTGCCTTCACCGACACGGCCCAGAATAAAACAAACACACACATTTACCAAGAAATCTCATTTCAAAACGGATTTTTGTAGAATTTATTAAAACTGAAGAGGGGTATAAAGTATACAGGTACCTAGCTACATAGACAGTAAAAGGAATTCTTAATTGAAATAGTATTGATCAATATAGCAATTAGTACAGCCTAATGAGAAGCGAACAGTGGCTGGATTCCTAGTAACTAGAGATTAAAACATGAAATAGCTCGAAATGTGGCTGTAGCGGAATCTGTTTCACAAGTTAATTAAATATTAATGATTTAAAATGAAATTATACTATTTATAAATAATTTAAAATCGGTTTAAATAATGTAGTACCAATTCCGTGATACACTATAGAATTAATTTAAACTTATCACAAACTCAATAAATGACCGATATTTTATGCTTCACTACGGTATAGGTAGGTTTATACCTATAGAGTCTCTTCAATGGAGGAAATAATCAAATTTCCTTGTTGACTGTGAAAAGAAAACGCATTTTGCATACGACGACGACGCGGCTGCGGCGGCGATCCGTCAAAGGACAGGGAATTGTGTTCAGAGCGGAAATTAAAGTAAAGGCTCCACTGAGAGCTACCCAGTGAGGACAAACTGCACCGGGTGTGGACCCGGCACTAGGCACCACTAGGAACCCTGTCCAATATTTGTTCAGAGAGTGTTATCAGCATCGCCTGCTTCTTCTACACCACAACTTAACTTCCAAATTTAAATTCAAAGTAGGCTTATCTATGAATATTAAAACTAGTAACGTTTGGACATTGACAATGATGCCATTTTCACGATATTATTTTCAGGATCACAAAGCTGGTTTTTGACTGGCTCATCTGAAATTACCATATTAAAAAAAAATCTACTCGTAGTACCTAATATTTAGGCATATAGATTCGAGAAGCAGATTATATATTTTTTTCATTCATGTGTTGATCTAGTTCATACGTTGATCGCTATAGGTACATCTACACATCCATTCATTCTCAAGATGACCAAGTATCGGTCGCCTCAGTAATGGCACCCTCAAAAGCCCAAAATAGTAGAAAATAGTACCAGGAGAGAATAGCTAGAAAGGGGGTTAGTTTGATTGATGCTCGTTCACGCTCGAAGTGATATATTTGCTGGGTCTGGTCGGATTCCACACTGAAGTTCGAGCTTTCAAGAAGGTTTTGTGTCCACTGAAATGTCGCGAAATATTTTTAAGTTTGTCTCACGGATAGGTATTATACGTGGTACCTATTTATTACGAAAACTGATGGCACTCGCGATCAATGAGCCCTTTCTGTTTAGGAGTAATTTGTCTCTGGAAGTGTTTCATATCTATCGAGTGTTTAATACAGTATGTTAACGTCAATCCATATTCAAACAACATCTTCTTGCATGCCAGTTAGTGAACGCTGCTAAATTATTCGAGACCAAAATCAATGCAGACGCACCTTAATTACGAAAGATATTAAAGTTTACTGAAAGGCACTTCAATTTTATTTTACGATCCGAGAATATAACCTGCCCAAGTTAGCTTAATAAATGTGCACAAATATCCAGCTTTATTAATTACCTAAATAGAGCAGTAGATTAGTTCAAACTCCAATAGAAAAATAACACGAAAAGTATGTAAAAGCAATTTGGTGCCAGACTAGAACCTAGAACTGAGCAGAACATGCAATTCTATTACGGAGAGGCGCCGTAATGAACTAATGACCTGAAGGGGAGCTGTTGTGAAATTATTAGCTCTGCACTAGTTGCCACGTAAATTCAGTTACTCCCACGGAATGACGTGTTATTTTGAAAGCGACTTTGGGATCGTGGTTGTGGCAGCGCAGCGACATGGAATGGTATTAAATATGTTACTTTAGCTAATTATAATTTCCACCAATATCTTATTCTAATATAATAATATAATGCATTGTTCTTAATCTACACAGGCCACGGTTTTGAAATGCACATTCATTTAATAACCTTTGAACGACATATCGGATTTTGATGAAATACGCATATGCCTTAGAAATAACTCTTCCCATCTATCCCTGGCAAGATCTAATTATGTATGTTGTAAAAAATGGTTGCCACAATTACTCCGGGCAACCGCAACACGGGTTTGTTTACCCTTTTGGTCTACATCGATAACGAACCCGTGTAACAGCAGCTCATATACTTACATAAAACTTGCCATGGAGTTTAATTGTTAATCCACAATATACACAAATATTCTAGTCACGTCATCAAAACAAACCTCAAACACACATTTACGGTACATAAATATATATTCCCAAAAGTACCTACCTTATGTGGCTCAACAAGACAAAGGACCAAAGTCTGATTCAATTATTATGCCCTAATCAACATTTACACTTGACTGGGCCCAATATGGCGAATAACTACATATTATATGTAGGTATTTACGTAAGATCATGTACATAATTTGTAAAGGCGACCCATATCTTCCCAAACTACACAGGGTGAATTTGAATTGGTGTGACTTAAGGACTGCTGAGCCGTTTGTACTGCCAAAGTACCTATTTACAGATATTACTACCTACTATCTATAAATTGTTTATTAATTTCATTCAGAACTAAGCCATATTACAAGAATAAAATAGGTAAGTACCTACTTATTTATTTATTTTTCTGTTTGCTCCTAAAGTAAACAAAACCGCTTGTAAAAATCTTACAAAAATAGCTCTTTATAAAATAAAACCGTTTCAATATGGTAAACAATGTTTACCAAGTGAACCCTGTTTTAATGATTTCTGTGAATGTTTCTTTCATGTTGTTTTACTCTTACTGATTTTGTAAATGTGAGACATAGTATTATTTCGGTACCCATTATCGAAAATACTTTTACTGATTCATAAAAAAGACGTATGTACCTACTTAATGTGTGTGGTACACACCTTATAGTAAGCAATACTAATAATATAACGCGTGTATATATATATATATATATATAATAATATATATAATAATATATATATATATATTATTAGTATTGCTATATAAATTAGTAATCTTATTACACATCATCCTGAAAAAGCTTTATGTAAGCCAAATAGAAAAATAATACTCGAATAGTGTGTAAAGAAATGCAGCAGTAAGTTGAATATAATGGCAGCCAGCATAACACCCTGTATAACGTTACCTGAGTCCGCCCTCGTCTTGTAAGTGTAGTCTGTCCCGAGTAGGAAACGACCTCACAGCTCCCGAGAGCACCCGGTAATTGTCCGTCCACCTACACACAACCTCACGACCTTTGTCAACCGACACTCCTCCACTTCTGCCTTTCCATAACGACTCAAGCATCTCCACACATCAAAACCGCAGTGGACTACTAACAACGCGTTCAATGCTCAGGCTTCATCATTTTGTCACAGCCATGGTAATGGGTCGTCGTCCAAGTCGTTTGTTACTGAAATGTTTTACACAGCCCTTTGAAGATGATTATTGCGTTATACATGTCCCGGGAAGGGTCTATTTGGTTAAGTCGGGAGATTTCGCGGAATAAACGCATGTTTTGATAAGTGGTTGTTTGTATGAATAAAACTATGAATAAAGAAGTCCCTTTAGCGTATTTGTAGCCGTGTAAACAGAATCAAAGCGAATACCTTGGGGAAGATTGGAAAGGCAGTAAACCCCGCTCCGTTGTATTATGAAGGGATTTATCTTTAAACATAAAAATGTGCGTTTTCTTTTTTCACCTGCGAGTTATATTTTTGTTGCTGGCGGATATTACGTGACTCCAGACTATTGTAGGAGTTTCTTTTATACTTCAGACGGCTTCAAGTTTCAACGGAAAAAGTTCAGGATTGTTAGCTTACTGAAATTGTTAGAAATGTATAAAACTTAATGGGTACCTAGTATCTCTTTTATTTATATTAATTCAATAGATAGTATTTCAAGTCAGCGAATTCACCCATAAAACTCACAACATTAGAGGAATCATCTTAGCTAAAATTAACTGTAGGTAATTATACATTTTTCTTTTACCGTAAAGTATTTTAGTGGTGTTGTAGACTGGCGGTACCTGTTGACATATCGCGAGCATTAGCCGGCCCCCTTGCTGAGCTCTGCTATTTATCTCAGGACAAGACGGATTTTCCTGCTTTTCTCCATTTATCTGCTTGACCCAATTCTCGAGGTAATATCGTATGCAAGGAGCCTCTTAATTCGCTATGATAATAGAGACAACTTGAAAAAGACTCTGAATTTTAGGGAGCATATAATTTTGCAGCGTGGAGAGTCCATTGTGTACTCAGCAATCAAATTAAAGCTAAAACTTTAGCTTTTAGAAGGACACTGGGAATTTTATAAATATTTTTTACACTGCAAATTTTAATCATCGCGCGCGACCGTATGTACAACCTAGTAATTATTAAACAATAGATAATTAATTTTCATTTGAATTTTTTATTAAAGTAAATCAATTCAGTCAGAAAAACTCATTCATTTTAGTCTCTCCAGCGGGCTGAAATTAGCCATTAAAACTTGTATAGGTACATTTAGTTTCGCAAACAAAAACGTAGTTAAATGTGAAACACCTCGCACCAACAACAGCTCGCGCCGACAAACTCACAAATTCCATACTGAGTATTCCCAACAAATTAATTAGAGTGAAGCAGAACGAAAGTTGTAGAACAAGCGAACAAGGGAACAAAATTAATTAGGCGGTATTAGCGATCAAAAGCGAAGCAAATAATGGACGCTTATTGGTCCCCGTTCATTGCTTCAAGATGGCGAGGAACCAAGATGGTGGGTGTCTTAGGAAGCCTCAGTAGTGGGGGAAATCAAAAGCTTATTGCAGACGGCACTTTGAGTCCGGGTCCGAACCACCTATTATTGAATTATAACTGGGTTAAAACCTCAACTAAGCTTTCGTTTATTATTTCGTTACTATTATTTATCATATTCATTATATTATTAGATAGAGCTACATTATGATATTTCTGTAATCTAAATTTCGTAAATGTAGTAGCTATATGTATTTATTATGTGAAAGTAATTTCTTCACATTTTGCTGTTGTATGTGTCGCAGGCAAATTGTTAGATCTCGCCGTTTACATACGGCGTCGTCAGTTTACAAACGCTCGCTGTTTTGTAATTTGCCGAAGGCATATTGATAACTCGTTCAATCGTTCTGAATTCGATGTTAATTGCAGTTTTAGGGTGACCATGATAAAACAAAGTTTGAACTTTAAACAAATGGAAAAATCTGACTTTATTTCAGGATTTCAAGTAAGACTTTTTACTTTTGTTTTCTAAAGTAGGTACTACATAAGTTTAAAAATTTAATAAAAAGATACATTTTAATAAAAAAACGTAGTTATTTACGCAGAAAAATAAAACTAGGCATTTCCAGATAAAAACCAACACTGGTGCTCGAATGCATTAAACTTAAGAAAACGCTATACCCTTTACTAAACAATTTATGAAGTTCTCAATTAATATCCTGCATAATATGTCCTCCGTACACCGGGATCTATGGATAACCTAGTAGTTTTTAGGTGCGGGATACCCTCAAAAACTTTGTCGTTTGTCTACGGCATTTTTACTGCTCCTGAACTGTAATAAATGACTTTAAAGTCACAATTATTTGGTGAAAATGCTTCTACACTCGTAATATTTGCACTGTTTTGAGTATTTATTGAGTCACAGAACCACTAGTTGACGCCATTTTTGTTGTCGTGATCAACAGCGCCGCGCGTGGTAAGAACCAGAACTAAATTCTTCAATTTGCCGCGGCATTATGTAAACGGCTTATGGATTGTCAATGAAATGTTTTGGCATATTATAAAATGACAAGGCAATATACATTTTGCCTTCCGCGTATTACAAAACAGCGAGCGTTTGTAAACTGCCAACGCCGTATGTAAACGGCGAGATCTAACAAAATGCCTGCGACATATGCATCATTAATGTATGTTTTCATTTGTGATATTTAGCACATAGGTATTTTTGTATACATATAATAAAAAAAATATGAAGCTGAAGGTTCTACCTTTTTAGGCCTAAGATTTATTAGCCTAATCTCGTATTGCACAGTTCCGTTTGGTCAAAGTCTCGTTTCGCCGAAAATCGTATGGCATAAATCTCGATTAGTAAAAAGTTATTTCGCATTATTTTGTTTAGCCTAATAATGGTATGGCCCAATCTTGAATAGCCTAATAATGCTATGGCATAGGTTTATACAAAGTAATGATATTCGTTTGGCTTTAACTTTGACGGAGCGTCTCCCTACATAGCGCACACTGGTGCCTTGTATTGTTTCCGCTGTTTGGAAAACGCTCCGCTCCGTTTCGGTCCGCTCCGCTTTGGTTTTGATGAACATGTGCACCTAACACGCTCCTCCTCGCTTTGCTCGTCATCGCACCTATCTTTAGGTTTCGATCTCATGGGGTTTGTAATAATTATTTATTGGTCGTTAACTTTCGATTTTTTGATCATACACTATCGTAATTTTCGGAATGTAGGAGAAAAATACCACAATACCACATTTACAACATACTTAATATATTATTTATTAAGATAACATTAGGAGAAACAAGATTATACATAGGTGTAGGCGAACATAAATTTGAGGAAACGAAACTTAGGTGTTTAAAGATTGTGCCTAAAGAGTTTTAGACGAAACGAGCTTTATGCCACATAAGTCTTGACAAAGTGATGGTTCGGCCAAAAAATTTTAGACCATACGAGTTATGCGAAATGAGTTTTGGTCAATAAAAATTATGCGAGATGAGCGGAACCCCAAGCTGAAGCATGAACATGACATTAAGCAACTGTAAAGGAACTTGCCTTTAGCTACCGAACCCTAAAAAGCATCGCTTCGGGAAACGGCTCTTAACAAGAACTACTATTATATGAGATTTAACACGACTCGGCTTAGTCAAATTACTAAGCTTTTCTTATCTAATTGACACTAGACTCAAGACTTACAAAGCTCGATCTCAAGTGATCTAAAGTATTACTATACGTTATTTTATTGCTGGCCAGAAAGGAAAACGCTAGAAGCTTTTAAAGTTTTTAAATGCATTTCCATTTTAGGGAAGTATAGCATAAAAAAACTGTTTTGGAAAAACATCAATATGAGTTTCAATAACTTTTTTTTCTTTCACTATTCGGTATACATAACACCACCATATATATTATAATATGTAGCAAATATACACAAGAAAGTATAGTGTAGTTGTCTATGAAACCGCGTGTTCTCAGGAAATACTCGGGAAATTGACTTGTGTGAGTCTTCTTCGTGAGGAAATCGAATCAGCTCCATCACCCGCGGCGCCCGCGAGCTGCCGCACACCTCTCTGTCTCACTCCCGCAGATACAACCTTATAAGTGTTGAATAAAGAGGCCAATATTGTAATGTTTCGTTTGATATCATGGAGGTGTCCGTGACAGCTGTTATGAATGCTAATCGAGTTAAGAGTTTAGTTCGATAGGGATTAGGAAAAAGTTCGCTTTTGCATTTTTGATTGGATTCGCTTTGTGCGGTTTGGATTTGGATTGCGGAATAAAGCGGTTATAGTTTTTTGCAGCAGCTGAGGATTTTATTTCTATCGCGGGTAGCCAGTGGGCCGAATCATTTATTTATGTGGATTTCGCCGAAGTTTTGAATCGGATAGTTATTAAATTAGGACGACCGAATGGCGTAGTGGTTAGTGACCCTGACTACTGAGCCGATGGTCCCGGGTTCGATTCCCGGCTGGGGCAGATATTTGTTTAAACACAGATATTTGCTGTCGGGTCTTGGATCTTGGATGTGCCCGTAAAATGGTAATAGGCCCGCCCCCTATTACATTGGGACCAACATACACTCTGGCGAAAAGTGGGTGCAGCAATGCACCTCTGCCTACCCCGCAAGGGAGTACATTAGTACAAGGCGTGAGTGCGTGTGTTTTTAGTTATTAATTATTTTTACTGTCATCCTTTTTAAGTACCGCAACATATAAATAAAAGATTACCTGAACAAAGAAAGTGAAAGCAGAGACCAAAGTAGTATTCAGACCACGAAAACCTCATTACTGTAGCACGTAGCTTCGCGGCCGTGAGACGCGGGGCCGATGTTACCAGCCGGGTGCAGAACAATCCCATCTTTAAATTGAGATACGTACAATGAATTTTAGGATGTCTATGTCATAGCGCTGTCATATTACGTATAGCTGGTGTGAAGTGGAGCCAAATCAGAAGGCGAATCATTAGGATTAAAAAAGAATCGTACCATATAATGTTGATTATTAAATTAAATAAATTTATTGTTTTAGGTACTCATAATTATCAGCAAGGAAGTTACATAATCGGAGGAGAGAAAAGTTTGTACTTTGCAATAAAGGTTGAGAATTTTACAGGCATCCTGTTCGTATATTGTTTATCAAAGGGCGTAGGCCCCGCGCCCCGTTCTACTGATACTGTCACTGTCAGCCTCATCCGACCCGCAGACAGCTGCTGTAGGCGTCTGCGAACTGTCAACAATGCATACGATTACGTCACCCGTCACCGGCCGGGTTATGACGTAACTTGCTGACAGTTAACGAAAAACAAAACGAAATTGCGTTCAGCCTATTGGGAGCTACGCTTCTACTGGCAGATACACACATACAAATTAAACTTAGGCCTTGGTCTCCAATTTACGCCGTAGGTCGCGTCCAGCGTCACGCCGTAGGCCGCGTCATGATGCTCACTATAGAAATGTACTGATGCGGTCTCCCTCACACGCCGACGTTTGCGCGTAGACGTAGTGAGCATGGTGACGCGGTCTACGGCATGACGCTGGACGCGACCTACGGCGTAAATAGGAGGCCGGGGCCTTAATGACACCCCTATATTACGTCGGTGGTTAAAATAGTATCTTTCTCGAGCGATGAGAACTATGCGGCACGTCGTATGCTGCAACTTCCATTCGTCCGCTACCAATGTACATCTTAAGGACGGGGCCCCATTGCTGCGGTGCGGATTTTCATATATTATTTTTATGTATTATACCCTCAAAACGCACCAGTGCTCATGTGGACTATAGTTATAACAGGTATTTGTCGCGCCAGTTGAGTTGAAATGCTCTGTGTGAGTCGCTGCGTCACACTGAGTCACACACAATTACAGAATTGACTTCCAGTGTTCAGACAAACGAGGACATGTGGTCCGCTCTGTATTTTCCATTTTCAAATGCACATAATGTTATCATGACGTTTTCTTAAATGGAAGTTAGTTAAGTACCTACATTACGCCAAAATATGGTTATATTTAAGCTTAAAAGTATGATTTAGGAATTATGCATTTACTTATTTCATACATTTAGAAGGGTAGTTTAAACCACGATAACGGCCATTTCAAAATGCTGTATTTATAAGAAACTAAAAACTTACTAAATACATTGCTGAAAATATTTATAAATACCTACTACTTTTTTAGAAATACACTGATGAATTATCTATTTCATTTAACAAATTGAGTATACGGTACGGTCATTACGTTTGCAGCCTGAAACCGGCCAATCAGGAGCAAACCTTGTTAAAGCAGCCAATCAAATGCAATTACTCAACTCGATAGCCAACGATCGGCGAAGTGAATCAATAAAGTACCCAGTAAGATAACAGACGGATAGCCACTGTCTTGCATACCAACTCGCCAAATTAGGTCACTATATGATCAGCGCGGTTCATGATCGCACGTATTTTACGGCAAGAACAATATGCTTTCAAAAGGAAATACGACATTTGATGACTTGCCGAAAGTATAAGGATGGCCAAAAAAGTGAATAGAAACCGGAACGCGACCGCAGAGGACAATTAAAAATGAATCAGTCAGATACAATGTGCCAGTGTGTCTGTTTTTGGAATGTTTTGTTTTTAATAGCCATTTAAATTGACATTTGCTTTGAATTTTTCATAACGAAGCTTTTTAGGATTTTCCTTCTGTCACAGAGCTATTATGTTTGCGTTATTATGTTTGCGATAGTATGATATTATGCGATAATATGGAGATGCTGGAGGTGTTGGAGCATCCCCATGCAAAGGGAGGATCCTCCGACCAGGCCGGGTGGTGTGGCCTGGCGGGCAGCTGCCCAACGGTTAGCGTTGGGGATTTCTATATACCTATTGCAGAATAGGTGAGAAACTTCGAATGTGCGATGTAGGATTTCATAGTAATTTGTTCCGTGGCCATACATCTTCTTTGTATTGAGTTCCGAGCGAAATCTGTTGATCATCATCTGAACTAGTAGCTAGGAGTCCGCCACAGGTAGATAGATCGTGCATGTACCTACATCTATAAAAGATTAAAGTAAACAAACAACAACTTAATACATCCCTATCTCAAGAGTCTAGGCTAGGTTGGTCTCAATGCTTAAGAATTTAACTTTAGTATCGGCGTTTTTGTTGTTGTTTTTTTATTTATTTATATGATTCGCCATTAAAGATTACATCACATTCATCCCTAATAAAAATACAACAGTTTAATGATAAAATGCATCTTCAATAAGAGGCATTGTTAAGACAATAAACAATTTTTGAGTATCAAGTTGTATTTATAAATATAACGTGACATGACGGTTTCCACCAAGGTTAGCTTGGTAAGAATGTACACATCAGACTCTTTCTTCCCGTGTTGGCGGAGGAGGAGTGATTCCGCAAACTCATTATCATATTTTGTAAGCTTGAACGGTTTTCATTCGTTTTATAAGTATCAATAACAGAATTATACCGTTTTTTGAAATATTTTATTATGACAATCGACTTCTGTGTATTTTTTTGTGTGAGTTATCTGGTACTAATATTTGTAAAACATTGAAATAAATTTAAAATAAACATTACAATACTACTTTATGACTATACTCTTTAATGCTGAAATTCGCACGGGAATTTTACAGGGCGATGCAAATCGCGCATAAAATCGAGTGCAGTGATAATAATTATCTTAATGTATTTTCTACCAATAAATAGTTAATTTATTTTCAAATTGCCCATTTAAATATTAACCTAAATACTCAATATCTCAGGCAGATTCTAGCTCACGATTTGTGATAGTGAAACGGAAGCTCTTTATTTTAAATTCAGCCGGTACTAGCCGCGGCTAGACCGGGAGGTAACTCAGGTATTTCGGCCTCCACAATTTATGGTCTGGCTTGAGAGACCCGCCTATGATATACGGCTGGCCAGTGATTTATTATGAAGCCTTGGAAAAATTGCATCTGCTTCGATAGGAAGTATCGTGTTTTGTAGATTGTCTGATTTATGGATCAGTTACCTGCAAAATTATTAATTAATGGACAGAGCGAAAAATTAGATAAGGTGGTTATTTTCACATTATTCACGGTATTTTTAACTTTATCAGCCTTTAGCCGCTGTTTGCGTCGCCTTCATGAAGATCACATATCTACTAAGTTTAAACTAAGTATTTCCTATTTAGTCCAGGCTGTTCTCTCCAATAAAGTAGGAACAGGGTAAAGATTAACTAACGGTCGTTGTATATAAACAACAGGAAGCTAAATAAAGCTCTGTTGCGAGCAACAGCCACGATTGTTAATGAAAGGAATCTCAGAAATAAGTACAACTATTAAATAATTCAGTCGCACGCAGAATCACTACTTTCACGGAAACCGTGGTTCATTTAAAATTAAAATCCAACCTACATATCTGAGCTGAGCATTGTTACTACAACCGACGAGACGTGCGACCGTACAGAGTCTGACAATGCTAAGTTTGCAACTGAAACAATTACAAACCGACGTTAATATTAAAAGCTTAGTAGCATAACAAAATAAATGTTTTGCAAAGAAATCTGACCCCTCTCAGAAGCATTGTTACTATGAGAGGGGGGGTTAGGTTTCTCTGCACATAAATACTTACAAAGTTAGGGCTGTCGGACTATATGTACTTACATTCACATTGTAAGTGCGGCTTCGATACAAAAATTCAATTGAAAAATATTAGAAGAATTAAGTAATATAGGCCATTTCAAGATTAGGTTCATTGATAATTTAGGTACCTACCATATATTAGCTGATTTAAGATGCTCAATATGAAAGCCTTTTAACGTACCTTCCCCGTTAAAAGTATTCATTAATGTGTTTATGAGTACAATAGTCGGAAAATTAAATCGACATAGGTAATGTATACTTAAGTATTTAAATTCAAGATGAAACCCATATTATACATGTAATGTGAAATACAAGCATATCGCATTAAGCAACGGGAGCCTCATAAAAGCGTTTGCGGCTGTCTAACGGCGGTTCTGTATGTAATTGGAGGCGAAGTATGGAAATATCTCATCGCGCGGTTACAGCCGTGTTTTGTATGGAGATTACATGGTAATGTAGTTTGTATACGGGATCACTGCCGGTTAGTGGAAGCGGGGACAGCAATACTTTGGTCGGCTCGTTTAGTGATAGTTTTCGTTTATAAATACTTAAGGTAACGCGTCCTTATTCCGAGGTAAATCGCAACATTTGAAAGTAAGTAAGAAAAATAAGCATTTGTAACCATCAATATTGATGTGAAATATTGTCTTCTGTAAGAATATACGTTAAATTTTATATTTCTTAACACAGATTCATTGATAACACATTTATTATACTTAAAAAAATATAATTTATTACACATGTCGATTTACCCTAATACCGAGGTAGGATTAGGGTTTCTTCCATATACCGAGGTAGCCTGTTCCATATTCCGAGTTAGTCCTGTCAGTGGCTCCATGAGTGTGGCCATAAACGTAAGGAAATTACAATCGAAAATATCGATATACTTTTTTAACCTTAAAGTACTCCAAATAAATTTAATTATTCTAAATAGTAGTTGAAAATAATGAAAAGAATTAAATTTATAAATGGAGAGTCCATTTATATTGGTTTTCGTGATAATTTCTATTATTTATGTAACATTTTCATAATTCATTATTGCAACTGGTAACATTGGCTAGAAAAAAATATTCATAATGCTTCTATGATGTTCTATGGACTTTTCCAAGCGTTAAAAAAAAAAAGAGTAGAGATGGGGTAAATTGATGAAATAGTGACAGTAATCGAATATAATCGATTATTGAACTCGAATGATTTAAACATTTTTACTATAGTTTTTATCTAAGTAAGGTCTAAATTTTTTCCACGATATTTTATGTTCTTACTTAAATGTTTAATAGTTGATGATACGTAATAAAAGTAGATGTGTAAGGACTGAGGAAAAGTATCGAATACTTACAAAAGCACAAATACCTTATCAGTACTAATTTCCGATGAGTACCTAATGTATTTACCATAAACAAATATGATTATAATAAAAGTATCTACCCAGGAATCGATCCAGCATCGATTATTTTTTCATTCAAGCATAGGTCGGAAGCAAGGAACATTGCACTAGGTACATCTCTATGGCGCATGCGCGCTGGACTGGAGGCGCGCCGGCGCCATGTTCAATTTTCCGCCGAAAAGTTTGCCGCTATTCTTTGAAAGTATTTTTGTTAAGTCTTTACATTAAAAAACAAACATCTTTTATTAAATTATTATGTTTGTATTTGCAATATGCAATTGGAAAATCGATAAGGTAAGCTTGTGTGCGAATTATTTTAGGAAATTACGTAAAATGGAAATATTTTTATGTTTTTATCAGTAATTTGGCATCAGTTTAGTTACTAACCTAGGTTTTTGTTCTAGCGTTCGTTTCTAAACTCACTAAGTTTTGTGAAAATGGGTACCTACTTATAAGGATAAGCTTAATTCTGGCAACTATCCATACAAAATTTACCGACTTACTTTATTTTTCAGTGACAACAAGAAGAAAATGAAAAAATCAACCAGACCCCTAAACCAAACATGAAATGCAGTATACAGGACATTCATTTATCTGGGAATTCTGGGATAACAATATTACAACGGCCATCAGACCACGAAGTAGAAGGATAATGGAAATAAAATACAGAAATGAAATTAGGCAATTGTGTATATAAGTGTTATAAAAACTCAACCGTCGTGTGTGTTATTTTATTCACCCAAATAAAGTTTTACGTCTACAAATTTGTTTCTTTCTTCTTTTAAAAATAGTAATAAGTAGTATCTAGTAGTAGTTTCGTAAAGTCAGGCATATCTATCCAGACCCCTTTTAAATTTAGGAAGAAAGTCGCTAATTCATCTTGATTTTATGGTTTGATGACGGCATCGGATGACACTGCGAAGGTGTGATGTAGAGTCATATTCCGATTTCCGAGGTACCTACCTATGTAAAATGTCATACTCCATATTAGGGGTTCAGCAAGTATTTTAATAATCCATATTTCGAGTTATCAAATTATCGATTTAGAAACAACATAGATATGTTACTCAAATCATACATAAAATATTGGTAAAAATATGTATCACTTACGTTAATAGCGATAAAATAACACTGTTTTTTATCATTTCAAATATACATACTAAGTTAAGGTTTTCTAGGTAACCATGATTTTTGCGTCAACAATTATCGTGTCATATTAAGATTCCTAGACGATATTTTGTACCGCCGAATTAGGTTATAAGCTTGTCACGTTCATCATTATTATTATGTAATCAAGCATATACTTCAAATGTTATTATTTGTAAAGTTATAAGCTAAAAATCATGACATAGTATTTTTCCTTATACCGAGGGTACCTCGGAGTTAGGAACAACGTATAAAATTCAGGCCATTATACCGAGGTATTTTGTTTTTGAGTTTAAAGGGGTTAAATTAGTTTACAAAGAGTTAAAATTTAAATTTAATGTAAGTATAAGAATATAATAAACTAAATATAAACTATTTACAAAGTTGAACGTCGTATAAATATTAAAAAACACAATTATTAAATATGGCTTGCCTTACGTAAGCCGGGTCGCGTTTGTATGAAAAACATGGCGGCGTCGCCCTCACGGCACATTACATGAGTTTTTAGTAATTTTAGGCAATTTTAAACATATTTACTACATCAAGTGGTTTCAGTTAAAGATAATGAACGATTAAATGTAATTTTAGAGTATCCAAACCTATTAAAATGAGTAATAATCATGGAAATAAATATAACTCGAAATAAGGACAGCATTTTGAATACCGCGAAATATGGACTCTCTACGTTATTTATTCGTAAATTTACAATTAAATAAGTAACCAGTAGTAGTGGTAACCAGAAATTATTTCATCAGTCCAAGAGATGACAAGTAGTCCAGTCAAGGAATGAGGTGTAGAGTGCGTGAGCAGGTAACTAAGCGATTCCTTCAGAAACTTGTTCAGGGGGCTTAGGTTGTTAACATACCAAAAGTCCTGACTCCTAGGTGATGAGCGTGGGGGAAGAGGGAGGGGGGACAAAGGTACGAATTTCTGGTTTTTAGCTTATATTTCGAAAACGGTGCATCGGAGAGAAATATTTTCAACTAATGAAATTAAGTTCTTAAAATTATCTAAAACTTTTATAGTAGGTATATGTTTTTTTCTGATTCCTAACCGTTTTTGAGCTATTACCCTCGGAAAAAGTTGAAATTTACAAGAGAAAGGTATTCATTCAAGAACTTAATTTCATTAGTTGAAACTCACTTTTACTCATTTATTGACTGGACTAAAGAGTGAAATTGAACGGTGAACGTTATTTCGGCCAGATTTTTATTTATTTATTTATTTTATTTATTTTAAAATATACAATAGCCAACAGGCGTACACTAAACAAATATTACGAAAAAAAAATACAACTAAGATTCAGTGTAAACCCAATTACAGGCTATCACAACATGCATGACAATACCTAACCTAATAACTTAATATATTACATTTATTTCCTAAAATAATTACAAATAAGTAAGTACTTATACAAATTTTAAACATATAAGTAAACATTCATAACAATTTATGAACCAACTGGGTGAGATCTTTCTTAAACTTAACCAGTGAACCTGATAACACATCCAGAGTCTGGTCATGGTGAAATAAGATATTGTGGTTTCGACAAATCCGAGCTATAACATTATTAGCGCCGGTGTTCGTTCTATAAAAAGATAAACTAAATGGATGGAAATTAACAATGCGGGCATTACTACGAGGCACTGTGTAATTTAAGCGCTTAACTAATTCGGGACAGTCAATGAGGCCTCTAACAATCTTAAAAAGTAGCACTTGATCTGCAATCCAGCGACGGTCATGTAAGGGAGTCAACTTGAAGTGCTGGAGGCGACTTTTACTTGTTGTAAGCACAGATTTTTTGTTTTGGTGCACAGTCAGAAAGAACAAAAACCTCTTTTGAATGCCCTCAAGTCTATCAATATGACACTGATAGTGCGGATTCCAGATAGGAGAGCAGTATTCAAGTAGACTACGAACCAGCGCATAGTACACTAACCTTAAAGTGGTCCAATTCTTAAAAGCTTTACAGTTCCGCCATAAGAAACCCAACATTTTATACGACTTTTTTATTATAGAGTCGATGTGTGGGATAAATGTTAATTTGCAGTCAAAAATAATACCCAAATCTCTAATTTCATATACCTCTTTTATAAGCGTGTCAACTATGTAGTACGACGTGGTAATAGGGTTTTTTCTTTTGGTGAATTTTATATGAGCACACTTATTAATATTTAAAGGTAGACGATTTTCATATGACCAGTTTACTATCTTCGACAAATCACTCTGTAGCAACATAGAATCATCAATATTATTTATAATTTTGTAAACTTTTAAATCATCCGCGAATAAAGAAAATGTACTATTAATAATAACGTTAGCGAGGTCGTTTATAAAGACTAAAAAAAGTACTGGCCCCAGATGCGAGCCTTGCGGTACACCAGAAGGGGCTAAATATGTTCTCGATTCATGACCGCTGACAGATACTTTCTGAGACCGACCATTTAAATATGAAGAAAACCAATCAAGCAAACTTCCGTGCACTCCTACCGTATGAAGTTTTGATAAGAGAAGTTTATGATCCACTCTATCAAATGCCTTACTGATGTCGGTATAAATAACATCAACCTGCAGGCCTTTGTCTACTGCTTCAGTGATATCAGTCACAAAAAGTGCAAGGTTAGAAAGAGTGGATTTTTGGCTGCGAAATCCATGTTGCTGAGGCACCAATATTGATTTAAGGTGTCCCGTAATGACTGGGCAGACCAAGGACTCAAAAACTTTGGCCAGTATAGAAAGTAGACAGATTGGTCTATACTCCTCAACAGTGTTTATATTCTTACCTTTAGGAATAGGCACCACATTAGCTAACTTCCATATAGCAGGGAAAGTACCAGTCGATAGGGAATGATTAAATATTATATGTAATGGTTCAACTAATTCGTTGGCACATTCAACAAAAAACAATGCTGGAATGCCATCGGGCCCAGCTCCAAGATTTTTATCAATATTTTTCAAAGCTGTTAATATAGAATAAGAAGACAATTTCAAATTACCTATAGAGCTATGGGAGGCATTTCCATAATTATTCGAAGCACAAGTGTGAACAAGGGAGCAGTTACAATTAGATGGCAACGAGTAAACTGAAGCGAAATGGTCAGCAAATGCATTGCAGATGTCTTTAGGGGTAGAAAAGGTACTTCCATTTGAGACCATTATACTAGGAATGGACTGAGCACCATTACGTTTTGCCTTTATAAAAGACCAAAATGCCTTTATATTGTTGCTATGGATTGACGATTCAATTTTATGTAAGTAATCAGCATAACAACGTTTGATTGCAACATGACAATGGCTTCTAGCGACTGAAAAATCTATCGAATCTAAGGGATTCCCTGTTTTTTTGTACTTTTTGCGGAGTTTATCTTTTTCATTTAACGACTTAATAAGGCTGGGCGTATACCAAACGGGATACTTCCCGGGTATCTGGTGACTTTTTGGAACATGTTTTATCTTAATATTTTCTATAATTTGGTAAAAAATGTGAAGCATTGCGTCTACAGAGCCCAAAGGTGTTAATGTCAATGGCCAGTCTATCTTAAGCAGTTCATACTTTATGCTTGTAAAATCCGCTAAATGGAAATTAAATCGGTCCATACTTACCTTTTTTATAGACCTTGGAACAGGAAATTCAATTTCAATTAACAGTGGTGGATGTGCAGGGTCAAGTTTTGAAAGCGGGTCCATTACGAGCGAAGTTTTAGCATTTAGGCAGGAAGTAAATACGAGATCTAAAATATTACCGGATATATTTTTTATTAAATTGAGTTGTGACAGATTGTTATTTAGAGCTAAAAAGTCCGATAGAGCATAAAACATTTGACTGTTGGTTGACTGTGGTATGGCAGTTACGCAACCGTTAGATGTAGGGGAAGCAGAAGGGCACCAAATGATTTCACTTATATTAAAATCCCCCAAAACCATGACATCTCCGTCCATCATGGCAAGAGCATCGCTGATATGAGACAACTGATTAGCAAGTTTTACATGATTTACTGGTGGAGGAATATATACAGCGCAGATATTTAAAGTTTTATCACCTCTTTGGGAGCCAGTGGAGACTGTAACCCAGAGATCCTCGAAGGAACTCTCAAATTCCAATAGTCGGACGGAGCTCAGACGTTTCGATACAGCCACTAGCACGCCACCGCCGTCAACTTTAGATGTGTTATCAAGGCAGCGGTCCCTACGGTGAATACAGTAGTTGCTATTTAAAACCTCTGCGTCAGTTACACTGTCATTTAACCAAGATTCTGTGAACACAATAACATCATAATCAAAATTTAGACTAGACAAATACAAATCATTTAATTTACCTCTAATACTTCTTGTGTTTTGATAATAAATATTTAACGACGACATTGTTTAAGTAATACCGAACAACGTAACACACTAATATACCTGACTTAATTAACTAATATGTAAAAGTTTAAACAGAAGTAGGGTCCGGCTTCAGACTCTTTAAAAACTCCTCGCTTTTTATCCATAAAGTCGCTGATGACTCGTCTTTTTTCATTAAGATTCTTCCGTTGCGAATCCATAGAAATTTATAGTGGTTGTCTTTTTTAAAAGATCGAGCTTGAGCGTGGAGAGCCCGGTTATTCGGTGACAGGTGCTCAGACACATAGATAGGCTGCTTATCACCCGCTATCCCCAAGTCAGCACTGTTCAGTTTATTAGAAGAGTTAGCTTTGTTGTACTTCCAGCATGAAGCAAGCAGACTGTCTCGTAGTTCAGGGGAAGAGAGCTTTACGATAATGGCTCTGGGTCTCGATGAGTTGGGATTAGACTTTGCCACTCTAGTGCAAGATACAATATTAGTTTCTTTTACAGGCGCAGAAACCACACTACTCAATTGGGAAACAGTACTTATTAAGTTTTCCCTCGGATGTTCCGGTACACATTGCAGCTCAATATTGCTCTCACGAGCCTGCTGCTCCAACCTCGACAATCTGAAGGTCATGTCCTTCATCTGTTCCTGTAACTTACTGTTTTCAGCACGTAGAGTGTTAGTTTCAGAGCGAAGACTTGAAAATTCTTTGTAAATTTCGTCGAACTTGGCGGACATGAACTCGACTGACTGTGCCAGTTCAGACAAAGCACTTAGATTTTTCTGCAGTGGCTGTAACTCCGACTTAATAGATGTAGAAATGATTCCGTCCAGTTTTTGTAGAAGTTTTAATTCGAAACTTTCAAACTCGTACACGGATCCACTAAGGATAGAAGTATTGTTTCCTGTATCCTCTACAAAATCGGCAGCTCTAACAGGTGTTGAGTTGGCATTGTTCCGAGGTTTTTTAGCCATACAGCTTGTGCAAGTCCACGGTCTGGTTAGTTGCAACTTAGTCGACACACCCACACAATCACGGTGGTATACTGTGGCGCATTCAGCTATGCAGCAAGTCACGCCATCTGCCGCCTTTGACGACATGAACTTTTTACATGCTCCGCACTTGTTCATTTTAACTTTTAATTGATTAGGTAATTATTTTAACTATTGATCTTATAGCAAGTAGTTCCAAATTCACCCACTGCGAGCGCTGAATATTAATAAACTTATTGTACTTCACAAAAGTTGTGTTGGCCGGCCGAGGAATCGAACCCGCGCTCAACGCACGGATGCCGGGCTCCGACCAAAACAATAAACCGGTACGCTATCGGAACACTGTTAGAGTTGTTGAAAATGTCATTCACTTTTTGCAACGAACTAATATTTTGTAGTGGAGGGTAGTGTCTAGTTCGGGTCTAGTCCAATGGGCACCAACTCTCACTAATTACACCGTTAACAAACGTTTATAGTTCAACACTTTGATTAACTTCCAAAGTTCACCACTTTAGGTAAAGTTTGGTACAAGGGATTTGCAAATTGCGTTAGTTTAGACTATTTTAAAGAAATAAAACTACGGGAGCTCACAACACAGTGTTAATCGGTCGGGTGACGTCACGAACCCAGATCTTATTTAAACTCTAAAGTATACATATAATAATTTTTTAACTGATATATTACCCATGATTTTTTAAAAGCCTGATAAATTTTATGAAATTACTTTTACAAAACCTCATAATTATTTTCCTTTCCAAAGCCAAACCGATTCTCCATAAAAATTGCACGCAACTCCCTTAGAGGCTAACACCTCAAATTAAAATTAGAACAACGAACGCAGTGGAGAGGTCCCGTACGGAGGTTGTTTAAAATTTATGAGAAGCCTGCGCCGCCACCGCCGTCGGGGCCTGAATACGATCGTATTTCATAAACGGCACTCGGGCACTCAATAAATTATAGGAGCAGCCTTCGATAGAATATCGACAGCCGACCAGCGATAGAATAGCCCTTCGGACCCACGTGAACGTATATTATGTTAGGTTACAGATACACAGACTTTGGGGGAAGATTAAGAAGGGGATTAGAGCGATTATTTTTTTCTTTTTGATTTTAAACAACAAAAAGGAATAATATACTGCTGTGCAATGTAGGTCACATGCTTAATAGGTACATATTTCCAGGATATTATAATGAAACATTTACTCGTAAATGAATGTATTTTAATATGCATAACACATTGCACATACATCAGACATAAATGGTAGTGTAATTGATAATTAAATCCAAGCAACACACACAGAATTACACAATGTCATCATTACTATCTGTGTCGCCGTTCATAAAATAATTAACATAATTATTAACGATAGGGAGGTATAGTGCCACAAACTTATCTGTTCCGGTGAGAGCGAACTAAATTGGTCCATACCTCATTACTTACTAAATGAATTTCATATTGACATAGATTATATGGACCAATTTAGTTCGCTCTCACCGGAACAGATAAGTTTGTGGCACTATATGTACGACATACACATCTAACTTAAACATAAGTCTCAGTTGCAGCTTTACTTTGTAAAATATAGGAAGAACCCTGTGACAGCTGTCAAATCCACACATTCTAGGTATCTGACATTTGTTGGTTTTTCAATTGCAAGCGTCAGGCCGTCAGGGTTCCTACTTTATACTAAAGAATACTTTGTGAAATATAAAAATAATAGGGTTAATAAGTTAACATTTTTCTCAACATGCCAATGACGTCATACGGTGTGCGGTCCCGACCCCAAAACTCTAGCACAATGCTTGCCAACTATCAAAAATTAACTGAACCTGATAACTACCGAAATGCATTAGAAACTGTTCAACCCCTTCTGCTAATTCCCGAGCACTATTAGTTGGAGAATAGTTCGCAAATTCAGTTCTGCAGCTGTATTCTGTAACTACTATAAGCAGTTATATAATATTATGTGTTGAGTGGGCGTATAAAGTATGGTGCGATAGATACTTAAGGGTTTTACCTTTTAGATCAACACACCATAAATAATTACGCCTTTATTTTATCCCCCGCGCGGATATAATATATGTATACGTATAGATTATGCTATGTATTCAAGGGATTAGATTTATTATTTTACTGTTAATTAACTTATTAATTCATACCTAAACAAACATATAGTTATCTCACCTGGCCAAGACCCTAACTCGAACTGTAATAGTATACCATACTAGGTAAGTAAAATATTACGAATCTTCTATATAATATATATAAACAAAGCTTTTACTTTAACAAAAACTAAACCCCATTCAAATCACTGCCCATGTTAAACGCGGCCACTTTTACGTCACACACGGCGCAAAGTTAGTTGGCCCGTCTGAAATTTTAAACGAAAACAGGCAAAGCTTAGAAAGCGTTCCATTTACGTCACAAAGATCATTTGGCAAAGGGTTCGCGCCGCCCCAGCGCGCCGAGGAGACTGCCAGAGACAAAAGAAAAATTGGCTCCACTCGGAATACAAGCCGAATTTAATAATAATACTCGAGATGTCCGAATTATACGCGGTCACGCTTCCACTGTGTCTTTATTGGTGATGTCAGAGAGAGACGCATGGTAATTAGGCTATTGGGAATTGAGATATATATAGACCGATGGGCCATCTCACCGCGCCTGCTGTAGTGGCTCTCTATTATTGTTTATGGTTATGTTTTCTGCCTTTTAAAGTACTGAAGTTTTCTCTGATTGAGGTCTCTTTCAGACCTGTGAGATGATGTGTAACATCTGCTTATATCCAAGGGGTTAATGGCAAATTAAATACCTTAGATAATTTTCATTGAACTACATAATTATTATTCTTGCGGAAAAAAAATTAAGTAAGTACTTTATGAAGAAGTAACGAATATAAGTAAATAATAAATGTTGCGTTTATACGCAAACATACCACCTAAAGTAATATAGACTGATATGGTAGGTAATAAATAAAATGTATAAGTAAATGTGCTAGCGTTAAGGCTTTGCCAATATTGCAGACTCACCGTCAATTCCTAATCCTCTTTCAGTTTGCTACGGCAGAATTCTAGCCAAGAGCTATTCTACAATATGGAAACTAGTATCTATGCTTGAACTTACTTTGAAGGATTGAATGAAGTGATCCGTTGCACTGCTCAAAGCAAAGGCGAACTGAAGTGGTCACTAGTCCGGGAAAATGGACCATACTACAGACCTTACTACGAAAGCCGTCAGAGACACGAGGACCGATGAAACTATTGTGTATGGAACATAGAAGTGACGTCAATAAAATTAAAAAAATCTGGTATTTAATCTTAGTAATAATTATATAAAAATAATCATTATTTATAAAAGATAATTAAACAATCTTCTCATTGAGAATTGGCTAGTTCTAGAATGACTCTTTTTTATGAAGGAATTTAAATAATTTGACACTGAGTTGCAGAAAGGAACTTTAAGCTAATGTCGACCTTAAATGTGTTGCTGCCTTGCTTTGACAGTATACGGACAGAAATAGACAGACATAGTTTTAATGTCGACATTAATTAGCTTAAAGTTCGTTAGTGCAACTCAGCACTAACAAAACTATTATCTTCGGTCCCATGAAAAAAGTCGACTCACCTGTCACGCAAGCGGAGTTCTTGAACATGCCCAACACCTTTTGGCGGAGTGTGTTCTTCATATTAAAGCTCATAGGGAGTCTTTACTAAAATACATTGGCCATTCAAATACTGAATTGATGTAGTTGTAAAACAACATTCTAGCGATGCCATGGTCGGAGGCAGCAAGGAGACCTAGACCGAAGGAATAACTACTTTACCAAAATACTAGTCTTTAAAATAATTATTCAATGTGTAAATTTCTAATTTAGGATACAATGAGGCTGAAATATTCTCAGATGAGAATGAAGCCTCTATTTAAATAAACGAGATTAAAAAAATAAAGTACACCTATTATCTTAGATTAACGATATAAGTAATAGTACTTAATTGACGATATCAGCTTTACTTTGGAAAATTATTAAATATGGTTGGTATACTTTATACCTATAACTTCTTGAAACCTGTAGGAACGATGCGACACAAAACGTACGAAAACAAATCTACAGTAGAAGTGCCGAGATAATCCCGTAGTACAGTTGCACACCTAGAACTACGATTAAAAGGGGAATAACCAATAACTAGGCGACCACTAAAACTACTGTTTGGTCCACGATTCGAGACACATTTGGCACCGCTGAAGGCCTGAAGGCTGCCAAAGGTCTTTCGCTCTGAAAGCTGTGTGTGAAATGAAACGGATTTTTCCGTATCAACTGATACACGGCTATTAATCATGTATGCCTACGATGCCTATGATGTCTGGAAGAAATCGAACGAAACTTATATGTTTGCTTCAGCAGGTTTTGCTATAAAATCTTGTTGGAGGTAGTATAAATGTTGGTTCGAAAATATTTATGAAATACTTACCTACTTATATTTAATTTATATGCAAGTATTTCCATAATTTTATAAGTTAATTACTTGTATTAATAAACCAAAGTAGGTACTTATAATTAATTTTGAAACTAAAACTTACGAGTATTCCTTCAAGCTATTGACAATGGCGCGTATCACAATAGCGCCCACGTGACTGCGACCACTCACTCGAGTCACTCAGTACCGTTTCAAAGTTAGTTGCAAACTTACAAATACACCACTGCTTAGCTAAGTAACACCTCAATCTCAAACTTGGAACGAGTTATTATTTATCCGGATAATAAATCCCGTTATGTAATAAACTTAACTGCGATAATCACAATACCTAATTAACTGACAATGGGTCTCGTCACGGGCACTTCGCTTTGTTTGTGTTCACTTCACTTGTCAAGTCGACGGGACGCACTGGGCCGCGTACACGAGGTATGTTCGATGTTCGTGGTAGCCGGCAGCGGCGCGAGATCGCGGGCTCGGCGGGCGCGACACAGAACCGCGCGGGTCGGCAGTCGGCGCGACACTGGCTGCGCGCGCCGGCCCGGGCCGCCCCCTCCCCCGCCCCGCCGCGCCGCGCCGCACCCCCGCACTCGCCCCGGTGCAATTCTATCCAAAAAATCACATTTGAAAACCTTTCCTTGTCACTGAGCTTCAATAGACCATTTTTCTCGCCCTGTCTTAAGTACTAGTCGTTCTGTTATTAGTCTTTCGAGCCATTGTTGAAAGCCTCGATGAGTTTTCCTCTTAAATTCCTTTTTGTTCCGTTTTGCAAAGATCTAGGTAATGAATACAGGTTATGTGGAAGCTTTTGGAGTTTTTGTACGTTTCTTGTACACACTTGAAGATCAAACGGCAGGTTCAAAGAGCTCGTGCGAATATTCATATTCTCGTAATATTGCTCCTTTCTCGTTGGGTTTCGTTATATTTCGCTCGTATTCTCATATTATTTATTCGTGAAGGTATGATTGTTGTGGAAGTGTTTCCTTTGAGTCTCAATATTGTTCGGCGCCGGCTATGGATAACTTCACCGACTGGCTGAAACATTAAATAACAATTTACTTTCTCGTAAGTATATGTATTGAGAATACGCTCCTAGCCTTCTAAGTTAGGGGTAATAAAAATGAAAAACAAATCTTTCATCTGTCTAGGTTTCTTTTGTAATTAAAATGATATGAACACAAATATACTTTAACAGCGCTTACTCCTAACAACCAAGGGTATAAATGTTTTGTAAAAATGTTGTCAACGTAATCCCCAGTTTATCCTCCATTACTCTAAGCCGGGGCATCTCAAACAGTTCTCTTCAGTATTTTTTATAATTAAAAAACTTTATAATGCAAACGCTATTAAAAATAAAAGCAATTTTCTCAAGCATTATTTGACTCTGACCATAGCATTTCGTTTGCTACGCCGCGCCGTAGCAACCGCGTAGCACCCGCGTAGCAACCTCGCAGCAGTGAGTACGACCCCAGTACTGAGCCGCGAGCACAGGATTCGAAACCTCCGTTTACGTTGCGTATCGTCAAATGTCACTGTCAAAATGTAAGGCAAATTTGTTAATTCAAAAAGTGGCATTTGTTTTTTCCATATGTTTGTTCAAAAATAGTATCGAATCCTGTGCTCGCGGCTCAGAAGAGTTATTTATTTTGTGGTGTAACGTATCGTTACTATAAACTTCATAAATTAGTGCCTTGCCTTTTGCTTACGGGATTCAAATTCATGTCATTTATTCACAGTAATAAATTAACAAACAACTTACTACACTACTTACATTCTATTTCTTGTACGATGTCATGCTTTCAAAACTCTTAATTGAAGAAACTCAGAATAATCCTAATTGTGCAGTTACATAAAGTTTAGCTATATTATTAGCTTACAAGCAAGCACTTACCTGTAAACGCCCCGATCGAAATCACATTGTATGAACCCTTCGGCACTGCTACGCCGCCGTAGCACTTGCTACGAAAACTCGTAGCACTTGCTACGAAAACTCGTAGCACTTGCTACGAAAACTCGTAGCACTTGCTACGAAAACTCGTAACACTTGCTACGAAAACTCGTAGCATTCTATTAGAACTGATCTTTTCAGGCGAGCTTCGCAGGACCTTAAAACGTTTTCCCGCGGAAATGATTCAGGGTTGCAGTTTCAGTGGTGCGTGGCTAGCAGGGAGGGGACTTTGATTCGGGTAACTGTAGTTTTAACCCTTATTTATTTAATTCTTTACAAATATTAACGAAATTATTATGTCACCTTTGGTAAAAAAAACTCAAATTAATTTCAATTACAATAGCTTCTATGTTACTACTTACCTATTAGTCTTTACTATTTTAATATCAAATTTTGGTACGAGACAAGGTCTAATATTCTTCACAAATGGTAAGCATCTATTTATAACCTTTAGGACTCAATATCAAGTATTTTCTAACGCTTCGCTCGGCGATAATGTTCATTAAGTATTCTCTTTTCAGTTATTGAGAGTGAGAATAGTACCTCTAGGTAGGTATTCTAAGGGTATTTGTTCAATAGAGCATGTTTTGTTTATAGATATAGGTTTAAGAGGTACTTAAGATTTTTCAGACTTAAGGATCTGCAGGAATTCTTTTTGACTGTAGGTACCTAATTTAATTTATGTAGGGGAAGCAGTGGACCAGAGCGGCACAGGACCGGAAGAATTGGCGTACAAATAAGGAGGCCTATACCCAACAGTGGGCGATAGTAGGCTGATGATGATGATGATGATGACCTAATTTATTTTATAATGTTATGTTAATTAGAGGACACATGCAAAAAACTTTACTGATGATAATGTTCATAAAGGTTGAAGAATTCCCATTAAGCTTAAAAAATTCTAACTGCGCTCGCTTTTAGTTAATTTTAAAATTCTTAAAATTTGTAATTTCTTGCCCAGTTCTTTCGTAATTTTATATTCCTGGGTGTTTAACCCTTTCATACTTTCTTGTATAAAAGTAAAGTGAATAAACTAATATTATTATGTATTCTTGTAATTTTATTTGCTTCTAAATTAAAACTCGTTTACATAATGTTGCGTCTTATTAAAGCTTACAACAGCCACCTATAAAGAAAAGGATTTTTAATATAAGTTAACTTACGGTTGTTTACCTTTTACATTATTAAAAGTTACATATGACGACCGAATGGCGTAGTGGTTAGTGACCTGACTACTGAGCCGATGGTCCCGGGTTCGATTCCCGGCTGGGGCATATATTTGTTTAAAGACAGATATTTGTACTCGGGTCTTGGGTGTTGATATTTATATTTAGTATCTATCTATCTATGTATTTGTGTAGATATATCAGCTGTCCGACACCCATAACACAGGTTCTGCCTAGCTTGGGGTCGGATGGCCGTGTGTGAGATGTCCCCACATATTTATTTATTTATTTATTTACATATAAAGTTTTTTTGGTGAATATTGATAATTTAAGTAGGTAATGCACTTTTTATAAAAAAAGTCCTACCGAAAGCGAAATACTTAGTAGACATCCTATCCTGCGAATGTTACGAAACAACTAAGTGAATAATAATTTGTAAAATAATGATCATTCCATTATAAAAACGTAGAAATTTACTAACAAGTAACTTTCTGAGCTGATAATAATAAATATGATTATCTAAATTGTTACAAACCACCTTGCATAATGCATTCTGCTCTTCTACTTTAAACATAATTCTATCTTATACACAACGAGGTTTTTTTCTAGCTAAACAACATTTTTATCAGGGGTTTAAAGGTAAGGACTTCATCTAGCAGAGAGAAACGAGCACTAAACTGAAGATAAGCTGCAAGCGACGACACCCAACGACACCCGCCATGAGGAGGCTAGTGCCTGGCTGGGGTTACTCTCTGAATCGATGGCCCGCCTCTCCGTGGGTGAAGTATATTAAATCCTTACTGATATTATAAATGCGAAAGTAACTGTGTCTGTCTGTCTGTCTGTTACTTTTTCACGCCAAAACTACTGAACGGATTTGAATGAAATTCGGTATAAATATGGTCTAGACACTGAGAAAGAACATTTTTTTAAGGCGAAGCGAAGCTCGCGGGCACAGCTAGTATTATATATTTTATAAAGGGTATTGCGAAAGTTACTGTAGGAATATATTTATATATGTATGTAGGTATATAATTTGTATAGTTATTACTGTATAAGTAAGTATATATCTGTGTCTCAATTCAAGCAGATAAACTTCTGTCATTTCCGCCTATCGCACTACCAACCACTTTCTCGACATGACCAAAGGTTAACTGGTAGATAATGCTCCTAGCATTAAGTTCGCCTTTGTACAATGTTTTTTTTTATGTGCAATAAAGAATTGAATATAAGAATAATAAAATTATATACTTATTATGCAGTAAGTAAAATTTTGTTTCGCGAATGTGATCTACATATACATCCTTTTTAAACAGTCTATTTAATATACAGCTATAATATACTACATTATATTATTATACTATTATACATTATACATACTATTTATATTATTATACATTATATATATATATAATGTATAATAATATAAAAAGCAAGATGCTTGAGTTGATTGACTTATGTGTCAAAAATCAGTCGCTGAGAAGTCACTCTCGTATTTCAACGCGATTCGCGGCAACGGGTAAAACGGCAATCGTTTTAATTTCCCACAGCGGTTATCTTAAAGAGCACATACCGCATGTGCTGAACTTATTCAATGAGGCTGCGACTGCCGCAGACACAACTTTTATTCTTTTATAATTTAATCCGAGCGCTTCTTGAGAACTTGTATGAGGATCGCAAAGAAAAACGTTCAAAGAAAGCGGAGCGGTGCGGTTTCTGTGAGGATAATTGATATTATATATGTTATAGTGCATAGTATAAAGTATAATTGGCGTATTAAGTTGCGCTTATTGTGTTTTCGCTTTACATTCAGAGGTTTTTACAGAAATTGAACGTGTGTTTGTATTACAATTTATGAGTTTGAGGTTTATAAAGGTGCATTGTAATTGTGCATCAGTACTGATGGAGCCGTGGCACGTTTGCTAAATGCTATTTAGATTATTAAGACATGTAGGTATGTTTTATGAAAACCATTGCGACCGTTTAAAAATGTTAGTGGTTTTTACTACCCTCAGTAAAAACCACTAACATCTTTAAACTGTTCAGTAGCTTCATAGATAAGTTTCCACCCAATTAGTATAAACATAATATACATTACCTAAGTTGCAAACCTAATCTTAACACACATACATTCAAGTTATGAAGACTTGCTTCATCTCCCCAGTCCATCACCCAGGGTACCTAGGCTATTACCTAGATTACCTAGATCCATCTCCTAGGTGCTGCGAATGCCAATTAAAACTTGATCGTAGTTGTGTCGACTGCGGGAGTTCATTATTATGTAATACTTAGTTAATCGGCCACCGGCGTCTTGCGCCGGACTGCAGTAGCTACAGGGGGTGCCGAGAAACCTGTCATTAATGTCGTGGGTATTTACATGAAACTAACCCATGATAAAATAATCGTTTGTCAGGCACGTACGGGCAGCTGCATAAGTAGCTATACACTTTTGTACCTTGTCAATGTTTGAATAGGCAGTTTGTGAGCTTGATAAGGAACAAAAGTGTACAGCTACTTATGCAGCTGACTGTACTGTAAAGTTTTCTGTTTTGGAGCTACATGATGTGATGAATTACTAAAACTTGGGTTTAATTTATACCAATAATAATGGGTTATATATTATCATTAAAATTAGTTTAACAGCTATGATATTGATAATTATTTTATGATTTGAAATGTATTTACTTAGGTACCTAAATTTTTCGTTATTGTGCTAGGTACATATTTGCAGTTCTTAGATACATAAATTGTCTGTTTCAGCCGTGCCACGCGACGCGGGCCAGGCTGTATGCGCAGTGAAATGAGGCGCTTTCGTTTGCTTCGCAGTTTACAAAGAACCCCCGAGTCGTGGTAACTTGCTGCGTCTTCCAACAGCCAATTAAACAACATCATCTGTGAGTACACAATTCAACGTTATAAATCGTGTTGCTAAATAATTCATACTTATATACTGAAGTTAATGTATTACTAGTACATACTGTACAAAATTTTCAAAAGGCTTAGATTAACTAAAGGCTCACGGTGACTTAAAATGAATTGGTAGGTACATGCCAGGAATGAGAGGTCGAGGCTTATCAGTTACGCCATCAAATGCTTTGTTTCAGAATAATTCATCTTAAAATAAATACTATTTGTTAGTATCTTCCCGCTACGAATTTTAAATTCTGTGTTATGACTTCACGTTTATTTACGAAACCCATTCTTATCAATGAATGTAAAACGATTCTGAAACTACAAAATACTCTGATATTTTAATAAAAACACGTACACAAACCCTAACACAATACCTTTCATTGGAGCTTTATGAACAAATGGAAATAAATTGATGCTCAAATAAACAGAACAAAATAAAAATGTTTTTTTTTATAAAAACCGTCAATACGAGACTTTACCCGCCCGTGAACAATGATTATGATAGGTACATTACATAATTTCATTGATAACATGAGATATCAGAGGACCTAGTATATGTTTTTCTTAACCGACGAAGCAGTGAAAATCGACGCAATCATGTATGGAGCGGAGCTAGCTAGAGCAGCGGAGTGCCACTAGGCTTTTCTCCCGCGCTACACAAATTCGCATTTACTCGCCGCTAATCGAACGGTGTGAAAATTCATATATTTTTATTGTATCTACATAAATATATTTATCTTATGCCTACATACTAACATAATATATTTTATACAGACAGAGGTCGTCCATCAAACACGGTTGACGTGGCATAACACTCTCATTTCCTTACCCTTAAAACTTACAGAGTGCTGGGATCCGCAGGAAAAATCTTTACTACAAATGAAAATCAGTAAAATTTCCCACAATCACATCATCATAATCATGTTATTTTAATAATTTGTAAGACATGTAGCTAACCTATATTAGATATAAATTATACTTAATGGTGAATAATAAATCCACATATGTTCAACCTATGTTAATGTCTAATCGTCTACAGCTCAGCAGTTCTTCTAGTTTCTGAAGGGTCTAGCTATTAGGATGCTCTTCAATGAATATTTGTGTTGATTACTTGATTTAAAATTATTTATTTAAGTATAAATATAAACTTAATATACACAAGCAGGTAGGTATATGAGGGTTGAAATATATCGTGGTAAAGAGAGCGCGCCTCGATGCGCACGGGATTTTATAGACGCTTCATAAGTATAAATCTTCTAGTGCTGCCATCTAGCGTTTTCTTCAGGAACTTCGTAGTACTCGATCGATCCAGTTGTGTGATTGTGTTGAGTGGTCGTCAGGCCTCGTTCCACATGGTTCGCAGCTTGACACATAGATGGCGCATTAACATGCCGCCCGCCTTGAAAGCTGCCCGATAGCTTTCAAGGAGCCGCATCATCATCAGTCATCTGTGGTGCCCTTCGTCTCAGGGCTGGATGGCTCCACCGGCAGTGGACATATCTTCGAGACAGCCCGTCGTGTGATTCCAGTTTTAGTGCGTATGTCAGCCACCCTGGAGATGCCGTCTTTGCCTGGAAATACAGATAAAATGCGACCCATTCGCCATTGTAGCGGTGGGAGATTATCTTCTTTGATTAGAACTAAAGTGTTAGGTATCAGTTCTCCTTTATGCTCCTGCCATTTGGTTCGGCATTGTAATTCTGAAATGTATTCCTTTGACCAACGCTGCCAAAAATGTTGTCTCATTTGTTCAATCCTCTTAAACCGGCTCAATGATGGAGTAGGCCTTGTCGTCAGGTCATCATCAGCTGGTGCAGTCAGTGGTCGGCCAATTAGGAAATGCGCCGGGGTGAGAGGGGAGAAATCATTAGGATCTGTTGACAAAGGATGCATGGGACGGGAATTCAGGACGGCTTCGATCTGTGCCAATACCGTAATGAATTCCTCGTAATGTAAGTTAGCGTTACCTACTACACGTTTAAGATGATGTTTACAGGATTTAACCCCCCCCTCCCATAAACCGCCGAAATTTGGGGCGCGAGCAGGTATGAATTTAAATTCAATATTGTTATCTGATGCGTAATCAATAATAGACTGGGAGTTGTCAGTTACAAACTTTTGAAATTCTTTTGCACTTCCGACAAAACATTTTCCATTATCGGAAGTGATTTGGAGACATTTTCCTCTCTTTGATATAAACCGTTTCAAAGCCATTATATAACATTCGGATGACAGACTAGTGACAAGTTCCAAGTGCACAGCTCGAGTTGCTAAACAAACAAATAAACAGACGTAACATTTTTCTAGCTTTGCTCCCCTGCCTTTTTTGTTTAGTATGTACATTGGTCCACAATAGTCCACACCACTTCTAAGAAATGGAAATCCTGGCTGTAAACGTTCAGTGGGTAAATTACCCATGATTGGTTGTATGAGTTGTCCTTGCATACGGGAACATTTCACACATTTACGTACTATATTTTTAGCTAAGTTTCTACCACCTAAAGCCCACCAGCTTTCTCTTACGTGTGAAAGTAACAGTTGGGGTCCAGCATGTAGCAATTTATTATGTTCGTATCTAAAAATTAGCAAAGTAAAATAGTGCTTACTGCATAACAGTACTGGATGTTTCTTATCATATGAAAATTCATTTGAATATTCTAATCTCCCCCCAACTCTAATAATATTATTTTTGTCGAGAAAAACATTTAACCCTGCAATACTCCGATTGGACTTTATAGGTAATTTATGAATTAATGCGTCATATTCGGAAGGGAAGCTGTACTCCTGGGCAATTTTTGTTAAAACCACGACAGATTTATTTATTTCTGCTGTAGTTAACGGCCCGATAATGCGTTGCGATTTATCTTTAGATCTAGCATTGTGTATAAAACGAAACATGTAAGTACATGCACGTATAAGTCTGCTGTAGTTAGAAAACCTGTTAAAGGGAAATTTATCATTTGAATTATCTTTACAAGTCAAATTAACACTAACATTAGACTTTAACTCTGGTAATTGTGATTCATCCTGAATATTTTCTGTATTATTTTGTGACCAGTTTGTAACTTCCTTATCATGTAGGAATTTAGGTCCAGTTTGCCACAGAGGCGAAACTTTGAGTTCATCTATGCTCATTCCGCGTGATAATAAATCCGCGGGGTTTTGACTGCCGTTTACATGTAACCACGTCGAGCTACTGGTGAGATCATTAATTTCTACAACTCTATTTTGAACAAATGTTTTTAGTATACTAGGTGACATTTTTAACCAACCTAACACTATCGTGGAGTCCGTCCAAAGTGTTATGCTATCAAATTGTAATCGAAGTGATTCTAATATTTTATCGTGAAGCCGCGCTCCGGTTAATGAACCCATAAGCTCTAGTCTAGGAATTGACATTGGTTTGATGGGAGCGACCTTACTTTTTGCGCACAATAATCGCACGACTACTTCGTGATTTTTACGGATAGTACGAATATAAGCGCATGCACCATATGCACACTGACTCGCATCAGTGAAGATATGCAACTCGACTCTGCACGGGTCCGTCCCGAGTACATGTCGTGGGACTTTGATGTCACCTAATGAAATCAATGAATTTACGAACTTTTCCCATAACTTAACTACATCGCTAGGCAAAGGGTCTTCCCATTGTACCTTGCATAACCAAAGCTTTTGTAATAACATTTTTGCTACTATGACTACAGGGCATAATAATCCTAGTGGGTCATAAATTTGGGAGACTGTTGACAAAATAGAACGTTTAGTAATATTATTAGAGTTGTAATTCAGTTCAGACGTGAAATAAAATTCGTCAGTGTTATTTAGCCAACCTATACCTAAGGTTTTGCTTTTGTTATCTTCCCCGAGAGATAACGGTTTTGAATTTTCGGTACTTTGCATGACAGATGAAATAACTTCAGGGGAATTTGATATCCACTTACGTAGAGGAAAACAGCCAGACAAACATACTTCGTTTACGCCTTTACATATTGTTGAGAGCAGTTGTTCGTTATCATTTCCGGTAATTAGGTCATCAACGTAAAAATCATTTAAAATTGTTTTTGATATGTTTTCATCCTTGCATTCCAATCCTAATTGCCGTAAACAACGCATGCTTAGATACGGGGCTGAGGCCTGGCCATATGTTATTGTTTTGAGTTTATAAATACATATAGGTTCACTGCATTTTCTCGCCATAAAATAAGTTGCAAATTACGCTGATCCTCCTGAATTAATGTTTGCCTAAACATTTTTTCTATATCGGCGCACGCGACATATTTGTATTGTCTGAATCTTAAGAGAATTGAAAACAGGTCATTGTGAAGCGCAGGGCCTACATGTTGAATATCATTAAGCGACTTGCCGGAACTTGTTTTTTGACTTGCATTAAAAACAGTTCTTAAGCGGGTTGAAGTACTTTGTTCGCGTAATACCCCATGGTGTGGGAGAAAATAATGCGGCGAATTAAAACCAAAATTATCTTCGGGACTCATGTGTCCTAAGCTTAAATATTCCGACATAAAATCACAATACAATTGTTTGTAATCAGGTGAGCGCTCTAATCTTCGCTCCAGTGATAAGAACCTAGCCTTTGCCGTACTGTAACTATCACCGAGGGAATCAACTGATTCCTTTAAAGGAATTCGAACTGAAAATCGACCATCAGGCAGCCGTATTGTTGTTTTAGTAAAATTATCTTCGCACGCTTGTTCGTCGGCACTAAGACATTGTTTTACAGTAGGAGTTAATTCTTCTATCTCCCAAAACTTTCTTAATTGTGTGTCTATTGTGTTTGTAAAGTTACACTGAGTTTGAGTAATGCGCAAACCGTCGGTGTATAAAGGTCCCGAGATTATCCATCCTAACTGTGTATTTTGAAGATGCGGCCCGCTAGGTAATCGCATTTTACCTTCCGCTAATAAATCCCAAAATAAGTTAGAACCGATTAGAATGTCTATTTGCGATGGAATGCCGAATGATGGGTCAGCAAGTTTTATGTTTTCAGGTATTTGAATTGAATTCCTATCTATTCCCATAGAAGGAATATTGGAGGTAATGTTAGGTAACACTAAACATTTTATGTCTGTACTAAAATCAGTATTTAATGACCGAAGTTTAATTTGACAAGAGTGTGTTGACTGTGTGATTGATTGCCCTACTCCTGTGATTTGATAAGTGGACTGTATTGATTTTGCGCCTATTTTTCTACATAATGATTGCGTGATTATGCAATGTTGACTGCCATTGTCTAGTAACGCACGAGCCCTATGGTATTTGTTATTTGAATCGGATACTTCTACTATGGCTGTAGATAACAGAACCGGTTCTAAATACTGTGTGCTTGCGAGGCTCGCGGAATCATTATTTTGAGTTCCCGACGACGACTGAGAAGTCGAATGCAATATGGTAGATGAATCGGTGGGTGGTACAACGACGGGTGTTGCCTGGGACACCTGACTGGCCGCTGACGATGATGACTGTAATGCGCCCTCCTCACTGTTGTCCATATGCAATAAACTATTATGTTTTTTATGACACTGTCGACACGGACCAAAATAACAATCTGAGGTTGTATGCCCTTTTCGTAGGCAGTTAAGGCAAAGGTTTTTGTTTGTAACTAATTTAACCCTATCAGTTATGGATAGGTTAAGAAAAGAATTACACGAGTAAAGCGAATGATCACCGTTGCACATTGCGCAAGTGCGGTGGGATTGGTAATTGTAATTACTTTTCTTGTTCTTTGCCGAACTGGATACGAAACTGTGCACGTTTTGATGTGGTTTTTTAAAGTTTTCACCTGAATTCCTACTTGTGTAGCTAGAGTGATTAGTTTTTATCATTTCTAACATATCTGCTTTGTTTTTTAAGAAATTAAACAAATCATCTAAAGATAGCTTATTATGGCTTGGATCTTTTTCATTTAATTCATTTTTTATTGTGGCTTTATAAGTTTCCCATTCTTTCTCCGTTTCTACATCTAACTTTGAAATGATTAGATAAATAATGAGGGTATCCCACTGGTCTGTAGGCTCCCCTAGGTATTTTAACGAACGCAAATTCTTTAGAACTGTGTCAATTAATTTTCTTATATGAGCAGGTGAATCCTTATGCAACGATTGTAGTGAAAATAGCGACTTTACATGATTGTGAATTAACAATTTACTGTTATTGTACCTATTTTCAAGTAAATCCCAAGCAATTACGTAATTGTCCGCCGAACACTCCAACGATTTAATAACTTGCAATGCGTTGCCCTTTAACGATGACTTTAGGTAATGAAACTTTTGTATATCATCTAGATCTTTTGAATTATGAATTATCGACAAATATGTGTCCCTAAATTCGATCCAAAGGTCATACGAACCATCAAAGGTGGGTAGCGTAATAGTAGGCAATTTTATCGTAGATTTTGAGTTGCACTTGGACACGTCACTATTGCCTATTAGGCACCGAGCAGTCGCTAATGATTTAAAATACATGTTTTCAAACAATTCACGGTATTCTAACTGCGATAACATCTCACTTTCGGGGATTGCATCTTCGATTTGACTTTGAATGGCATGGAATTCATCAAAGAGGGAAGG